>NC_057720.1:14751339-14769002 GCF_004010195.1 Chiloscyllium plagiosum
GACTGGTGTACAAGAACATCCAGATCTCTCTGTACTGCCCCTTTACATAAATTGATTCCATTGAGGTAGTAGTCTGCCTTCCTGTTCTTTCTACCAAAGTGGATAACCATACATTTATCCACATTAAACTGCATCTTCCATTCATCTGCCCACTCACCTAACTTGTCCAGGTCACCCTGTAATCTCCTAACATCCTCATCACATTTCACCCTGCCACCCAGCTTTGTATCATCAGCACATTTGCTAATGTTATTACTAATACCATCTTCTATATCATTAATATATATTGTAAAAAGCTGCAGTCCCAGTACTGGGCCCTGCGGTACCCCACTGGTCACTGCCTGCCATTCCGAAATGGAGCCGTTTATCACTACTCTTTGTTTCCTGTCAGCCAACCAACTTTCAATCCAAGTTAGTACTTTGTCCCCAGTACCATGCACCCTAATTTTGCTCACTAACCTCCTGTGTGGGACTTTATCAAAAGCTTTCTGAAAGTCCAGGTACACTACATCTACTGGATCTCCCTCGTCCATCTTCAGAGTTACATCCTCCAAAAATTCCAGAAGGTTAGTCAAGCATGATTTCCCCTTCATAAATCCATGCTGACTCTGACCTATCCTGTTACTACTATCCAGGCATTTATGTCAGAAAGTTTAATATTTAGGCTTGCAGTGGGAAAGCTGACAGAAATATGAAATTTGCTGGAGCAGACTATGCTCCGGCTCTTTAAGCCAACCCCAGTATTAATATCCCACTTCCTGGTTTCCAAACAAACCAGAATAGGCAGATGTGATGATAGTCCACAGCTGATGTTTAAGACTTTCTAATTACAGGCTACCTTCAGTGGTACAAATGGAGAATTGTCAGGACAGGGAGAGCAAGCATGATGATGGAGTTTCAGCATGGGATGAATACCTCCCATCCCATTCCCCCAGTTTCTCTGTGGTGATATGGAATTGCAGAGAAACACTCTTTCCAGTGAACAGAAGAAAGAGGCCAGCCTATTGAAGTCAAACAGTTCTGACTGTAAGTGGTAATGGAAGTCACCAACAGGAGAGCGCTACCTCACTCTGGGACACAATGCCAAAAGGCCCTTGACTTCATCAAGGCAAGAAAAAGAAGAGCCATTCCTTATTCAAGTAACTAATTTGCAGAGTTCCACAGCACTCTTCTGTGCAGCATTCCTCAGATCAATACACCTTGGGGCTTAATTGATTCCCCCCCCCTCTCTCTCTCTCTCAAAGGACCTCATCATATCTTGATGTGAAGTGCCACCAACGACACCTACCTTCATCTTATTGCCATTTACTCTTCCATTGTCTCAAAACATTTAATTTTTTACATATAATTCTAATTTCTCACCTTGCAGAAGAAGCAAAAACAAGTGCAGAACTCCAGGGAGGTACAGAAATCCTAAGTAGCTAACCAACCAATAATCATGCAACATGGGGTACTAGAAATCAGACTGTTGGAGTGCGTGGTTGTTCGAGATAGAAAGATGGAGGACTCCTAGATATCCAATCACAGAATTAGATGTCATAAAACCACTTGATAGACAACTCTCAGACATTGTTGATGTCATCAGTAACTGAAGTATGATGATCTACCCAGTGCTGACTTTGAACCCTCTCCTCTTGTCTGTTCTAATTCATCTCCAGAAAGCTCTTCAAATTTGATGCGGGCCTAGTGCAGGAGAAGGGTGAGGAGTCATCAGAGGAGGCCAAACTCTCTTAAAAACACTGCCACAACAGTCATACACATTTCCACCAGCTCCTGGTTAACAAGTAAGCGTTGGTGAGTCGTCACTGGGAATATGAAGAAATGCAGTGTGGATGCTGGGGCTCTGTTTATGACTCCACATTCCTACCCCCTTACCTAATCCCATCCCAAGCCCCACCACACACCCTACACCAACATGAATTGTCAGTTGTCAGAGCAGGGGAATGAACAGCCTGCCTTCCTCTGTTATGTCACCATATAGACTTAATAAAAATAAAGGAGAAAAGCTTCATATTTTCATAAGGAAAAACACTTAGGTGTTTCCAAGTATGACAATGTCAAATTTGGTGTCAATATTAACAAACCATAAAGTCCATTGTCCAGTCATCTCGATTGTTGCTTTTCGCTTGTCAAGTAGCCATTCCCCATAAGGAAAATAGTGCGACCAGAGTAGAAGCTGATTTCTTACTGCCGTGTATTGGGGAAGCCAGTGAGTTTAACTGGTTTGTGAGATAGTTTCACAGATTCTGGTTAGATGCATTGTACCTGTATAATCCTGTCATGGGTGCCTCTGGCAGATAGGTGATCAGTTGCAGAAGTCCACTCTGGTTACATAGAACAGTACAGCACAGTGCAGACTCTTTGGCTTTCAATGCTGTGCTGACCTTTTACCGTACTCCAAGATCAAACTGAGGTACATACCCTTCATTTTACTATCATCTATGTATCTATCAATTATGTACCTAGAGTCATGTAAATGTCCTTAATGTATCGAACTCTACTACCACAACTGGCAGTGCATTCCATGCACCCACCATTCTCTGTGTAAAGAACCAAACTCTAACATCTCCCCTAAACTTTCTTCCAATCAGCTTAAAATTATGCCCCCTTGTGATAGCTAGGAAAAAAGTCTCTTACTATTCACTCTTTCTATGCCTCTCATCATCTTGTACACCTCTATCAACCCACCTCTTATCCCTCTTTGATCCAATGAGAAAAGCTCTAGCTTCCTCAACCTTTCTTCATAAGACATATCCTCCAGTCCAGGCAGCATCCTGATAAATCTCCTCTGTACCCTCTCTAAAGCTTCCACATCCTTCCTCTAATGAGGTGACTGGAACTGAACACAATATTCCAAGTGTGGTCTAACCAGGGCTCTATAGGGTTGCAACATAACCTTGCGGCTCTTAAACTCAGCCCCCCTGCTAATGAAAGTCAACACATCATAAGCCTTCTTAACAACCCAATCTACTTAGATAGCAACTTTGAAGTATCTACAGACCTGGATCCCAAGATCCCTCTGTTCTTCAACACTGCCAAGAATCCTCCCTTTAACCCTGTTTTCTGTATTCAAATTTGACCTTCCAAAATGAATCACTTTACACTTTTCCAGGTTGAACTCTATCTGCCACTTCTCAGCTCAGTTCTGCATCCTGTCAATGTCTCATTGCAACCTACAACAGCCCTCCACACTATCCACCACTCCAACAACTTTCATGTCATTGGCAAACTTACTGACCCACCTTTCCACTTCCTCATCTAATTTGTTATAAAAATCACAAAGAACAGATGTCCCAGAATAGATCCTTACAGAACGCCACTGATCAACGAACTCCAGGCTGAATACTTTCCATCTATTGCCACTCTCTGTCTTCATGGGCCAGTCAATTCTGTATCCAGACAATTTTGTATCCTCTTGATGTTCCTGCTCTTCATCCAGAAGAGTGGTTACAGCAGTCATTACCTTCCTCCTCCTGCAATTCCAGTCCTCTCTTGTGTTATATGGTACAATGCATTCTTTGTTCTGTTCTAGAAAACCAAGCAGTGAGAGATAGAACTGGAGCCAATTGTTTACACTTCAATCAGTTTTTTTTTTACAAAAGATACAAATTACTAACACACAGCTCCAAATCCTACAACTACATTTTCAGTTTACTCTTAGATATAGGAGCATAGGTAAATCCCCAGTCAGTACCCTTAATGTGTCTTCAATTCACTCATTATAATTATTCATCTGCGTCCACCATCTGAGTGTCTTGTGCACCTTCAAACACGATTAAATGTAAATATGACCAGGAACCATTTCAGTTTCTTTTTAATTCATTTGTGGGCCATGGTCACGAATGGCTGATCAGCATTTATTGCCCATACCTAGTTGCCCTTGAGAAGGTGGTGGTTAAGTTCCCTTCTTGAACTGCTGCAGTCTATGTACTGTAAGCTGACCCACAATGCACTTAGAGAGGCAATTTCTAACATGGCCTTTTTGATATTGTAACTCCCAAGGTACCTGTATCTAGAATTCCATTCCTACATCCTGGCCACTTTTACAGGTTAAATTTCACCATTTTGCATCTACAATTACCAACCTCTGATTAGTCACAGGGTTAACACCTTAACACTTAGGGGCCCTTCAGTAATAAAAAAGGGAATTGCTACCAACACTTTGATCATAAACTTAAATTCTTGAGAAACATCATACCAAAACAATTAGGAACAACTTACTGCAGATGCTGGATTCTGTACTGAAAACAACAAATGCTGGAGATCAGAGTGGGTTAGGCAGCATCCACGGAGAGAGAGCAAGCTAACATTTTGAGTCTAGATAACTCTTCATCACAGCTGACGTGAAGTGTGGAGGGTTAGCATTTATGCTAT
This sequence comes from Chiloscyllium plagiosum, assembly GCF_004010195.1. Taxonomy (NCBI): domain Eukaryota; kingdom Metazoa; phylum Chordata; class Chondrichthyes; order Orectolobiformes; family Hemiscylliidae; genus Chiloscyllium; species Chiloscyllium plagiosum. The sequence continues at coordinate 14,755,714 of NC_057720.1, forward strand.
AGTTCAGGGAAGGGTAATGGCTGTAGGGTGCTGGGGGAGAAGAGATGTTCGTAGTTTACATGAAGTAATTGGATTGTGAGAATGGCAGAACAATGGTGTTCCTCCTTCCAGAATTGAAAGGACAGTAAGTGAGATGGGGGAGGGCAGGACATGATTAAAAGCTAAAAGAAAGGAAAGGAATGGTTCACAATTTAAAGGTGTTGAACTCAATATTAAGTACAGAAGGCTATAAAGTGCCTAATCTGAAGATGAGATGTTGTTCCTCCAGTTTGCGTTGTGTTTCACTGAAACACTGCAGCATGCCAAGGACAGACATGTGGGCATGCGAGCAGGTCGCTGTGTTAAAATGACCGGGGAAGTCTCGGGTTTTGCGCACAGATTGGAGGTGTTCTGCAAAGCGGTCACCCAGCCTGCATTTGGTTTCTCCAATGTAGAGTAGGCCACATTGGCTGCAGCAAACACAATACACAAGATTAGAGGAGGTACAGGTGAAATGCTGCTTCATCTGTAAAGACCGCAATTACATGGGAATTTGCCGTGGAGAGGAGTGTGTTGGTGGTTGTGGAAAGGACTACGATGTCCCAGAGGGAATGTCCCCTGCAAAATGCAGATTGGGGAGTGAGGGGAAGATGTGTTTCGTAGTGGCATTTTGCTAGAGTTGTCTAAATGGCAGAGAATGGTAGGGACAGCACAGTGGCTCAGTGGTTAGCACTGTTGCCTCACAGCATCTGAGACCCGGATTTGATTCCCACCTTGGGTGACTGTGGGTGACTATCTGTGTGGAGTTTGCACATTCTCCCTGTGTCTGCGTGGGTTTCCCCCAGGTGCTGTAGTTTCCTCCCACAATCCAAAGATGTGCAGGTTAGGTGAATTGGCAAAGCTAAATTGCCCATGGTGTTCAGGGATGAGCAGATTAGTCTGGGATAATGAAGAATAGTAAGGGAATGGGCCTGGCTGGGTTACTCTTCAGAGGGCTGGTGTGGAATTGTTGGGCCAAAGGGTCTGTTTCCACACTGTAGGAATTCTAATTCTAATTCAGAATAATCCTTTGAATACAGAAACTGGTGGGATGAAAAGAAATTATCTTAGTGCAACTTCTTTCGACATAATCTTTGAATGTACCTTTAAATTTTGAGATAAGTTTACGGTTTGAACAGTATAACAAAGGTGATGAGTAAACCTCCCTTGTAAACTGTGCCAGTAAATACAAAGCATCTTTATATTGTTTGAGTATGTTACATTGGAAATGCTGAGCTACAATTTTCTATTAAATAAAAGAGGAAATTCCTGATTCCCTCCATTCAATTCTGCAGTATTTGAAAATAGTATCGAGAGCTTCTTGCAGGCTGCAGTGTGACATAGACAGGATGCAGAGCTGGGCTGAGAAATGGCAGATAGAGTTCGCTCTGGATAAATGTGAAGTTATGCATTTTGAAAGGTCGAACTTGAATGCTGAATATAGGATTAAAGACAGATTCTTGGCAGTGTGGAGGAACAGAGGGATTTTGGTGTTCAAGTGCATAGATCCCTCAAAGTTGCCACCCAAGTGGATAGGGTTGTTAAGAAAACTTATGGTGTTTTGACTTTCATTAACAGACGGGTCGAGTTTAAGAGCCGCAAGGTTTTGCTGCAGTTCTACAAGTCCCTGGAGAGACCACACTTGGAATATTGTGTCCAGTTCTGGTCACCCTAGGGAAGATAGGAGGCTTTGGAGAGGGTGCAAAGAAGGTTTACCAGGATGCTGCCTGGACTGGAGGATTTGCCTTATGAAGAGAGGTTGACTAAGCTTGGACTTTTTTCTCTGGAGAGGAGGAAAAGGGGGGGGTGATCTGATCGAGGCGTGCAAGGTAATGAGAGGCATGGATAGAATTGATAGCCAGAGACTTTTCCCCAGGGCAGATTGACTGGCACAAGGTTTTAAGGTGTTGGGGGGCGGGTATAGAGGAGACGTCAGAGGTAGTTTCTTTTCGCAGAGAGTTGTGAGCGCATGGAATGCGTTGCCAGTGGTGGTGGTGGAAGCTTCCACCACCACCACAAGCCCATGTCCATGTGCATATCCAGCAGACGCTTAAATGCCCCTAATGGTGGACAGCAGTGAATTGAGGGGGGTGTAGTTTAGGTTATTTTGTTTTAGGTTATGATTAATTCTCGGCACATCATTATGAGCCGAAGGGCTTGTTCTGTGCTATACTTTTCTATGTTCTATCTGTAGATTGAGAAACAGAGTTAATCTTTCAAATCAATGACCTTTCACCTTTGTCTTCACCATAAGTTCAAACATCCATTAGACTACAACTTTGAAATTGGTACTTTTTATTAATTGTAGGTAACTGCAGCATTTTCATAATCTTAAGCATTTATTAGCCATATTTTCTAATTTTTTAAAAAGGGTGGCATCTTCAAATAGTGTCAGGGTCTGCAACTTTTCTATAACAATCATTTAATTTGTTCGAGGTATGAAATGGTTCTATCATCAGTTACAGTCTTCCTGTATCATAGGAGGGAATTAAGATACTCAGTCTTATCTTTAACGTCCACTTAACAAGAGCTTGCTGTAAATTGACTGCTATTATATTATGCTATGGCTGTGACTGTGGATGGAATTAATGTCCTGTTCTCAAGCAAGATTGATGGTGGTAAAGTGTATTTATTTGGATGGCAGGGTGCCATGTGGGGACACTGCCCCCTTTCTCCCTCTCCTCCAATTAACTCTGGGGCAGGATTTAATTCCCACTTAAGGGCCTCATGCCACTCTAGTGTTGAACCAGCAGCAGCAGAGCATTCATTGCATGGGAAGCCTGAAAAGCAAATCCCATATTCTTGCAGTGTCCTAGGTGGGTGGGGATTTCTTCATTTAATGACACTGACTACCTGATTGAGGGACCTAGCATTGGAAACAGGAGTGTCCATTGAGTCCTGCCCTTACTGTTGACCCCTTCAGCACCTCCATGATTCCCAATCCATGACCCTTGCTGATGATGAAACCTGCTTTTGACAGCTGCCAGTCCTGATTGGTCAGCAGATTGTTCTCAAGCGACATGATTAACACCTCCTGGGTCCTTAAAGTCAGGGAAGGCTCGCAAGCAAGACATAAGTCACCTCAAAATACATCATATTTCAGAACAATTTCTTTGTGAAGTATATTGGGACTTCCTTAGATCATTAAAGACCCTATATAAATGCATGACATATTTTCTTGTATTATGCTTTTCTATTTTGTGCATTCTATTGAACTATAGAAAGGTTACAGCACAGAAAGGGTTTCAAGGGATGTGGGCCAAGTACTGGCAAATGGAACTAGATTAGGTTGGGATATCTGGTCAGCATGGACGAGTTGGACTGAAGGGTCTGTTTCTGTGGTGTACATCTCTATGACTTTATGAGAAAGAAGTCATTCAGCCCATCATATCTGCAGCAGCTGACTAAACCAGCACCATTCTCATCCCATTTCCTGGTACCTAGTCTGTAGCTTTGCCCGTTTCAACACTTAAGGTGCAGGTCCCAGTGCCATTTAAATTGGTTTCATGGGCTATGGGCCTCTCTGCCTAGAACAATATTTATTGCCTGCCCCTAATTGCCCACAGGCAGTTAAAAATCAACCATATTGCCATGGCTGTGGAGTCACATTTAGGCCAGGCCAGGCCAGGTAAGGATGGCAGCTTTCATTCCTTAAAGAAAATTAGTGAACTAGATGGGTTTTTAATAACATTCATCAATGGTTACTTGGCCACTCTCAGGATAGTTCCAAAATTTTATTGAATTCAGATTTTACCACCTGATGTTCTATTTAAACATATAATCCTAGAATATTAGCCTGGAGTTCTGGATTAGTAGATCAGTGACATTAGCACAATGCTACCACCCGCCTTGAGTTGAGGATTTCCATGTACAATAATGAGTAAATTCTCGTGGTGGCATGGTACAACTAAGTGATTTGCTAGGCCATTTTGGAGGGAATTTAGGTGTCAGTGTGGATCTGGGACCAGCCAGGACATTGCTAAATTAGGGGAGAAAGTGAGGTCTGCAGATGCTGGAGATCAGAGCTGAAAATGTGTTGCTGGAAAAGCACAGCAGGTCAGGCAGCATCCAGGGAACAGGAGAATCGATGTTTCGGGCATAAGCCCTTCTTCAGGAATCTTTGCCCGTAACGTCGATTCTCCTGTTCCCTGGATGCTGCCTGACCTGCTGCACTTTTCCAGCAACACATTTTCAGCATTGCTAAATTAGGGTAAAACCCCAGGTGGGCTTTTACAACAATTGAAGATAATTTCCTGGAGATTAGCTTTCAATTCCAGATTTATTTATTAATTGATTTTTTAATTTATTGGTTGAATTCATTTTTCACCATCTTTTGAGGTTCTGAAGAAGGATCACTAGACCCAATACATTAACTCTGCTTTCTTTTCACAGATGTTGCCAGACCAGCTGAGTGTTCCAGTAATTTCTGTTTTTATCTCCTCAATTCTCTGAAAAGGGCTGTTTGTGTGGGTCAAAAACTGAACACTGCCTAAAAGATTACTGGCAATTTCTGCAAAACGATTTTCTTTTAGCTATTTGAAACTTAAAAAAAAATTGGGGACTAAAAATTTCCCACTGTTAACGAAGATTAAAATTTGAAGCAACTTGTTTGATCAAGCTAGAAATAGCAGTTTCAGTGCAGGATTATCTGGGCATTTAATTAGTTTGGGAGGTGCAAATACAATAATTCCAATAATATGACAACTTTTTGAATATTGTAATCCTTACCCAGTGCTTTCCATCAGTTAAATGAAAACAGCAGCAGGCGCTACACAACAGCACCATCTGCAGTCTGAAGATGTAACAACCGAGATATCGTCCACTTCATTTCCCACCTCTTTATTTTATAGTTATTTGCCTTGATACAGTCCCTTTAACTAGGTAAAATCTCCCAAGAAATGTCATAGAGATCTCAGCAAAGAAAATGTAACAACAAATCACATACAGATATTAGTATCAGTAATTAAATATTTAGTCAGAGAGATAGGTTTTAAGGGCTTTTTTTTAAAAAACAAGGAGGGAAGTGGAGTAGTCCAGAGTTACAGAGCTGAGGTAGATGACAGCATGGCAACCAATGGTAGAGAAGCAAAAATGGGAATGGGCAAAAGATAAGCTTAAGAACAGGGCAGAAAACTGGAGGTTAGGGCTGAGATCATAAGTGGATTGGTAAAAGATGATGATGGATACTTGTCCTTTGCTAACTAAAATTAAGCTTCTGTAAAATAGTATAGAAGTAGGTTACATCTCAATCACAATTCCAATGCCCGAGAAACAAGGACACTGCTGATGTACCAGGCTCCAAAACAATTATAACAAGGACACATCTGACAGAAAAGAATAATTTACAATTCTCTGAGTTTTCTAAACTCTCAGCCAGGGAAACACTGTCTCAGTGTTTGTTCTATCAAGCCCTTCAGAACTTTGCATGTTATAATCAAATCACTGCTCATTCTTAGGGAGTCTGTCATCACTGGAGAGCATTCCTATCTTAGGAACCCGACAAATGTCCATCAATATTCCCATTCCCCACAAGGATGGAACCCACCACGAGTGCAAGGGCCAAACCTGAGGCATTCAAGCCATCTTTGGACATATGTCAGAATGGATGATTCATGATGGCCTGCTCCTGAGGATGCCACTATCACAGAAGTTGATTTGTCCCTTAATTAACTCACCTCACATGATTTCAAGAAACAGCTGAGCGTCAGTCCATGGCAAAAGTTATGGGCCCTGGGAACACTTTGGCTGTAGTGCTAAAACATATTCCAGAACTAGCCATGATGCTAGCCAATATTTCCAGCTATTAATATCTACCCAGCAATTTAGGGAATTACCCAGTTCTGTCCTAACCAGAAGAAACATAAATCCAACACCAACCTACTCTTAATCATGTGATGACCCATGAGCTAGAAAAAGGAGAATCTACGTTTCAGACAAGAGCCCTTCAGGAATGAGGCTTATGAAACGAGGGGGTGGAGAGATAAATGGGAGGGCGTGGGACTGGGGTCAAGTTAGCTGAGAGTACGATAGGTAGATGGAGGTGGGGGTAAAGGTGATAGGTCGGAGAGGAGGGTGGAGCGGATAGGTGGGAAGGAAGATGGACAGGTACTTTCAAGTCACCTGGCCCAACTGCAGCCTGTACCTACTCCCTCACAACTATCTTCCAAGACTTTGTCCTGAGGTGAATAGACCAAACTGTGAATTTTCTTAACTCCTGCTACCTACCTCACAGAGGAAAATCCAGGCCGAAGTCTTCAGGAATGTCAGATTGTAGACAAGTATTCATTAAACTATCTGCTTGCTTCCAAATAAGAAAGTTGGGCCTCAAGAATAGCTAATCAGCATTCCTAGCTGGAAACAAGGCCCATGTGATTCATGTCAACTTGAAGATGGCCTTTGAGAGCAGAAGGCCTTCTGAAATACCCCTGAACCTCTCTGACACAGTTAGTCTGCCGGGATCCAGGAGAGAAGGGCCAGTTATGTGCTGAAGATCTCTCTAGTTGTTATGCAAAAATGTGGGTGGGAGCTCATGATCAGATTGAGAATACAAAGTTTGTGAGGAGTTGAAATGAAGCTACAAGATTTGCAGAGCTTGCATTATAGGGAAAACGAATCCTCACTGTGGAAGACAGTTCTTGAGATTAAAAAAAGGTACCAGGGCCGCAAAGAAATAAATGGAAACATTTGGGGCCTCAGAATCACCTTCACTGGAATATTGCAGCAGGCCCAGGATGAAAATGTTGGCCGTGTTTGTTCTATTTCTCTCTTCAGTCCAGCTCAGCTTCGGTAATATTTTCTGTTTTAATTTTGGATTTCCAGCATATGCAGTATTTTGTTCTTATCTGAGAACTTTTAGTATGTTTCTTATATTAAAGATCTTAAAAATGTGAAATCTTGTGTTATGCTCTTTCTTACCTGTTCACTGGAAATTCAGATTTCTTTTTTCAACAATGTCTATGCGATATTAACAAATATGACATGGTAACTGTTTTTTAGATGAATGATAGAGTTATTGAGATGTAAAGCACAGACCCTTCGGTCCAACTTATTCATGCTGAGCAGATATCCAAAATTAATCTAGTCCCATTTGCCAGCACTTGGCTATATCCATCTAAACCCTTTCTATTCATATACTCATCCAGATGCCTTTTAAATGTTGTAATTGTACCAGCCTCCACCATTTCTTCTGGCATTTCATTCCGTACATGCACCACCCTCTGTGTGAAAAAGTTGCTCCTTAAGTCCCTTTTAAATTTTTCCCCTCTCACCCTAAACCTGTGCCTTCTAGCTCTGGACTCCCCCAAATCAGGGAAAATGCTATCCATGCCCCTCGTGATCTTATAAACCTCTATAAGGTCATCCCTTAGCCTCTGACACTCCTGGGAAAACAGCCCCAGCCTGCTCAGCCTCTCCTTACAGCTCAAACCCTCCAACCCTGACAACATCCTTGTGAATCTTTTCTGAACCTTTTCAAGTTTCACAACACCCTATTGGAGGGAGACCAGAATTGCACACAATATTCCAAAAGTGGCCTAACCAATGTCCAGTACAACTGCAATATGACCTACCAATTCCTATACTCAATGCACTGACCTATAAAAGGAAAGCATAACAAATGCTTTTTTCACTATCCTATCCACCTGCGACTCCTTTTTTAAGGAACTATGAGTGGGGTCTATGGACAATGGAGGAATGGTGGGGGGCACTGTCCAGGAGCACAATAGAATAATTGACAATAACATAATCATCATACAATCAAACAAAAACAGAAATCCATAGTGTAATTAATTCAGATGTGTATTAATCTGTTCAAAAGTGTAACAGAGATGACTGGATACAGTTATTTGATAAAAACCCACACCTTTCACTTCTGCTGTGTATCAAGGTTCATACATTTCAAATAGATTTGTCATTCAAGAGTTTTCTTCAACACAAATAAAAAAAACCCAAATAAGCTTGATAAATTAATGCCATAATACTTAGAATCTTCAATTATGGAGAAAAAAAAATGTTAATCAAGCTTGTACCAAAAAATGCAAAATCTCCCCAAAAGTCTTGGAGCATATTTTATCTTCAGTTCTTCTGCGTTCATGCTGGGTTTTTTTAAAACAATATGTCCAATGTGTGTAAAAAAACAAACAAACACCAGAGGGTAGGCTTTCCAAACCCTTTACTGCAGCAAGTGATGTTGTTATTGGAGCATCAAGTTAAGAGTAATTAAACCACAATTTACAGTGTTCAGAATATCTTACTCTGGTTGGGAACTGAAGAAAATCTATTTATACATTTGTTTGCTTGAAGAGAACCATGTGATTGTCAGATATGTACCAAATAGATTTCAACATGGATGTGCTAGCCATGTATTGAGATTGAGATTGGTATTGTAGAACCATAGCAATCTCAATTACTTCCAGGTGAAGCTATAAAAACCAAATGATATTTAACAGACTCCCAATTCCTGCAAATCTTTGACCTGTTGAATTCAGTGCTTTGAAGAAAGCAAGGAAGAGCTGAAGACTACCTGTTTACTCAAAATGAAATTTAAGGCCAACACTGATTGATATGTAGATTGCTACTCTGTTGGTGAAACATGGCATTCATTTCCAGTTTTTCAGAATGGTCTCCGCTGAATTCAAAGTGCTGTCTTGCTGTTTAAAAGAACAGAAGAATATTTTAGAGAGCATACAAAGTAGAGATGTGCATATATATGCTTTGAGTTCATGCTTCATTCATTCTCAGCAACAGATCTGGTAAACAAAAGCCCCTGCAACCACTCCCAATATGTAAATCAGCTAGCTCACCTTGATAAAGCAGAAGCGAATATATTTCTCAAAATGGCACTTGGATTGGTCACTGACAAATGAGGTCACAGGAATTGCTGCCAGTTTCTGAAATGAAACAAAGATTCTAAATTATAATCTCTAGCAGTGTGTAGAGGGATAGCATAAACTGAAGTTTAGTTTCACACACATTTCCACCTATCTGGATTACACACAATCTTAATATGTATTAATCAGCCCAGAGTTATCTATTATGTTAAGGAAAAAATATATAATACACTCAAAATCTTAAGCCTGAGTCCATTTCCTCCATTGTAAATTTCTATGTTGTCATGAACAAGAATTATTAATGGATACATTTCACTTTTATGTACAGCATGTCCTTTTAAAAAGAAAGACATAGAGGCCAAAAGATAAGTCCAGTAAAGTAAGTGTCACTATCTTCCTTCTGCAACCTAATACTCACACCATCTCTGCAGGTGTACCACCATCCCAGCAAGACTAATGGTTTACCACTCTCCCCACTTCATGCAAAATATTCTCTTTCACTCTCATCAACCCCACTATCCAACTCACAAGACCACTAACCACATGCCCTCTATACCACATACTCACTCATTTGGAACACCTCATTGTCCTTCCCCCACCTTCACCAGCATTAACTGTTTCCATTCTACTTTCGTCTCACTCACTCCGTGTTCCACCACCCTGTTCTCCTATTCAATAACTCTGCAGCCTAACTCCATATACCTGGCCTGTGGCCCATATTCCTTAATAACTTTCCTGAACAAAAACTTAACTATTTCAGACTTAAAACTAATAACTGATCTAGCATCTACTGCCATTTGTGGAAGAGGGTTCCAAACATTAACCACCCTTTGTGTGTAGAAGTGCTTCCTAAACTGGCTCCTTTTAGTACAAATATTTCGAGACAGGAAAACCATCCAGCAGGGAAGGGATCGTATTAACTGAATTTTATTGTGGGATTGAGTAAAGAAAAGGAGCCAGTACATCTCTCCTTCAATGTACAATAACTGAAGCAATCCATCTCCAAATGCAGCAAAACCTGGACAAAATCCAGACTTGGCCTGACAAGTGGCAAGAAACATTCCCACAATACTAGTGGCAGGTAATAGTGACAAATAATAGAGAATCTAACCATTAGCCTTTGATAGTCAATGACATTACCATCACTGGATCTCCACCGTCAACATCCCTGGGGAGTTAGCATTAACCAGAAATTGAACTAGACTGGTCATATAGCAACTGTGGCTACAAGAGCAGGGCAAAAAGTAGGAATCCTGCAGTAGTTAACTCATCTCCTGACTCACAAAGCATGTCCAGATTCTACAAGGCATAAGTTAGGAGTGTCTTAATGAGTGCAGATTCAATAACACTCAAGAAGCTTGACACCAGGACAAAGCACCAAATCCATAAAGATTCACTCCCTCTACCACTGAAGCTCAGTAGCACAGTATATACCAGCTACAAGATATATCTTTGAAACCTATGATCACTACCATCTAAAAGGATAAGGACAGCAAATACACATGAAGACCACCAACTGCCTGTTCGCCTGCAAGCCATTCACCATCCTGACTTTGAAATAAATTGCTATTCCTTCAGGGCAGGTCATCAGTCTTCAAACATTTTCTCTGGATTTCTGGTCTGTCTAGTTTATCCTTTCTTAAATGCAAAATACTCTTAAGTTCTAATTTCTGGTGTAACACAAAATTAGAACTCAATTTATCTCTACCCAAAACCTAAACCAGTCAAGATCATCTGTGAAAAAATACTTAAGATCTTAGGTGACAAACTACACATCTAATCTTGGTGTTTAGAAGAGATCAATATGTAGAAAGAGAAAGAGAACAAGGACAAGAGGAAAGGGAAAATATAAATAAGGAAAAATTGAACAGGTGGGGAGGAACAAAGAGGCTGACTAAATAAAGGACAAGGAATTGAAACAAGAAAAGAGACTAAGTAAGAAAAATTAGAGAAAAAAATTCCACAGCTTTATTAAATTAAACAAAATCAAAAGATTTGTAGGCCATGAGTATTAGATGTTGGAAGCAGAGCTAACGGATTTGCTCTTGCACAGATCTGGCACAAAGACAACAGCATAAGGGTTGTTCTTTGGTGCTGTAACCATTTTAATGTTCTCTAGTTCCATTTAGTTACACACAACAGACAGTTGCCTGAGGGTGGAATCAAAGCCGATTCCCTGGCATTGTGAGGGAACCACCATGCTCCAGGTTCTGTCTCCTGACTCATCAGGGACTGAGCTACTACCTGGAGATGACATACCATTGGTAGTTTGTGCGTGGTGAGGGAGTGAAATTGTTATTTTTCAGGGTAGGCTTTCTGGCCCTCCTGCCATTTTTTAAATGGTAACTTCTAAATGTTGGAGAAAGAGGTGTTTTGAGATGGAGGTACCTTTTCTCTCTCTTCCTTGACATGTAGGCTAAATCTCCTTCTAGCAGTACAGCCTCCCACTGACTGACCACCAGCCTTAAGAACCCATCACTGTTCTTAACTATTTGCAAGTAAACCCTTTGTCTACTAATTGGAGGGTAAATCAATGCCAAATGACCATCCCACACAGTGATGGGTTCTTCCTCATAGATGAGCTTGAATCCAAGACCCCAGTTCCAAAGGGGAAGATCATAGGAACACAGAAGCAGAAGTAGCTATTTGTCGTTTTGAATCTGCTTCACAATATAATCATGGTTGATCTGATTGTGGTCTCCCTTGCAAATCAAAATAAAGCTTGAATAAATTTAATAGCTCGGCCTCCACTACATTTTGAAGAAGAGAATTTCCCATAACAATAACCCTCTGGGAGAGATTTCTTCTCATATCCATCTTAGTTCTATTCTCCCCTACAAGAGAGAACATCCTTCCAGTATCCACCCTATCAAGTCCCCTCAGATCTTATATGTTTCAATGAGTTCACCTCTTACTCTAAACTTCAATAGGTTTCGGTCCAACCTGTTCGAACTTCCTTCTTATGTCAAACCCTTCACCTCAGAAATGAGTGGAGTGAACTGAACAGTTTCTAACAGAATTATAACTACTTTTCCCAAGTGCAGTGACTAAATAAACATGTACACAGTATTCCAAATATGGTCTCACCAAGGCCCTGTGAAGTTGCAGTTAAACATTCTTATTTTTATATTCCATTCTTCTTGCAATAAATGCTAATATTCCATTTGCCTCTGTAGTCACTTGCTGTACCTATATATTAACTGTATGTGATTCATGTTTGGTACGCTTTCCTTTATTGGTTACAATATTGAGCATAAGAGTTGGGAGGTCATATTGCGGCTGTATAGGGCATTGGTTAGGCCACTTTTGGAAAATTGCGTGCAATTCTCGTCTCCTTCCTATCGGAAGGATGTTGTAAAACTTGAAAGAGTTCAGAAAAGATTGACAAGAATGTTGTCAGGGTTGTAGGGGGTTTGAGCTATAGGGAGAGGCTGTATAGGCTAGGGCTGTTTTCCCTGGAGCGTCGAAGGCTGAGAGCTGACCTCATGGAGGTTTATAAAATCATGAAGGGCATGGATAGGATAAATAGACAAGGTCTTTTCCCTGGGGTGGGTGAGTCCAGAACTAGAGAGCATAGGTTTAGGGTGAGAGGGGAAAGATTGAAAAGGGACCTAAGGGGCAACATTTTCACATAGAGAGTGGTGCAGGTAAGGAATGAGCTGGCAAAGGAAAGTGGTGGAGACTGGTACAATTACAATATTTAAAAGGCATCTGGATGGGTATATGAATAGGAAGGGTTTTGAGGGATATGAGCTAAGTGCTGGCAAATGGGACTAGATTAGGTTGGGATATCTGGTCAGCACAGAAGAGTTGGACTGAAGGGTCTGTTTCCATGCTGTACATCTCTATGACTCTTTGTACAAGGACACCTGAATGTAAAAGGGGTAAGTTTAAAGGAGATGCGAGAGGCAAATTGTTTTTTACAAAGAGGCTGGTAAGTGCCTGGAATGTGCTGCCAGAGGAGGTGGTAGAAGCAGATACAATAGCAACGTTTAAGAGGTATCTTGACACATATGCAAATAGCAGAGAATACAGGGATACGGACCACGTCAAGGCAGGAGGTTTTTAGTTTAGAAAAGCATCATGTATCGGTACAGCGGCTTGGTGGGCCGAAGGGCTGTTCCTGTGCTTAACTGTTCTTTGTTAAATGGAACTTCCCAAGGATGATCTTAATATCCCGCTTCTGGATTAGTGGTGCTGGAAGAGCACAGCAGTTCAGGCAGCATCCAAGGAGCTTCGAAATCGACGTTTCGGGCAAAAGCCCTTCATCAGGAATAAAGGCAGTGAGCCTGAAGCATGGAGAGATAAGCTAGAGGAGGATGGAGGTGGGGAGAAAGTCGCATAGAGTACAATGGGTGAGTGGGGGAGGGGATGAAGGTGATAGGTCAGGAAGGAGAGGGTGGAGTGGATAGGTGGAAAAGGAGATAGGCAGGTAGGACAAGT
>NC_057720.1:14769170-14803033 GCF_004010195.1 Chiloscyllium plagiosum
TCCCTGACCTATCACCTTCATCCCCTCCCCCACTCACCTATTGTACTCTATGCTACTTTCTCCCCACCCCCACCCTCCTCTAGCTTATCTCTCCACGCTTCAGGCTCACTGCCTTTATTCCTGATGAAGGGCTTTTGCCCGAAACGTCGATTTCAAAGCTCCTTGGATGCTGCCTGAACTGCTGTGCTCTTCCAGCACCACTAATCCAGAATCTGGTTTCCAGCATCTGCAGTCATTGTTTTTACCTCGTTAATATCCCGCTTGACTAGTTTCTGTCATGCGAGCAATTTAAACTTGCCCCCCCCTAGAATGTCAGAGTTCAAACATGATCTGTGCAGCCTCTGCATTGGTTATGTTTGAACTTATAAGGGTCTCTGCTGCAGATATTCTCTATGATTGTGTAACGCTTAGACTTATGGGAGGGGACTGTGTAGAAGGATTTAGATCATGTAATACTGTATGGGAAAAGTACTGTGGATGTTTATGAACTGAAGTTTGTTTGGCATACTCTCACATAATTGGATGGATTGCATGCTGAGCCATCCAACTAGGTGCTGGTAAGGTCAGAGTTAAGGAAACCTATAAGGCTAGCAAGTCAGCTGCATTTCCTGCAATCCCCCCTTAACCTGGAGGAGGTGGAGGGCGTGGGTGGTGTCACGAACGTAGGTGTTAAGGAAACCTATAAGGCTAGCAAGTCAGCTGCATTTCCTGCAATCCCCCCTTAACCTTCTCATTTATTTTCAATGGTGAAATACTGTGGTTTGTTTTGAACACACTAACTGTACTCCTGTAGGTGAAGAATATGTGTTGTTGCTTTGCAGTGAGAGGTGTACACTCTATTGAGCTGCTCGGCAGAGAGTCACACCATCTCTCCAAATTGGCCACAAGTATATCACAGAATATATCATTGAAACTGCAAAGAGGATGAACTTTACTAACAAGGATACTTTATGTGTTTTGTGTGAGTAGGAATCAATGAGAAGGGAGGTCGTGAAAATAAACAAAGGACAATACAAGCTATAGGGTAAAATCACCATTGTACCAGAGGATCATCGGACAGCTCTCTCTTTAGAAAGAGACAATTAGTGGTAAATTTTACCCGAGAATCACCATGCCTCAGGTAAGGTTCAAGGTTGGGAAGGCAAGACACTTCTGGTAACCTCAGCCAGTACAGGAATTGAACCCACGCTGTTGGCGTCACTTTGCATCAAATTTAGGGGAAGCGTCTGGCTTCTTTCTTCCTTGTCAGGAATGAAATATCTTGCATTCATCCCAAAAGCTTCTTGCCCTATCTATTGCCACTCCTGTATATGATTTCTACATATTAAACAAAAAGTAAAACATTGGATTGAGAAATAATACAGAAGTTTGTACAAAATGCCTGGTCATGTTTGCAACTTTCTGACTTCCTGAGAATGGAGGAAGAATGGCAGGATGCATTATATTTGACAGATAGTACATTTAATTGATTGCAGGCCAAATAGATTGGTGTCTTATGCCAGCAAACAACTGGACACAACATGTGCTTTTAAAAATAAGGTAAGGATTGCTAAAATGCTGTGCATTTCTCTCTGATTCTTAACAAAGCTTGCAGTGTTACCCTGGTTAGGTACAGCAGATTCTAGAAATCTGAAATAAACCTTTGCCAGGACAACAAATTTCTCTTAAATTTGATCCTTTTTCTTTTCAATTCATTCATGCGATGTGAGCATTGTTGACAAAATCAGCATCCCTAACTTCTCTTGAGGAACAGGATTGGCACAAAGATTAGAAGGAACTCGCACTCTCAGTAAGTGATATCTCACTGCAGGGGATAGATCTGCCGCATGATTTCCAAAGCTGTAACCTGAAATGGGATTGGAAGGAGGAGTGCAGGTTGCCTTCACTATTCTACTCCCAGTTATTTCCTCAGGTAGTGGAATGGCCAACAACTTTTGAAGTTGTGCTGGTGCCAAATAAATCGCCCATTTGACCTCAGAACTCAATTAGCATATTATCAAATTATGCACTAGGAACACCAAATGAGCTGATCTCTCGCTATTGTCAAATGTCAACCACAATCACTACTGAGGGAGTAGAAACCCTCTCAGCCCTGTTTGGATTATACAAACCCTATAGTTTGGAAAGCAGAATTGCTTTTGAAAATGGACTATGGCGATTCAAGAAGGCAGCTCATCACCAAAGTCTCAAGAGAAACTACAAATGAACAATAAACGCTGGCCCAGCTATCGATGCTCAGATCTCATGAGCGAATAAAATGAAAATCAGACTGCAATTGAGAAACTGGGTCTTTGTCTCTGAAAGCTCCTGCAGCCCTACAACACTCAGAGATCTTACTTGTATCCACTTTCCAGTTCCCTGTGCACCCCAATTTTCTGTGACCTGGTTTCAAATTTTATTTGATCAAACTTCTTTTGGGACATTTTATTACATTAAAAGCGCGAAAAGAATATTGATACCGTTACAGGAAAAAATCTAAACAGACAGGGTGAAAATCTCCACCTGCTGACTGCAAGGATCTTGCTCCTTAATCCAGTTATTTATATAGGAAGCTAGTTCTCTAAGTTCACACTAAGTTGACAATCTCAAAAGTAAGCAGATGGATCGTGCGGGAATTGGTAAATTTCCCAATATTTGATGTGTTATTCAGTAGAAATTGGGCCTTCGGTTATATTGTAAATGGAGCTCTACCTTGTGTCTAATGATGATTTATTAGCAAATGCCTGATGGAAATAGACTTAAAGTAATATCCTTCAGATTCTTCACCTCGAGAAACAATATCCTGGGCAAAGAAAAGCCTTGGCAAGACAGTGTTGGATTCAGTTTCAGTAAATGTTATCTTAAAGTGCAAATGTTGAAAAAGGATACAAAAGGACCTTTCCACACGTGGAGGGGTCACACTAGCTCATAAAATGAAAGTTGTGTTGACACTCATGCTTTACAATGTGTGAATAAGTAAAGAGAAAATTTGTTATAAACTTAAACTTCTGAAACAGACGGTGTCCTTTAACGTAAGAAACAAGTAACATACAAATAAGAACTTACTTCCTTTTAAATAAATTTCCAAAGTGCTTCACAAAAGCCCTTTGTCCCACATTGGGTGGTGCTTGGGGTGAAAGAGGCAGGTTTTAAGGAAAGCCTTCAAACGGGTAGGTAGGAGTTAGTGGAGAGATGGAGCAGTTAGGGAGAGAATTCCAAACTATGGGTCCATGACAAAGGCATGGTTGTCACTGGTGGGAAAAGGTGTGGGGAACATACTGTTCATCTGTCCTTAGTTGTTGCCTGACCTGGTAAGTGTTTCCAACACTTCAGTCATAGATACATACAGCACCGAGATAGGTCCTTTGACCCAAACTAGTCCATGCCAACCAAAACGTCCATCCACACTAACCCCATTTCCTGCACTTGGCCCATATCCTTCTAATCCTTTCCTGCCCATGTATTTGTCCAAATGCCTTTTAAATGTTGTTAATGTGCCAGTCTCAACCACTTCCACTGACAGCTCATTCCATACGCGTACCGCTCTCTGTGTAAAAAAGTTACCCCTCAGGTTCTCTTTTACTCTTACCCCTCCCACCTTAAACTGATGCCCTCTAGTCCGCGATTCCCCAACACTGGGAAAAAGTTTGAGTGCATTCACCCTATGCATGCCTCTCATGATCGTATAGACCTCAATAAGGTTCCTCCTCAGTCTCCTAGGTTTGAAGTAAAAAGGCCTGGTTTATCCAACCTGTTCCTATAACTCAGACCATTGAGTCCAGTCAACATGCTTGTAAATTTCTTCTGCATTCTTTCCAGTTTAATAACATCCTTCCTATAGCAAGGTGACCAAACTGAACTCCAAGTGCGGCCTCACCAGCATCCTGTACAGCTGCAACTTCCCAACTTCTTTATTCAGTGCCCTGACTGATGAAGGCCATTGTGCCAAAAGTCTTCTTCACTGCCGTGTCTACCTGTGGCCCCACTTTCAGAGACCCGTGCATTTGAACTCCAAGGTCCCCTCTGTTCTACTACACTCCTTAAGGCCCTACTATTTACCATGAAACTCCTACCTTGATTTGACTTTCCAAAATGTAAGACTTCACACTTATCTATATTGAACTCCATTTGCCATTTTTTTCAGCCCACTTCCCCAGCAGAACAAGGGCCTGCTGCAATTTCTGAGAACCTTCCTCACTGTCCAAGGTACTACCTATTTTAGTGTTATCAGTAAACTTACTATTCATGCTTTGTACATTCTTATCCAAATCATTGATATAGATAACAAACAGCACCGATCCTGAGGCACTTCACTAGTCACAGGCCTCCAGTCCAACAAGCATCCTTCCACCATTACCCTCTGCTTCCTACCATCAAACCAATTTTGAATCCAATTTGCCGGCTTATCCTGGATTCCATGTGCTCTAACCTTCAAGAGCAGCCAATCATGTGAAACTTTATCAATGGCCTTACTGAAATCCATATAGACCTAGTCTACCCCACCAATGTCAGAACCTGCAGTATCCACAGTGTAATGCTCTTTTTTCTCCATTTCTTTACTTATAAGAAATAGGAGCAGGAGTAGGCAACCTGGCATGTCAAGCTGCTCCACCATTCACTAAGATTATGACTGATGTTTTTGTGGACTGCACTCTCCATAACCCTTAATTCCTTTACTGTTCAAAAATCTAACTATCTTTGCCTTAAAAATATTCAATGAGGTAGCCTAAACGGCTTCACTGAGCAGGGATTCCACAGATTCACAACCCTTTGGGTGAAGAAACTCCTCCTCAACTCAGTCCTAAATCTGATCCCCCTTATTTTAAGGGTACGCCCCCTAGTTCTAGTTTCACCCATAATATTACAGAGTAAGTGATATTGTTAAAAAACACATGCAATGAACCCAGCAGTCAAAAACCTCAGCTGCTTTCTTGAGGTACTGTATTTGAAATTGATTGGTAGATACTTGTGAATTATGTACCAAGTATGAAAAAACTGAAATCCTAAATTAGAAGGATTAGCCGTGTAGACAGAAGCTGCAGCAGAAGCTTCCTGTTTAAAATTGCACTGTCATCTCTTGAAAAACAGATGTTCTCAGAAACTGGGGCCCCCTTCTGCACATTTTAACATCAGTCAAGCTCAACATGGACATAAATGAACCTAACCAGTGAATAATCTTTCAATAAGACTGCAAATACATGTGATTTTCTGCTTGCTGGAGGCAGCAAAACGGTGAGTTTGCCATGGAAGAAACTTCCCCTCTTCTTGTTATTTCTGCAATTAAGTTCTGGATGAGAAGGTCTATGTGAGACTACCTTGACTCACCACTCAGAATTAAGATGGATAATTAATTAAGGGGTACAAAGTGCCACCTCAACAATCATCTGCCTCCACAGTGAGTGAGAAAAGTGGCTAGTTTCCCAATTTAGAAGCCATAGCAATCTGCCTGCCGGCTCTGGAAGGGGGGGTATCCAATTGCCCCAATCTGGGTGTGGGGATATCAGAGATATTAGCCTCTGAAAGCCATCCCCTGCCCTTGCCTCTGAACCCACTAAAACCCACTTTCCCTGTGAGAGAAAGAGAAATATCTTCTTGTTGCGGCATTCCCTGAGAAGGAGGCCACACATGGTAGATTTCAGGATTCAGAACTGCTGGCCTCCGACTGTCCAGCAACCTCTGGTGATTCAGATCTGAGAACAGGGTGACACCCCTGCCCTTGCTGGTTCTCAGCTCTTAATTTGCAGAATTATGGGTGATCTGTAAATTACCATGCCATTGGGACCAGCATTGTTACTCACCAGGTAACAATGTTAGCTCTCTCAATATTTTAGCTCTCTGAAGTTTTTTAAAAAGAGTAGAAAATCATGGCCAGTGATCAAAGGTTCACTGTCTCTTCAATATTTATAACACAACTCAGTACAGAAAGCTCCAGTTTCAATGACCATCTATAGTTGGATTGGCCAGACATAACGAGCACCAGTAAAGGACTCCAATAAGGGCATAGGAGTATTCATTCATATGGTTATGTTTTCTGTTTCTAACCTGCCAAGAATCCTTTGCCGACAAATTCATGGTGACCTCACAAGGCTTGCATCATTCTCCCACTCTGTTCTTTTTCAATGTTAGTTACCTCTTCAGCTCATTGTCTAGTTCTATTCACTATTTGGTTGATGATGATTCACCGAATTTATCATCCTTCTTCAAACTACATGCCTTTCTTTGTGCCAGTATTCCTCCCACAGTCCCAATGACTGAAACACTCTATCTTCATCCTCAGATTGTCCTTCAATGCATTAGTGAAATAGATTGTTTCTTTCAACTTTTGAATTTTTTTTACGTGTTGCCTTAATCAAGCAACCTTAATAATTTATGATTTGGAGATGCCGGTGTTGGACTGGGGTGGACAAAGTTAAAAATCACACAACACCAGGTTATCGTCCAACAGGTTTAGTTGGAAGCACTACCTTTCGGAGCTAGTGACAATAATAAATCAAATCAAGTCTTTGACATTGACCCAGCTCCCTCAGACTGCCAGGATGTCTGACAACTCCTGTTTTTTATCTGGTTAGCCTGGGCTCCCTGATTGGACCAAATTAACAGCCCCAATCAGGGAACTCATGTTCTGTGGCATCCACCTGACTGACCTCATTAGAATCACTACAGATTCAAGGAAAATAAATCTATTGTGGTTCTGTTCGCCGAGGTGGGAATTTGTGTTGCAGACGTTTCGTCCCCTGTCTAGGTGACATCCTCAGTGCTTGGGAGCCTCCTGTGAAGCGCTTCTGTGATCTTTCCTCCAGCATTTATAGTGATTTGTATCTGCCGCTTCCGGTTGTCAGTTCCAGCTGTCCGCTGCAGTGCCCGGTATATTGGGTCCAGGTCGATGTGCTTATTGATTGAATCTGTGGATGAGTACCATGCCTCTAGGAATTCCCTGGCTGTTCTCTGTTTGGCTTGTCCTATAATAGTAGTGTTGTCCCAGTCAAATTCATGTTGCTTGTCATCTGCGTGTGTGGCTACTAAGGATAGCTGGTTGTGTCGTTTCGTGGCTCGTTGGTTTCGTGGCACACCAACTAGCCACGAAACGACACGACCAGCTATCCTTAGTAGCCACACACACAGATGATAAGCAACATGAATTCGACTGGGACAATATTACTATTATAGGACAAGCCAAACAGAGAACAGCCAGGGAATTCCTAGAGGCATGGCACTCATCCACAAATTCAATCAATAAGCACATCGACCTGGACCCAATATACCGGCCACTGCAGCAGACGGCTGGAACTGACAACCGGAAGCAGCAGAGACAAATCACTACAAATGCCGGAGGAAAGATCACAGAAGTGCTTCACAGGAGGCTCCCAAGCACTGAGGATGTCACCTAGACAGGGGACGAAACGTCTGCAACACAAATTCCCAGCTCAGCGAACAGAACCACAACAACGAGCACCCGAGCTACAAATCTTTTCACAAACTTTGAAAATAAATCTGATAAAGATCTTTGTAGTGAGAAGACAAGAACTCAAGAATCAGAGGTTTGGATATCGATGTGCATAACTGACAAATAGCTAGTGACATATAGAAAAATCAAAAATTAAATTGTAATTAAAAGTGTAACATTAACCTTTTATCTTAAGAGGCAAGGACACAAAAGAAAAGGAAATTATGTTCCAGGTGAACAACACTTGGCCTATGCAATGCTGTGTTCAGCTTTGAACAATCTTCTGCCGAAAGGATATACTGACTTGGAAGATGGTATTTTACAAATTCACCAGAAGGATACCAGGATTAAAAGATTTAAAATTAGACTTATGACATTCAGGATTAAAATTAGGAATTACCATTTCCTCAGAAGGGTAGTAGAAATCTAGACATCTCTCCCCAAAAGGCTGGGAGTCAGGTTACATGAAATTTACATGACACTAATCATATAGTTTTGTTAAGTAAGACTGGTCTTCAAGGAAATTGGGAGAAAGACATGTGGATAAAGTACAGACCAGGCATGATCCATCTAAATTACAGAACAGACATAATGGGATGAATGGCCTCCACAAGTTTCTACGATTAACCCAATAGTGGAAAAGAAGCAGTAACCAAAGTTTATTTCATTCTAATGGATTGAATTTTCAAAGCTTTGGTGCAGTAAGAATTTACAGGTCTCAGGTCTCAGAAGAGGGATTGAAATGCACAATCTTCTGGTTGGTGATTCAGAACCAGAGGATCACCAACATTAATCAATGTGAAAACACCTATTTTTATATTAACAAAATCAAGCTGAACTTACCTTGTTTTTAATCATCCACTTCACAAAGAGGTTATCATAAGGCTCATTCTCTTCCACCTTGGAGATATCCACATCTAAAGGGAACATTGTGCAAATGTTAAGAAGAATTGATTATTTCATTAGTTAGATGGCATTTTTCATGGTGGCATTTTTCATGTCTTTGAGACGCCGCATCAAATAGAAACAAACATTGACCAAACAGATCTAGGAACTCCAATACTCTTAAGTTAAAAAAAAAGCACTTGTGTACACACCAAATATAGCTTCATTGCTGCATATTGATTTCTGAGTGTAGTAATGCAACATACAACCCAGCTCTATATGCTCTGAAGGTTCACCCATGTAACCGTGTGAACCTTGGCAACAAATGCCAGTTGCATATTCAATGTGAGATACTGCGTCATTGTCCTTAAGTTAAATAGCCATTTTCTCAGAATAACAAGTGTCAGGGGAAGGACCTCTGCCCTTGCTTTGTAATCAAAAAATCATTCAACCACTGCCCATAGCTGAGACCTGTCAAATCTGTTTGCATGAGGGATCATACAACAACTGTGCTAGTTTACATGGATGAATATACCAGCTCCTGACTGGAACTTGCGTTGTCTGGCCGTTTTGTTTTAATGTCTTCCAGCACTTGGCATCCGGCCCAGTAAATGGTGTGGGTCTTTCGTTCACACAATCTCACAACCTTCTGAGTAATCCAATGGCGAAGCAAAGTAACAGACAACCACCCACTGACAGACTGTCGTCAGCAGTGTACCCTTGGATCGCTTTCAGGTCAGAACTGTGGACCCATTTATCTTGCACCAAGTCTCGTAATTTGTTGAGTCTAAGATCAGACATGAATATACGGTGGGTCTAATCCAATTTTCCATTCATAACAAAACTCCTCTGTTACTTTCGTAGATCATTCAAGAAATGGAAAGAAATATTTCAAATCCAGCTATGTGTCACAGCTGGCATCAGTACAGGATCGAGGTACCTGAGGAAAGTTCAGTGGTGGTGTTGAGTTACTAAATGCTCAGCGCTTTTGGAGAGAGGGGAACGACGGGGAAAAGCACTTACCTAGTGCGGAAATATCGACAATCATGAAGTAACCGCCTTCGGGGATGATTGGCTTCATCCTGACAGTATGGAGAAACTTGGCCATGCGGTTGCGCTTCGCTTCCAGCTCACGAGGTAGAGACAGGAAGTAGCAATCCTTATCTGTCAGGCGGCCATATTCCTTCCAAATACCTTGGGCAACAGCTTCCTGTGTACAAGAAGATGACAGATAGCCTCAATTGGGGTGCTTCACTGCATTTTCCCAAATAGGCCCAGTTTTGCAGTTTCAAAAGCTCACAAAAGGCTCAGCGCAAATATGAAATGAAATGTACAGCTCAGAAATAGGATATTTGGCCCAACAAGGCCTCCTGCGACCCCTTTTATGTTCACATTAGGAGGAGTAGGCCGATCAGCCCCTTGAAATTGCTCTGACATTCAATAAGATCGTGGCTGACTTGATTACTCTGCCTTCCCGCCTAACCTTTCACCCCATTGCCCATCAAGAATCTACTTCATCCTTAAAAGTATTCAAAGACACTGCTTCAACTGTCTTTTAAGGAAGAGAGTTCCAAAGGCGTTTGAGAGAAAACAAATTCTCATCTCTGTCTTAGGTGGATGTCCCCTAACTTTTAAACAATGATCACTTAGTTCAAGATTCTCCCATCAGAGAAACATCTTTTCCACATTTACCCTGTCAAAACCCCTCAGGATCTTAGATGTTTCAAACAAGCCATCACTTTCTCTTCAAAGCTTCAGCAAATAAAAGCCTAGTCTGTCCAACCGTTGCTCAGAGATAACCTTCTCTGAATTTCTTCCTGAAATAAGGTAACTGATACTGTACATAGTAATACACAAGGGGAAGCGATGGTCAAATGTATGTTAGACTAATAGTGCAGGAAATGGTCCGGGGACCTAGGCTTGAATCTCATCACAGCAGACAGTGCAATTTGAATTGAAAACATCTGGAATTAAAAGTCTTATGATGACCAGCGTCAATGAAAAAACAACATCTGGTTCACTAATGTTCTTCAGGGAAGGAAATCTGCTGTCCTTCCTTGGTCTGACCCTACATATGACTCCAGACCCATGCCAATGCTATTGACTCTATGAAATGTCCAAGCAAGTCATTCAGTTATACTGAATCAAGGAAGCAATGGCCTCGTGGTATTATCGCTGGATTGTTAATCCAGAGACCCAGGTAATTTTGGCAGATGGTAGAATTGGAATTCAACAAATATCTGGAATGAAGAGTCTAATGATGACCAAGAAGCCATTGTCAATTGTTGGAAAAACCTATCTGGTTCACTATTGTCTTCAGGGAAGGAAACTGCCATCCTCCCCTGGTCTGGCTTTCATGTGACTCCAGACCCATAGCCAATGTGGTTGACTCTTAACTGCCTCCAGACAATTAGGGATGGGCAATAAATGCTGGCCTTGCCAGAGACACCCTCATCTCATGAATGATTTTAAAAAAAGAAACTCTACAAAGCCTAAACAAATGATATCCAATATCAACTAAGGCACTAGAAACAACAGGCCAGTAATCCCTCCAAAGTCCTCCTTACCAACAGGTCTGGGAGAGCTGTCTCACAGACTAGTCAGATAACAGTCTAACACAGTCATACTCATGGTATCATATCTTACAGACAATGTCCCAGACACCACCATTGCCATTCCTGAATATATCCTGTCCCACTCGCAGAATTGACCACGAATACAGTGGTATATAGGCAGGAGGGAGTTGTCTTGGGAATCCTCAATGTTCACTCCAGACCCCATGAAGTCTCAAGTTATCAGGTCAAACATGGGCAAGGAAAGCACCTGATGATTACCAAGCACACCTCAGCTGATGAATCGGTACTTTTCCATATTGAACAACACTTAGAGGAAGCAGTGAGGATGGCAAGGATGTAAACTGAGCTCTGAGTGGGGGATCTCAATGACCACCACCAAGAATGTTTTGGTAGCAGCTCCATTGCTTGAGATAGGTCGGAAATTAAAGGACATAGCTGCTAAACTGGGTCTGCAGCAGGTGGTGAGAAAACTAACAAGAGGGACAGCATATTTATCCTCATCCTTACCATTCTGCCTGCTACATCTGCCCATAACAGTCTCGGTAACAGTGACCACTGCACTGACATTGTAACGAGGAAGTCCTGCCTTCACAGTGAGAATACCCTCAAACATATTGTACGTCACTACCACTGTGCCAAATGGAACAGACAGTAAACAGATCTATCAATGCAAGACTGGGAATTCATAAGGCACTGTGGCCCATCAACAGCAGCAGAACTCCAACACAATCTGCAACATCAAGGCCTGGTATATCCCACACTTAATCATTACCCAAAAGCCATGGGATCAACATAAATGGAGAGTGCAGGACAGCATGCAGGAGCAACACCAGGCATACCTAAAAATGAGGTGTCAACCTGGTGAAGCTATAAAACAGGACTACTTGCATGCCAAACAACATAAGCAACAAGTGATAAAGAAAGCTAAGCGATCCCACCCAATCCATGCCCCTCATGATTTTATAAACATCTATAAACCTCCAGGGAAATAAGCCCCAGTCTATTCAGCCTCTCCAGTGCTGAATTAATTAAAATAATTAAAACTATCCAGTGCTGGCAACATCCTTCCAAATCTTTTCTGCACCCTCTCAAATTTAACAACATCCTTTCTATAGAAGGGCAACCAGATTTATACAAAGTATTCAAAAAGTGGCCTTACCAATGTCCTGTACAACCACAATGTGACGCCCCAACTCCTATACTCAATGCACTGACCATTGAAGGCAAGTGTGCCAAACACTTCTTCACCATCCTGTGTACCTGTGACTCCCCTTTCATGAGACTATGTAGCTGCGATCCCCAGGTCTCTTTGTTTAGCAACACTCCCCAGGGCCCTACCATAAACTTTATAAGTTTTCCCTAATTTGCCTTACTAAAAATGCAGCACCTGACATTTATCTAAATTAAACTTGATCTGCCAATCCTCAGGTTACTGGCCCATCTGATCAAGGTTTCGTCATACTCTGCGATAATCTTCTTCACTGTCCACTATTTGATCTATTTTGGTGTCATCTGCAAACTTACTAGCCATGCCTCCTATATTACTGCTTCACAATAACCTGCTCACTGATGCCCAGTTTGGGTTCTGCCAGGGCCACTCAGCTCCAGATCTCATTACAGCCTTGATTCAAACATAGATTAAAAGGTTGAACTCCAGAGGAGAGATAAGAGTGAATCTCTTGACTGACTGTGTCATCAAGGAATCCTACTGAAACTAGAGTCAATGGAAATAAAGGAAAACTTATCACTGGTTTGTGCATACCTGACCCAAAGGAAAATGATTGTGGTTATTGAATGTCAGTCATCTCAGTCCCAGGACATCACTGAGTAGTGTAGTGTCCAAGGCCTAAACATTGTCAACTGCTTCATTAATGGTCTTTGCTCTATCATAATGGCCAATGCTCAGCAGTATCTTTGACTCCTCAGTTACAGAGTAGCCAATGGGAATGCATCAAGACCTTGACAACATCCAGATTTGGGTTGAAAAGTGGCAAGTAACATTTGTGCTACCCAAATGCCAGACAATGACTATAATCAACAAGAAAGAATCTTACCCTCATCATTTGATGTTCAATAGCATTATCATCACTTCATCTTCAATTACAAACATCATGGGAGGTACCACTGTTCAGAAATTTACTGTGGCTACAGGAGCAAGTGAGAGGCTAGAAATCTTACAACCAGTAAATTACTGGAAGGTCTGCCCATGACTGAGGGGCACAAAATGGTCAAAGGCTGCTCATGGTTAATGCAGCAGAAAATGGCTGATAGAAGTTAAAGGGCTTGCAAAAAATATTTGTTTAGTGTGGTCTTCAAAAGTAGAACAGCAGTAGTTCTGTACACTTAAGGTTACTGGATTGAGATAGAATCCGCAGTTGCAGTTGCTTATGCATAAGGCATAGATAAGAACATTTCACACTAGTTAGTTATTTCTCTTGAACTATTTATCAATCTGTTAGAATACTAAGAGTAGGTTTCAGTTAAGATTCTTCAGATAATCATAGATATGGAATCCAAAGTAGTTATAGATCCACCTATATACAAAAAAACTAAAAGCATTAAAGTGAAAGATTCAAACCACTCTCAGACAATAAGAGCAGCTCCCATATCAATAAAGGGAGATAAGAGAGTCTGTTAATATCATGAAACCGTGGAGAACCGGCAATGGACGACAAGCATGTGTATCTCTTTCTGGATCAGTGGTGCTGGAAGAGCACAGTAATTCAGGCAGCATCCAACGCGCAGTGGTGCTGCTCGTCGAATGCTGCTCGTCGGATGCTGCCTGAATTGCTGTGCTCTTCCAGCACCACTGATCCAGAATCTGGTTTCCAGCATCTGCAGTCATTGTTTTTACCCATGTGTATCTCTTTGTCATTCAGTGATATGATTTGCTTAATTGGAAACACATTAAAATTGTTGACTGCAGCAGTACTTCCTTTGGGTTAAGGACTATCAACAGTTAAACTATGTCAAGTAAATTTCTGAGGCAAGCTTGACAGTATAAGATGCTATACCAGAGAGCCAAGGATAACTTAGCGCTGCTGACCAATAGCAATTGCTGGGGGGTGGGTGCACACTCTAACTTTAAACTATAAACGTTAAGACACACTGAAGCTTTGTGTGTGCCATATTGCTCTGGAGAAATGAAGTTGTACCGAAAATAAAGCTGCAATAAAAAGTTATCTGAAACCACTCCGCAACTCGGACTCTTATTGGAAAATGAGATCTAACACTCACCTCCCAACTCTCCAAAACCTGTCCACCATTTGAAAGTCACAAATCAGGAGTGTGACTGAATATTCCCCACTTGCCTGAATGTGTACACCTCTAACGACTCTCAAAAGGTTTGATACCTGAGTGTTAGCTGACACCACACCTTTAAACATTCACTCCTTCCACCATTAATGCACAGTAGCAGAATTGTGCACCATCTGCAAGATGTACTGCAGAAATTCACCAAAGATTCTCAGACGACAAATTCTAAACTCACAACCACCATCTAGGACAAGGGCAACAGATACACTGGAATATAACCGATTGCAAGTTGCCCTCCAAGCCGCTCACCATCATGATTTGGAAATATATTGCCATTTCTTCAGTTTCAATGGGTCAAAATCCTGGAGCTCTCTCCCCACCTATCATTGCAACTTGTTACTTCTTCCTCATGTACTTAGTTAGCTTCCCTTTAAACATATTTATACAAGTCAGACCATCCATTTCATGCAGTACTGAGTTCAAAATTCTAACCATTTTCTGAGTAATGATGATTCTTCCCGAATTGTTTTGTTTCTCAGTGACTATCTTAAACTTATGTTGGAAACTATTATGTTCATTGCATAACAATTTAATGGATCAGTGATTTGGAGAATATAGAAAACATAATTCTTCAGGTTTCGATCAGCTTCTGGATTGTAAACCAAATCAAATAATTTTCAACTCAACATGTGCATTCATGCCTTGGAATAGAACCTTGAAAAACATTTCAAAACTGTAAGGGAACAATCTTCTTCTCATGCAGAACAACATGTGGATGGAGTACATATTTCCTCAGGTATTGAACAATTATGTCTAATGCTAAGATGGCTAACTTTACCTCAAGTCTTTCTATACCCTCTCATAGACTTTCCTTAACCACCTATCAACACAGATCAATCAATTTAAGGACTTAGAGAGAGGTGGGAGAAACAAAGTCAAAATGTTCAGGAAATGTTGTTAAACAAAATAATCTACCCAGTAGAAACCCACATGCCCATGTGAGTTTCCTCCAGGTCCTCCGATTTCCTCCCATAGTCCAAAGGTGTGAAAAACTTGGCCCGTTGTATCCAGAGATGTGCAAGTTTGGTGGAATGGCCACGGTTAATGCAGTTATGGGGGGAGGGGGCGTTTGGGTCTGGGTGGGATGCTTTTCAGAGGATCAGTGCAAACCCAATAGGTTGAATGGCCTCTATCTGCACTGTAGGGATTCTATGATATGAGGTAATTCACTTGTGAATGTATATATATGTTGATTAATATTTATGACAAGGAGATAAAAAGTGTTCTTCTAAAGCGCATTAGGATCCTGGAGCAACCATATGATGTTGTCATGGAACTGTACATCATGAATATAAATTGACCAAGCAGGTGGAATTAGAACACTCTGAACTCTCAAACTCTGCTCCAGGCGAGACTACAGCATGGACATGAACAGCTGAAGATATATTAGTCCTTACCTCACGTAATTATAAGCCAGAGTCTGGTATATCTATGACTAACTACAGCAGTACTTAGTTAATGTATAATGGATATTGTGTTCTTTTGAAATCTAAACCTGAAGATAGCCCATGACTTTACAGGCAGGTCAAGGAGAAGGTAAAGAACTGAAACTACATGAAAGAGGAATAGTTTAAACAGGGCTCAATTATGCTTTTTTTTAACTCTCCCTCAAAGCATAACTCATCTGACATTCTAGCACAAATGAAGAGATCACGGGTTGTATCCAACAGTGACTGGAGCTTGCAATTGCAGCATGAATCTTCCAAGAGCATCAACTACTGCCAGGTTTCTGCCCTCAGACCTACTTTATTAGCCTGCATCTGCCCCCCACATTTCTGGGCCAAACTACAGATACCACAGGACCAGGAAATGGAGAGCAAATCTTCAGTCCAGCTGAATCCTCACAGTAAGACTGTCAAGCAATAATTGGTGATAGGTTAAATCATTGAATAACACACTGATTAGCTTAAACGCCTTTTTAGTAAATTAATAAATAAATAATGTCACGTAAGTGAATAAGGGATGATGTAGATGGGTAGGGCTACAAAGTGGATGGCAAGGAGACAGAGTGACAAGATTGGGTAAGGGGCCACAGTGGATATGGTGGCTTGGGGAGACATTAGGGCGTATTTATCATTGACTGCTTTTAGTTCCTCTAAATCTTTCCTGGCCAACTATTAAGGCAGAAACAAAAACAAAACTGCAGATGCTGGAATCCAGAGTAGACAGGCAGCAGGCTGGAAGAACACAGCAAGCCCCCAGGCAGCATCAGCTGGTGGAGAAGTCGACGTTTCGGGTATAACCCTTCAGGCAAGTCTGAGATTTCAGAGAGTAGGAGACATTTTTGGAGGGATTAAGTGCCAAGTAATTGCCCATCACAAGTTTAAACATCCCAGACAATTACTTAGCTATCTCCAAGGGGTCCCAGCAATCACTTTTCAGGATTCATCAGGCCTCTCTACCTACCTTGAGACTACAAGATCTGGACCAGTGAGTTTTTTGACACTTCACCAAATATACTCAGGTGTAGAAATAAAATGAAACAGAGAGAGTTAGGAAGTGAAAGGACTTAATTTACAAACAGATCATTTCATTGCATTGGTGATCCACTTCACAACAAACCTAATGCCATAACAGATACTACAGGGTAACGTTGCCACTTTCCCAAGTGCACTTTGCCATAGACAGAACTTGACATAAAAGATTTCAATGCATTTCTTGCACTGCACTGAATATTTTAGATGTATAGTGTTTAGACCATATGACCATAACAGAGAGACATCTAAGGACCACTTGGCTACAACAAATGCCTCTCTGAACTTCAAGCCTTGCACTGAATGAAACTTCTGGATAAATCAAAACACAAATGGATGCCTTGTCTGAGGCACGTGTAAAACAGTAGATATAAAATTGTATTACTTCTTCCAATGTGGAACTTTGAGAATGATCTCCAGCCCAGGAATTCCCTTGGAATGATGTTCCATCAGGTTGAGACCTGCAACATCTGTCAACTCAGGAAAATAGCAAAAGCTAACCGAGAATTTTAATCATGATTGAAAACAGGAACATAGGAACAGAAGCAAGGCCATTCAGCCCACTGGATCTGCTCTGTCATTTAATAAGATCACTGCTTATCAAATACTTTAATGCCTTTTAGCTGCCCCATCCCTACAATGCCATTAATAATCAAAAATCTATTAATTTCTACTTTAGATATACTCACAGACTGAGCTTCCATAGCCTTCTCATAGAATCATAGAGATGTACAGCACTGGAATAGACCCTTCAGTCCAACTCGTCCATGCCGACCAGATATCCCAACCTAATCTGGTCCCATTTGCCAGCACTTGGCCCATATCCCTCGAAACCCTTCCTATTCATATGTCCATCCAGATGCCTTTTAAATGTTTAATTGTACCAGCCTCCACCACTTCCTCTGGCAGTTCATTACATACAGACCACTCTCTGCATTGTAAAGGCTGCCTCTTTAGGTCTCTTTTAAATCTTTCCCCTCTCACCCCAAACCTATGCCCTCTAGTTCTGGACTCTCCCACCCCAGGGAAAGGACCTTGTCTATTTACCCTATCCATGCCCCTTATGATTTTATAAATCTCTATAAGGTCATGGCTCAGCCTCCAATGCTCCAGGGAAAACAGATCCAGCCTATTCAGCATCTCCCTCTAGCTCAAACCCTCCAATTCTGGTGACATCCTTGTAAATATTTTCTGAATCCTTTCAAGTTTCACAACATCCTCTGTGGCTTCACAATCCTCTGAGTACAATGAAAAGTTCTCTCCATCACAGTCCTAAATGGGCATTCCCCTTATATTTAGAATTTAACCCTCTGGTTCTTGACTCCCAAAAGAAGGGAGATAAATACTTGTCTCTTTAAGTATCTTGGTCACCTCTCAGTCTTCAAAACGCCAGAGAAAATAGGCCTAGTTGGCACAATCTTGCTTTATAGGACAGTACTGTCAGCCCAGGAACATGTCCAGTGAATCTTTGTTGCATTTTCTCTGTGACAATAAGATTGTTCCTGACATAAGGGGATCAAACTGCACATAATATTCCAGATGCAGTCTAACCAAGTTCCCATACAACTTTAGGAGGACTTCACTTACTGTTCTCTAATCCTCTTGCAATAAAAGCTAACATTTCATTAGTCTCTTTAACTTTTGTCTGTACCTACATGTTAGACTTCAGTGACTTATTGATGAGGTAACTCAAGGGCTTTTGCACATCTACGCTTTCCGAACTCTCATAATTTAAGAAATACTCTGCACATCTGTTTCAGCTACCAAAGTGTATAAACTGACATTTCGCCGCATTATTTTCCATCAGCCACATTCTTACCCAATTACTAAGCCTATCCAAATCCTCCATAGTTTTGGCATGGAGGGGACTAAGACTAAAGAGGTTTACACCTAAATAGTATTTAATACTGACACCCTCAAAGCTGATCTTTGAGATGAATACCATTGTCAGTTAGCTTGTATCTAGTAAAGGGACTATCATTTAGCCTTGCACTATCCCAGTCCAGATGCTGAAGGCACGTGTTCCAGATTTTCCATTCCATTCCATTCCATTTATTAGGTCGATTAATGCAATGAATTCACAAGTAATGGGATGAATGTTAAGTGGACCTCCAGCTTAGGCAATGATAATTCAGTGTCCCACTGCATTTTAAGTACAACTATTTGCTGTAATTTTAAATTCAACCTCTGTATTCAATTATAAAGGACATGACCACCATACATGGATAAAAAAATGATCTGATGGATATAGTCAGCATGAATTTTCATGGCTGACAAACTTGTTGAAGCTTTTTGAGGATGTTTCTAACAAACTGATAAAGGGGAATCAACCGATGTAATATATCTTGGGGAGGTGGTGGGGGGGTGTGGGTGGAGGGATGATGGTCACTCCCTTCCCAGTGATATTATCACTGTGCTGTTAATCCAGGTGTTGTTCTAGAGACCTGAGTTTGAATCCTCATTGTGGAATTTGAATTTTTTTTAAAATCTGCAATTAAGAGTCTAATGATGATCATGAATCCATCGTTGATTGTAAGGAAAATCTATCTAGTTCACTCATGTTCTTTGGAGAAGGAAATCTGCCATCCTTACCCTGGACGGTCTACATCTGACTCTAGACCCACAGCAATGTGGTTGACTCTTAACTGCCTTCTGGGTAATATGGGATAGGTAATAAATACTGGCCTAGCCAGAGATACCCTCATCACATGAACGAATGAATTATGATCAAGCCCGTGTAGGTAGGTGGTTAATAAAATTAAAATTATTTTTTATTCACTAGCTGGACATGAGCATCGTTGGCGGGTTAGCAATGATTGCCCATCTCTAGTTGCCTTTTAAAAGGTGACAGTGAGCTGCGTATTTGAAATGGTGCAGTCATAAGTATTCAGGCAAAGCTCTATCAAAAAACAATGGTTTGACATTGTATTGCAATAACTGAGAACTTTCATCCTCACCAGGCTCTGTTCTTCAACTCCCAATGGTTCATGTTCCAGGCAATGATAAAGAAAACACTTCAAAGACAATCTGCAGCTCTCCTTGATAATGTCAGCATTGACCTTAATGATCAGAAGGAACGTCGTGAAACTTGAAAGGGTTCAGAAAAGACTTACAAGGATTGTTGCCAGGGTTGGAGGGTTTGAGCTAGAGGGAGAGGCTGAAAAAACTGGGGCTATTTACTCTTGAGTATTGGAGGCTGAGGGGTGACCTTATAGAGGTTTATAAAATCACGATGGGCATGGATAGGGTAAATAGACAACGTTTTTCTTTCCCTGGAGTGGAGGAGTTCATAACTAGAGGATGAAAGGGGAAAAATTTAAAATAGACCTCAGTGACAACTTTTTCATGCAGAGGGTGGTGCGTGTATGGAATGAGCTGCCAGAGGAAGTGGTGAAGGCTGGTACAACTGCAACAATTTAAAAGGCATCTGGATGGGTATATGAATAGTAAGGGTTTGGAGGGATATGGGCTGGGTGCTGGCAAATGGGACTAGATTAGGTTAGGATGTCTAGTTGGAATGGACGAGTTGGACCAAAGGGTCTGTTTTCGTGTTGTACATCTCTATGACTCTATGACTGGGAGGAGTTTACTAGAAATTGCTCAAAATGGTAACAACTTGTCTATCAAGAAGCATCAAGCTTTGTGTCACGAGGTGTTAATGATACATTGGAAGTTATTATATGCACATAAACCACAGGACCTTCTGTCCCTGCACCCTGCTAGTCAAAGGTCTGAAGTGCTGATATTGGCAGTGTATTTTAAAATCAATCGAATGTCAAGGAGTGTAGGGCATTGTTTAGCAAATACTGAAAGAAGATGTGATATTGAACAATGTGTATGGAAATGGACATTTAGTTGGAACTTTTACACACCCATAAAAGGCAAAAATTTGGAGAGCAAGGCTTCCAAGTCAATAGCTACCAAAATGCTACTCAACTCTGCAAATGTCTGAAAAGCAAAATCACTTTTGCAGATTTTTGAAGGAGAAATGTGAATCATTGTGTAGCCCAAATGAATACGTTTACTCCTACAACCTTTACTTGTACTCAGTTAAGAAAAACGATAAAGAAGTGCCTAACCTCTGCTGATTCCCAGTGCTCAGCCCCATATGCCCTGCGCCATTTG
This sequence comes from Chiloscyllium plagiosum, assembly GCF_004010195.1. Taxonomy (NCBI): domain Eukaryota; kingdom Metazoa; phylum Chordata; class Chondrichthyes; order Orectolobiformes; family Hemiscylliidae; genus Chiloscyllium; species Chiloscyllium plagiosum. The sequence continues at coordinate 14,789,969 of NC_057720.1, forward strand.
TGAAATATTTCTGAACCAGATCCTATATAAATGTAAGTTGCTATAAATCAGCAGTTACACTCACAGGTACAAAGTTATCAGTAGCAAGGAGGAAAATCCTAATCAGACATAGATACACTAGAGATGTTGGATCTATCTTCACCATCCCTGCACCTAAATATAATTCCTCAAAAATCTGAACTAAAGAAAGCAAAACTTCATGAGTGCATTTTGAAAGCCTCAAATGTCAGTGAATTAACAACATCAGAATGCAATGAAAATAAAGAACTTGCTCCAAAGCACCGAGGTCAGCTGCATCTGGAGTCTGTTATAATTGTCAATATTGTTATTTTTATAAACTTAATACAAGAACAAGTTAAACAAAATACAAACAGCCACGCAGCCCAGCTGTGCAAGCAATGACAAAGGATGAGGTTTGTTCCATGATCATAGTTCCCATTTCTCCCATGGACCAAGCTTGACTAAAATAGGAAGGTCCCGACCAGTAGTTACAGAGTTGCAACGGGCAAGATCTAGAGCCCAACACAGCAGTTGAGTTTACAAAGGAGCACAAGAAGATAACGTAGTTAATCAAGAAGTGAAGTAGCTGAATTTCTAATGTAGGCAGAATGCAGCTGCAGAGAAAATGAACCAAATATGTGTAACTATTTTTGGTGGTTGACATTCCTTTCAGTTAAAGGATATACAGTCCTAATGTCTGTACGACATCATTAGTACATTTAAAGTGGGTGGCACGGTGGCTCAGTGATTAGCACTGTTGCCACACAGCGCCTGGGACCTGGGTTCAATTCCCATCTCGGTGTGGAGTTAGCACCTTCTCCCTGTGTCTGCATGGGTTTCCTCCGGATGCTCCAGTTTCCTTCCATAGTCCAAAGATGTGCAGGTCAGGTGAATTGGCCATGCTAAATTACCCATAGAATTAGGTGCATTAGTCAGGTGTAAATATGGGGAATGGGCCTGGGTGGGTTGCTCTTCGGAGGGTCGGTGTGGACTTGTTGAGCTGAAGGGCCTGTTTTCACACTGTAGGGAATCTTATCTAAAGTGTTTTCATAGCTAATAAAAGTGAAACACTCAAGCAATCAAACAGCACTACATAAATTATTCATGGGGATTAGAAACTCAGTACAGTGGAGAATAAGACAGGAAGTGGAACTAATTGGATAGCTGTGTCAAAGTGCTGTATCACAAATGTGGTGGGACCAATGGCCTTTGCCTGGACTGAAATCCTCTATGAATAACCCATTCAAACAGAGTACTAATTGTTTTCTGTAGTCACTAGTTAAAAGGTCTTCCTACCTGAATAGGAGTGTTGCAAGTATAAATGGTGTTTTGTTGAACAGTCTGAAGATGTTTTATCAGGTGCGCTGGACCAATCGACCAACCAAGCTGTCAGAGGAGATTTTAAAAAGCCACATTATAAATGTTTGGTCTACTACATTCTGTAAAATTCGATGAAACCTTTTTTGAAAAGTAAAAAAAATAGAAAATATTCAGTTATACAGAATCTTTCACAATCTCAGAATAACCCAAAGTGCTTCACAGCCAATTAAATATTGCCAAGTGTTGGTTCCCAATACAGAGAGGTAGGGTGTCACCATTAAAAATGACCAATGTGACTAATCTGCATGTGTGCAGTTGCACTTGTAACTGCTCTTGATGCACTTTCACAAACCAATTGTAATTTTAAATGGTTGCAAGGAAACAGCATCCTTGCTGTATCTTAAGGTCATTAGCTCTGAATAACTAATAGGCTTCAATGTCAATGATATGCTATAAAGTAAGGTCAGGCTGATTTCAGCGCAACTTAAAATAGCCTTCTGCCTAATAGTTATCTGCTAGGAAAGTAAAAGGCAAGTTCTGAGATTGGGCAAATGCAGGACAGATAGGACAACCCCATAAGGGAGATTACAGTTGGACAAATGACAGTAAAGTACGTAGGGTCTATTAAAATAATGGGGATAAAAACCTTTGCTCTGATATTTAAGGATGACATCAGAGTGGTGGTGAGAGATGATATAGGTTCGATGGAGAGTAAGGTTGAATCCATTTGGGTGGAATTTTAGAAATTCTAGGAAAAAAAAGTCATTGATAGGTATAGTCTATCGGCCACCAAATAATAATAATATAACATTGGAACAGGCAATAAACAAAGAAATAATGAATGCCTGTAAAAATGGTACGTCAATTATCATGGGAGATTTTAAGCTTCATGTCGATTGGTCGAACCAGGTTGGTAAGGGTAGCCTTGAGGAGGAGTTCATTGAATGGATCAGCAATAGTTTTCCTGAACAGTATGTAATGTGTAAGAAAAGGGGTAATCTGCCATGGGTGTCTAAGGAAATAAGGGAAACTATCAAATTGAAAAAGAAGGCATACAAAATGGCCAAGATCAGTGGGAAACTAGAAGATTGGGAAAACTTTAAAGGTCAACAGAAAGGCACAAAAAGAGCTACAGAGAAAGATAAGATAGATTATGAGAAAAAAGCGAACTCAGAATATAAAGACAGAAAGCAAAAGTTTCTATAAATATATAAAACAATAAAGAGTGGCTAAAGTAAACATTAGTCCTTTAGAGGATGAGAAGCGGGATTTAGTAATGGGATATGAGGAAATGGCCAAGGGATTGAACAGGTATTTTGTGTCGGTCTTCACAGTGAAGGACATGATAACACGCCAGTAATTGTCAAAGAGACAAAGGTAGGCGAGGACCTAGAAACTATCATTATCATGAAAAGAAGTAGTGTTGGGTGAGCTAATGGACCTAAAGGTAGACAAGTCTCCTTGCCCTGATGGAATGCAACCCAGGGTACTAAAAGAGACAGCGGGAAAAATAACAAGTGCACTTGTGGTAATTTTCCGAAATTCACTGGACTCTGGGGCAGTTCCAGCAGATCGAAAACAGCAAATGTGACACCATTGTTTTAAAAAGGAAGGTAGACAAAAAATGGGGTATTATAGACCAGTTAGCTTAACTTCTGTAGTGGGGAAAAGGCTTGAGTCTATTATCAATGAAGAAATAGCAAGGCATCTCGATAGAAATTGTCCTTTTAGGCAAATGCAACATGGGTTCATGAAGGGCAGGCATGCTAAATTAATCTTTTGGAATTCTATGAACACAGTGGACAACAGGGGCCCAGTAGATATGCTATATCTAGATTTCCAAAAGGCACTCGACAAGTTGCCACACAAAAGGCTGCTGTATAAGATTAAAAATGCAAGGCATTATGAGTAATATATTAGTATAGATAGAGGATTGGTTAACCAACAAGAAGCAAAGAGTGGGGATAAATGAGTGCTATTCTGGTTGGCAATCAGTGACGAGTGGTGTGCCTCAGAGATCAGTGTTGAGACCACAATTATTCACAATTTATGTCTGATTTGGAGTTGGGGAACCACGTGTAGGATGTCAAAATTTGTGGATGACATAGAGATGAGTAGTAGAGCAAAGTATGCAGACAACTGTGCGATGTTGCAAAGGGACATAGTTTAAGTGAGTGGGCAAAGGTCTGGCAAATGGATTATATATTTTATGGATTATATATTAATATGGATACAATGTTAATAAATATGAAGTCATCCATTTCAGTATGACTCACACTAAAAAGGACAATTACTTGAATGGTAAGAAATTGCAGCACGCTGCTTTGCAAAGGGACCTGGGTGTCCATGTGAATGAATCACAGAAAGTTGGTCTGCAGGTGCAACAGGTAATTAAAAAGGCAAATGAAATGTTGTCCTTCATTGCTATAGGGATTGAGTTTAAAAGCAGGGAGTTTATTTTGCAACTGTATTGGGTGCTGGTGAGGAATTTTGGTCCCGTTACCTGAGAAAGGATGTACTGGCAGTAGAAGGGGTGCATGAGGAGGTTCATGAGGTTGATTCCTGAGTTGATAGGGTTGGTTTATGAGGAGAGACTGAGTAGACTGAGACTATACTCATTGGAATTTAGAAGAATGAGGGGGGATCTTATCGAAACATATAAAATTATGAAGGGAATAGATAAGATAGAAGTAGAGAGAATGTTTCCACTGGCGGGTGAAACTAGGACAAAACGGCATTGCCTCAAAATTAGGGGGAACAGATTTAGGACTGAATCCAGAGGGTTGTGAATCTACGGAATTCCCTGCCCAGTGAAAGTGGTTGAGGCTTCCTCAGTAAATATTTTGAAAGCTAAGTTAGATAATGTTTTGAACACTAAAGGAATTAAGGGTTATGGTGCGAGGACGGGTACATGAAGTGGAGACCACAAAAAGGTCAGCCATGACCTTATTGAATGGCAGGACAGGCTCGAAGGGCCAGATGGCCTACTCCTGCTCCTAGTTCTTAGGTACTTATGTTCAAATTCCAAACACAGTCAACATTCTGAAGACTATTCAAGGGCTCCTCGCAAAGAACTTCCACTTCTTTGGCCTACCATCCTTATTTACAATTACTATGAATGGCACATTGTTGCTGGATGTGAATTTAAAAGCCATGTTCCTAAAATACTTAAGCTGCACAAAGTTGAAGTAATGTCACTTTTGTAACATCGGAAACAAAGTGGTTTGTGCATTGCAAGCTCGCACAAACATCACTGTGATAATGGCCAGATTATCAGTTTTGAGTGATGCTCATTTAAGGCTATTAATTGCCCAGGAACTTTGGATAACTGCCCTGTTGTCCTTCATATTTTTCTTGGGGTTTTCTTGGATTGGCCAGAAAGTGAGAGAGGAAAAGAGAGAGAGACAGAGAGAGACATGGAACAGAAATTGCTGGAGAAGCTCAGCAAGTCTGGCAGCATTTGTGGAGAGAGAGAGAAACAGAGTTAACATTTCAGGCCCAGTGACCCTTCTTCATAACCAGAAGAGAGATGGAGCCTTGGTTTAAAAATTGCACCTCAGTAGTGCATTCTGTTCACGTCAGTTTTGAACCCACAACATTCTGACTCAAAAGGCAAGAATGCTTCACGCTGAGCCATAGCTTAGTGATCGGAGCTTTATTTCTGAAGACCCTAGCTGAAAGAGACTTATGTGAGCTATTCATTTACAGTTTAAAACAAAGAAACAGTTAAGTTTTTAAAATACTCACCTTCCAGCCAGTCACACTAAAGGTTTTCCCCGCACTTCCAATGGTAATAGTCCTGTCCCACATGCCTGGCAAAGTGCCTATGAAGGCAAAGGGCAAAATCAATGTGAAATTAACTGGCCACCTAACTCTGTTAAAGAAGTAAGCAACTTAAGGAAGTTCACTTCAATATAGTAAAAACACAGAGAAACTCAAGATAGCTCAGATTGTCAAGACAGAGTGTGGCTAAACCCTGGGAAGATGTTGGAATCTCTGCTTCTGACCACCATCCAGTGAGCTGTGGTTTGAATGTTGGTTAAGGATTAGGCTTAATGAGGATTCTGTGCTCCCCTTGATACAATGTCCCACTGTTTGGCAGATTTCCAGCTGCTATCCCACTTAACATCAAGCCCTGGCAAATCCCACCCTGAATGTTGAATAACAGGATACACCAGTCCTTACACTGCAAAGGCCGACTGTGGGAAATCAAGACTCAGTTGCCTGAATACACTGTGAAGCATGACTGTCTGATTAAAATATCAGGGGCAAACAGGACCCATGTGAAGTAAGAAAGAACTTAAGGCTCAGGAGTGAAAGCTACGATGAGAGCAATCCTAATCAAGGAAAAGGAAACCTTCAATTGCTCCATGGAACAAAGGAAAAGGTAAGCAGAAGTGAACAAAGTCACCTAATTTGCTGACAGCAACAGGTTTTGTATAATTTATAACATTTGCAGAACTAAAGATGCAGATTATATAATGTAGTATGTGTTTCTCAAATCCTCTAGCAAACGTATTTAATTTAAAGTTCATCCATTTTCTATTCTATATCCCACAGCCAGCACTAACTATACTGCCATTGTTTAAGGTTTCCGTGCTGTATGATTCTATTAGCTACGGCATAGTATAAACCACAATGTCAGTCAATGCTGGAAAAGGGACTTTCAGAGGGACTGCAAGATTAAATTATTTCCAGAATCAATCTTGCTCAAAAAATAATCCCAAGGAAATCGTGTAAATCTGTCAAATCAGACAAGAAGAGTAAAGGCTTAACAGAAGGTCACGATTCTCCCCTCTCATCACCAGCAATAATCAAAGAGGCTTTTGAGCAGAACACAGGCAAAAGGAAAAAGCATTTCACAGCCATAACAGGAAAAAACATGAAGCCTAGTAAAATGGGCGGCACGGTGGCACAGTAGTTAGCACTGCTGCCTCACAGCGCCAGAGACCCGGGTTCAACGGGTCAGGTGAATTGCCTGTAGTGTTAGGTTAAAGGGGTAAATGTAGGGGTATGGGTGGGTTGCGCTTCGGCGGGTCGGTGTGGATTTGTTAGGCCGAAGGGCCTGTTTCCACACTGTAAGTAATCTAATCTAATCTAATCTAATCAAATGAAAAAGATCCATTTCAATAACAAAACCAGATAATTTCCATTTATCATTAAAAGGTGGGAACTGACACCTAGTTGGTCTCGAGTGGTTTTAGGACAGTCACAACATGTGCTGTGCATCTAACTATCAACCAGGAGACTCAAGGCAGTGAATCTCAGAAAACCTGAGAAATACTTCTTGATAGATCTTACTTGGGGTTGAGACCTTCACCAAGCGGTTTTTACCTCAACGGGTTTTCTTGGAAAATGCTTACATAATGGCTAGTAAAAAGATATGACCTCCTGTCCTATCATGACAAGCCTCTTAAAATAACCTAATATTAATACAAGGCTTTTAATATAGGAAAATGCCCTACAGCCCTCAGGTCTCCACAGGAATACAATCAAACAGAGACTGACATTGAGCCAAAGGAAGAACTATTAGGACAGATGACTAAATAATTTTAAAAGATGTGGAATTTATGGATTGCCTTAGAAAGGGGAGAGAGAAGTAGAAAAGTTTAAGGATACCAGAGAGTAGGCTAAAAGAACTAATCATTGCTGCAGAATGTGTGCATACACCAGTATAAGCCCATTTCCTCAGTATTACCTATTTTGATGTGCTTATGTCCATTGTACACGAGCCACTCATACACTTCATCACTGATGCAGAGAACATCATGCTTAATACACAGGTCTGCAATCATCTTCAGTTCTTCCATTTTAAATACCTAATACATGAACCACACTGCATTAGAATACGATGGGGAACTCCAGCCAAAACACTAGTTCTTAGACAAGGAGTGTTAAAAAAAATGAATTTGTTCTTTTAAAATGCTGCAAAAACCAAGCTTTAAAAAAAAGCAGTCAAATGGCACACAGCATTGCAAGCTCAGGCTAATCTATCAAAACAAATGCAATCAAAGAACACATGCCAATTCGTTTATCAATAAAACCTCCAGGCCGGGCCTTGCATCATCATCATCCTTTTTATTTATAAGAGCAATAATAGATACAGAACCTCTTACTGTAGATTTGAAGAACAAGCAACATTTGATAAGACAGCAGCAGTGGAAGCTGTGTTACTTTCAGAAAACAGAAGCACGTGGTGTCAACTCAGAGAAAACGTCCAGGATTTAAAGAAGCAGCAAAAGGAACACTCAAGCCATTCAACAATGATCAGCATATAATCAAAGATCCCTCCCACCCTGGTTATAATCTCTTCCACCCTTTTCCATCGGGCAGATGATGTAAAAGACAACACATACCAACAGATTTAAGAACAGTTTCTTCCCTGCCGTTATCAAACTTTTGAGTGGACCTCTCGTATATTAGAGTTTTCTCTGCACCTTCTCTGTACCTGTAACACTGTTTTCTGCATTCTGTTCTATTACCCTGATGTACATATGTAAAGTATGATTTGTCTAACGAGCACCGCAAAACAATACTTTTCACTACATCTTGGTACATTTGACAGTAATAAATCGAATCAAATCAAGGCAATTAAAATACTAGGTGTGTTATAGCCTTCAAATTAGTCAAAAGTTATCTATTAAATCCCTGTAAACTGAAATACATAACTTGTGGTTGAAGTATTTCTCCCACGCGCATAAGAATGTCTTTGTTTGAAAGAATGTGAATGGAGTTCAGTACTTGCTAAACAATGTTATTTGATTTGATTTTAAATTTAAAAAGTAGAACATGTGATCCAACATAAAGTCATATAGCGTGAAAACAGACCCTTTGGCTCAGTGGTTAGCACGGCTGCCTCTCAGTACCAGGGACCCAGGTTCGATTCCTGTCTCAGGCAACTGTCTGTGTGGGGTTTGCACATTCTCCCTGTGTCTATGTGGGTTTCCTCCCACTATCCCAAGGTGATCAGGTGAATTGGCCATGCTAACTTGCACATAGTGTTAGGTGCATTAGTCAGGGGTAAACTTAGGGAAATAGGTTACTCTTCAGAGGGTTTTTGGGGCTGAAGGGCCTGTTTCTAAACTAAACTAGTCCCACCTGCCTGTATTTAGTCCAAACCTTTCCTATTCAAATGTCTTTTGAGCATTGTAACTGTACCTGCATCCACCATGTGCACTGGCAGTTCATTCCACACGTAACCACTTTCTATGTAAAAAAGTTGTCCTTCCTATTCTTTACACATTGTTCTCCTCTAACCTTACCCCGAGTCTTGAACTCCCCCACCTTAGGGAAAAGACCTTGGCTATTTACCCTACTCATACTCCTCATGATTTTATAAACCTCTATAAAGGTCACCCTATCAAATTGCTATGCTCCAGTGAAAAACGTCCCAACCATTTTTTATAACTCAAACCTTCCGTTCCCTGCAACATCCTGGTAAACCTCTTCTGAACCCTTTCGAATTTAATAATACCTATAAGAAGGCAACCAGTACTCCAGAAGAGGTCTCACCAACATCCTGTATGACCTCAATATGATGTCCCAACTCCTATATTCAATGATCTGAGCAATGATGCCAAACACCTTCGCAACCACCCCGTCTTCCTGTAACACAAATTTCAAAGAATTATGGCCCTGAGCTCCTAGGTGTCCCTGATCTACAACACTACCCAGGGACCAACCATTAATTGCATAAGTCCTGCCCGCTACACATCTGCGAGATTGTTATTTGATGCTTAACTTTTCAGAAAATCAAAGATTAGATTTTGAAGCCATACCTTGCCCAATGGATTATTGGGTGTGTTAATGATTATTGCTTTGGTCCGAGAATTAAATTTACCGGAAAGCTCTTCTTCATCGAGTTTCCAATCTCCACTATCGCTTATGTCTTGCTCGACTTTCTCTTGTACCTAAATGAAGACACAAATGGTATATTTGACCTCTCCAACAGAAAATCTAGCATTTACAACAAACAAATAGTGGGAAATATTTAAAAACATATGATCATAGCAAATAGGAGAAGTAAACCACTCAACCCCTCAAGCCTGCTCCATCAATCAATCAATATCACTGCAGCTGATCTTCTCCCTCAACTTCATTTTCCCATCAGCTCCCCAAATCATTTGGTTTCCAAGGTCAGGGGCTCCCAAACCATGGGGACGTCAGCTCTGAGGCAGCAATGGAAACTGTCAAGGGAAGACTTTAGCTGTACAGTTTTGAGACAGACGCCAAGGTTCTAATGAAATACCAGGAGGATTTTTGGCTCCTGGGCCACATCACAATCTTTGAAATGGTTGTGGCAAAACTATCGACCCCTCACTCAACACCTATCCCTCCTCCCTCCCCGCTCATCAACTCCACCCTCCACTAATCAAATCTCCCATTCCCCAATTTGGTTACCCCAGACCCACTCAAAATTTCTTCTCCCGCAACTCTCTTCCCCAGTCCCCTCCCCAACTCAGTAACTTCCTCATCACCCCAAACAACTGTTGTGACATTGCTTTCAAGAGGACTATGCTAATGAGAAGTGAGATGCAAAAGAAACAAGGATGATGTGAGAAAACACATTTTTACACAGCGAGTAGTTAGGATATGGAATGCACTGACGAGAAGGAAGCATTAATGGAAGTATTCAAGCAGGTATTGAATGAATAGTAGTGTACAAAGCTATGGGGGGGCAAAGCAGGAGAACGGCAATAGGTAATGATGCTTGTTTGAAGAGCTGGTGCAAGCCATGATGGGCTGAACAGCTTTCTTCTGCATCTCAACAGTTCTGATTCTGAGAAAGCAACCAGGATACAGAAAACGCTAAACCCTCTTAAAAAGATCTGCACCTTTACTGTTATAAGCTTCAGGGCTATGGGCCATGGGCAGGAAATTGGGATTAGAAAGGGCATCCAGGTGTCTTTGGGTTGGCATGGACAAGATAGGTCAAAAGCCTCCCTTCTGAGCTGTATCATTTCTGTGCTTCTGAACCATGGCCTGCAGCCATTAGGCAGTTTATCTTGCAGCAACTGGTGTTAGGAAGTTGCAGCTGTGCTTAGCTGCTGAACCTTGACAGTGCATTTGTCTGTTGGACAGACTTGGAATATATCCTCCAATAGACAGAACCTATCGCTAGAAGCTTGTGTTAAGCAAAGCTGGAACCACAATGCCAAGAACTCTCTTTTACCCCCAATAATTCCCGACACCACCTGCCCTCAAACCCAGAATGTCACTATTTCTCAAAGATTAAATTGGGTCACATTAGGAACAAATTTGGAAGGACTAGCCTAAGAAATCAAAAATCTCTCTCTCCCTTGAAGATACTCAATGTATCATCCACTAACCATTACAGATGGAGAATACGAAAGGTTCACAATAATTTCAATGAAGACATTTTCCATCACCTCAATCCTGAATGATTGCCACCATATCCTGAGATTGCGGCTCTAAGATTATGTTTTAGATTTCTCAGTCAGGGTGAATCAGTGTCTTAGTGTCTACCTTGTCAAACACCTTCAGAATCTTGCACATCTCAATGTGATCATCTCTTTATTTAGCGAAACTCCAAAGTTTACTTAGCTTTAGATAAAAATTACCAACCGAGGTCTAGATAGTGAAACTGGAAACAATTATACTTGCAGAATTTCTCTTTCTGAGAAATATTTATATTAGATATCAGAAAATAGGTGCAGGAGTAAGTAATTTCACTTCATCTTGCCTGTTTTGATCTCTCAGGAAGCCAAGGGATATGGAAGGGTCTGAACGGTGAAACAGACTCTATCTCCACACCAGTTCCTATTTCTCATGTTTTATCTTCTGTCATTCATGAGATTATTGCTGATCTTCAGGACTGAGTATTTTGTGTATCTTCAAACAAGCAAACAGTGTATCATGTTCACCAGGGCATTAAGTGATCGATGTCCCCATAAAATGGACAACGAGCAAAAATTTAGAGCATATTACATAATGTGATAGTATTTATGTGCATCTCCAATTGACCGCTAATAGAAACTGTGTGGACAGTCAGAATGTACCACCTTCCTGAGGTTCTGCTAAAATTAACGTCGGAGGTCAGATGAACCTTGTAGCAATTCAGGCACTTACCTCTGACTGAAACGAAGGTAAGACCGTTTGGTTTTAAAAGTGCTTACCGGTAGCGGGCAGCGGTGTTTTTTTTTTCTCTTTCACTCTCTCTTCACAGAAAGAGCGGGAGCACCAGCGGGAAGTGACGACGACCAGAGGGGCAGCCGGGAAGGAAAGCGGTGAGTATTACTCACCCTTCGAAGCGGTCGGTCATTTCCAGTGCGAGCAGCAGCGAAGGTAAGACCGTTTGGTTTTAAAAGTGCTTACCGGTAGCGGGCAGCGGTGTTTTTTTTTTCTCTTTCACTCTCTCTTCACAGAAAGAGCGGGAGCACCAGCGGGAAGTGACGACGACCAGAGGGGCAGCCGAGACACGGAAGCAGTTAGTGTAAGCTTACCTGGGTAGGATTTTTCCCCCTTTAAAAGCGCGAAGGACCCTCCGGGTCCTGGAGGGGGAGGGGGAGCAGCCCGAAGTCGTGGTCCATATTGGCACCAACGACATAGGTAGGAGGAGTGCCGAGGATGTTAGACAGGCTTTCAGGAAGCTAGGTTGGAAGCTCAGAGTTAGAACGAACACAGTTGTTGTCTCTGGTTTGTTACCCGTGCCACATGATAGAGATTCGAGGAATAGGGAAAGAAAACACTTAAATGCGTGGCTACAGGGATGGTGCAGAAGGGAGGGATTCCGGTTTTTGGATAACTGGGGTTCTTCCTGGGGACGGTGGGACCTCTATAAACAGAATGGTCTACACCTGAACCTGAGGGGCACCAGTATCCTTGGGGGGAGGTTTGCTAGTGCTCTTGGCGGGGGTTTAAACTAACTCTGCAGGGGCATGGGAACCCAGATTGTAGCTGCAGGGTGCAGGGCCTGGAGTGTAGGAGGTTAGGAACATGGCATCAATTCCCAAGGAGGGTGTCTGTAAACAGGAAAGTGGCTTGAAGTGTGTATACTTCAATGCAAGAAGTATACGAAATAAGGTAGGTGAACTTGCAGCGTGGGTTGGTACCTGGGACTTCGATGTTGTGGCTATTACGGAGACATGGCTAGAACAGGGACAGGATTGGCTGGTGCAGGTTCCAGGATTTAAATGTTTGAGTAGGGGCAGAGGGGGGGGTAAAAGAGGGGGAGGTGTGGCATTGCTTGTCAAAGATAATATTACAGTGGTGGAAAGGACGATGGATGAGGACTTGCCATCTGAGGTAGTTTGGGCTGAGGTTAGGAATAGGAAAGGTGAGCTCACCCTGTTAGGAGTTTTTTACAGGCCTCCTAATAGTCCTAGAAACGTAGAAGAAAGGATTGCGAGGATGATGCAAGAGAAGAGAGAAAGTAATAGGGTGGTTGTTATGGGGGACTTTAACTTTCCTGATATTGATTGGGAAAGCTATAGCTCAAGTTCGTTAGATGGGACAGTGTTTGTTCAATGTGTGCAGGAGAGTTTCCTGACACAATATGTAGACAGGCCAACAAGAGGTGAGGCCATACTGGATTTGGTTCTGGGTAACGAACCAGGCCAGGTGTTAGAATTAAAGGTAGGTGAGCACTTTGGGGATAGTGACCATAATACGGTGATTTTTACTCTCGTGATGGAGAGGGATAAGTGTGTACTACAGGGCAAGAGTTATAGCTGGGGTCAGGGAAATTATGATGCGGTGAGACATGACTTAGGATGTGTGGCTTGG
>NC_057720.1:14803159-14812241 GCF_004010195.1 Chiloscyllium plagiosum
TCAGTCCTTGCCTTTCCAAATACATGTACATCCTGTCCCTCAGGATTCTCTCCAACATCTTGCCCACCACCGATGTCATGCTCACCGGTCTGTTGTTCCCTGCCTTTTCCATCCCAATTTGTATAATAATGGCACCACGTAAATCAGCCTCATGTCTTCCTGCATTATTCCTTCGGCTGTTGATGATAAGTACATGTCATCAAGATTCCCAGCACTTACTTCCCAAGCTTCCCACTGAGTTCTCGTGTACCCCTGATCAGTGCCCATGAAGTGCGTTGTGATTACACATCATTTGGTTCGTGTATGGAACGAACGTCCTGAGAAGTGATGGGTGTGGGTAAAGTTACAACGTTTAAAAGACATTTGATTAAGTGCAAGTATAAGGGAAGGTTTGGGAAAATATGATCCAAGCACATGCAAGTGGGACTGGCTTAGATTGAGATTATCATCCGCATGGACTGTATGGGCCGATAGGTCTGTTTACAAACACTCAGTGTAACTCTCTGACTCCAAGTGTGTTTGTATGTCCAAGCATGTATCTGCGCATTTCTGTCCGCACTTGTCTATTTGTGTGCGTTTATATGTATATCTGTGTGCCCCTCTGTGTGTATCTATCTCTCTGCACATGTTATGTGTCTATTTCTCTGAGTGTGTGTGTGTCTGTGTGCCTGTGACTGTCTGTGTGTTTGTGTGTGTGTGTGTGTGTTTGTTGATGATGCTGTGAGCTGCTGCCCTCCCTCTGTCCCTCGTAAACTGAATCTCTGATGATTTTTACCCTCCACTCCAAGCTGTACAGTGCTGGGGGGAGACGAGCAGAGACTGACAGCAAAATAAAGCTCAGCAGGTCTGGCAGCATCTGTGGACAGAAATGAAAGTTAACGTTTTAGGTCGAGTGACCCTTCCTCAGAACTCGTGTCAGGTGGATATTACATCACTGTAAGCACCATAGTGACTGCCAGACTCGTCCCACGCAGACACACACAGATATACACACACACACTGATACAGAGATTTAGAGAAACTCATTAATACGCAGAAACTAATACAGACATGGAATGTCTGTCGGTATTTCTCTTGCTCCAGGGTGACCTTGTCAGCATTTCACTTGCTTTGTCTGGTGGGTGTCAGTATTTAAGTCTGTCCTCAGGGAGTGTGTGAATAGTGCACTTCCTCACAATAGTGAGTGAATCGGTATTTCTGTGTGGTGTGTGACTGTAGGACAATTTCAAAATATGCAGATACTAAACCTGGAAGAATTATAATGTTTGTGATGGACAGTGTGGAACTCCAACAGGACAGTGACACATTGGTGTAGTTTTCAGGTTTATGGCAGATGAGGATTAATGCAGAGCAGTGTGAGGTGATGCACTTCGGTAGGAAGGACATTGAAATACAGTATAAAACAGGCTGTAAGGTTAGCAGTGGTGGACTCTCCCTCTTTATGGGCATTTAAGCGGGCATTGGATAGGTATATGGAGGATAGTGGGTTAGTATAGGTTAGGTGGGCTTGGATCGGCGCAACATCGAGGGCCAAAGGGCCTGTACTGCGCTGTATTCTTCTATGTTCTATGAAACACATTGATTAATGCCTCTTGGGCTGCCATGCTGAATACAACTTTATTCTAAATCATACAGAATTGGGCCAAAATTCAGGAGTCTACATCCATTCAGCACAGAATCGTTTACTATTGCCTTTTTAACAGGATAAACAGTACTCAGCATGTAATAAACTCTTCCCTGTGACTATCTGTCCCCAAGTATGGTGAGGTTGAATAGGCTAGGGCTGTTTTCCTGGAGCATTGGAGGCTGAGGGGTGACCCTATAGAGGTTTATAAAATCATGAGGGACATGGATAGGAGAAATAGACAAAGTTTTTTCCCTGGCGTGGGAGAGTCCAGAACTAGAGGACAGAGATTTAGGGTGAGAGGGGAAAGATATAAAAGAGACCTAAGGGGCAACGCTTTCATGCAGAGGGTGGTACGTGTATGGAATGAGCTGCCAAAGGAAGTGGTGAAGGCTATTGCAACTGCAACATTTAAAAGGCATCTGGATGGGTATATGAATAGGAAGGTTTTGGAGGGATTTGGGCCAGGTGCTGGCAGGTGGGACTAGATTGGGTTGGGATATCTGGTCGGCATGGATGAGTTGGACTGAAGGGTCTGTTTCCATGCTGTACATCTCTATGACTCTATGACTCTAAATGACAGCACATAAACAGAGTGTAACAGGAAAAACTGAATAGTCATAATCCAAATTAAAACATCAAGTATAAGTTCGCTAGTTTGCACAGTGGGCTGTCTTGTCTTTTACTAAATTGATGATTTTGAATTGAATATATCCTAAACTGATGGAATAAAATGATTCCTGTATTTATTTATTTTGCAATTAGTTAGATCTTTAATCCAGTTTATAGCAAACACAGGCAAACAGGCCCAAGCAACCAATCTCCTCCTAGGGAATACAGAAAGGTTGGATTTGAAAGATACGTTTTTAAAAAACCGGAATTGGGGGGATGTCAGTCTGAGATTTTAAGAAGCATTGTTGGGTTAAAGGGAAAATTCCTTCAACTTGCCCTTTTAGCCACAGTATTCATGCAGCTGGTCCAGCTAATCTGCCTTTGGGACGTTGATATTGGAGAATTCAGCTACATTAATGCTGCTGGTCATCAAGGGGTAGTCATTAGGTTCGCTTTGATTTCCTGGCAATTAGTTGGCACAAACAGAACAAATTCCAAAAAGGAAATCCTCCACCAGCTTTGCATAATCACCATGAATGCAAACAGCACCCAAATTCGACGAGATTGGTCCAACGTCAATACGAGTATTCTGTCTAGTTTCATGAACCACACTTTCAGAAGGATGAGATAGCATGAGAGAGGGTTTAGAAAAACTCACACTCAAGAATGGCATTTCCAGGGCTGAGGGAGTGGAAGACATGGGTGTGGAAGTAGACCATTCAGCCCATCAAATCTGCTTCACCATTCAATGAGATCATGGCTGGTCTGATAATCCTCAACTGAACTTTCTTGCTCTCTCCTCCCAACCCTTGATTCTCTTACTGATTAAAAATCTGGCTACCTCAAGCTCAGTTATCTGGATAGACTGGAGAAGCTGACTTTGTTCTCCTCAAAGGAGAGAAGTTGAGAGGTGATTTGAATGAGGCGTTCAAAATCCTGAGGACTCTAGACAGAGCAATCAGGAAAAAAACCTGAAGAGTTGAGAACCAGAATACACTGATTTAAAGTGAATGGCAAAATGGGCATGAATAGAAACTTTTTTTTTACACTGAGTGTTGAGAATCTGGAATGTGCTACCTAAGAATGTGGTGGAGGAAAGTCAACTGGGATTTCAAAAGGGAATTGGAAAGCACCTGAAGAGAAAACACTTGCAGGATTCAGGATCAAGTGGAGGTTGGGGCTAGCCAAGAGTTAGTAGAGGCCCAACAGGCCAAATGGCCTCCCTCTACATCCATTCTATGGTTTGATGCGATAAACATTTTTGTAAAATTGCTTTTTAAAGGCTGCAGCGCCACCTTTGGAGAAAGGTATAATACAAGCCTTTTTTTTAAACTGAAGAGGTAACAGTATCTCACTTAGAACAAGAATGAATGGGATTGATCATTATAGTTACCCATTGATTTCAATGAACACAGTTTGTGACAACAGAAATCATAAAATGCTATATCTACTGCCAATTCTTAATGGAAAGCAGCAAGTTTTATCTTAATTAGTTCTGTTGGATTAAATACTCACTGGCTTTAGTGAGATGAAGACTGGGATTCCTCCAGCCATTTTAACCATTGGCTCATAACAGTCGAAGAATGGCTCAATGATAATCACCTAAAATTGAAAAGAAACATTAAAATTGAGTTCACTATCTAGAAAAAAAAACTTGTGTGGATAAACATATTTCATAACCTAAACACAATCCAATACACTGCCCAGCCAAAGAATCATTACTGTTGCAACAGAGTTGTAACACAGGAGCCAATTTGAATTTGGCTGGGTTCCAAGAAACCAATCAGGTAAAGGAAAAGATAATATGTTGTTGGGGGAAGACATTGAAAAGTATTCACTGCTGTTTTCAATTTATACAAAGGGATCTTTAACATTTAACAGTACAATTCTCAGTTTAGTCCTTCATCCAAAAGCCAGCTGCAAATACCCTCGAAAACCCATGATTTGGGGAAAGAGATAACAAATTTACCCCAAACTAGAGACACCAGAATCCAGCCTACTTCATTTCCAGGTGGGTGGGTGAGATTAGTACAGAGCACAGAACAAAACTGGGAGTGTCCTGGTCATGAGTCTTGGTCACTCACTGGACCAACCCATGGATCATGAGGGTCTTGCAGCACTCTCACTGTCTGTATGTGTTAATTATCACATAATCACACACAAACAAAAAACGGCAAGTTTTACCTCATCTCCCTCGTCAACCAGTCCTTGTATAGAGTTAGAAAGAGAACCGTAGCCTCCAACTGTTACCAGAATCTCTTTATTTGGATCAATGGAACGTCCACATATATGTCCATATAATTCAGCAAGTGCCTTCACTAATGGAGGGTGACCCTTGCGTTAAAGAACAAAATACAGTAACAAGTATGAACAGTGCATTACTCTGTAAATTCTGTCAGGTAGCTTTAGTTTTGAATGGTTATTGTTGACAAGTTGGCCTTTAGATTTTCACCATGTACTTCCTGGAACTGGATCCACCAAACTAACTGCAGTTGTACGCAATTATTTTACTTGACTAAAGCTTAGTAGCAAAAACTTTTTGTCTTTCAAAACCAAAAACACAGTTGCATCAGAGAACAAACTGATTTAAAGACATGGCTATTCATTTTAGTTTTCACTTTAAAAAAAGAGAATAAACCAATGATTTTAATTACGCAATTTCTTCGGTATTGTGATTAGGTATTGTGTGAAGGAGATACATAATCACAATGGTCTTAAAATTTGATGTCCAATTTCAGTCATACAGCTGTAACAGGACAGGAATTGTGTAATTTGGCAAATCATTGTGAGGCTAAGCCCACCTGAGCTCATAGAATTGCTATAGTGTGGAAACGGGCCCTTCAGCCCACTAAGTCCACACCCACCCTCAGTAGAGTACCCCACCCAAACCCACTCCCAATTACTCTGCATTTATCCTTGACTAATGCACCTAACCTACACATCCCTGAACACTATGGACAATTCACCCTAACCTGCATATCTTTGGATTGTGAGAGGAAACCAGTGCAAACCCACACAGACATGGGGAGAATGTGCAAGCTCCACACAGACAGTCACCTGATGCTGGAATCGAACCCGGGTCCCTAGCACTGTGAGGTAGCAGTGCTAACCACTGAGCCACCGTTCCGCCCTAAGCTCCTTCAGTCAGGACAGAGGCAGTTTGCTACTGGGAAGGAAGGAAACTAACAAAAAGCCAATTAAGCACTGACCCCAAACCACTAAAAATAATGTGGCATTGTTGAGATTGCAATGGGCCAATTAAAATTTGACAGTTTTTAATTTTTTAGGAGTGTTCTAAATTGTCAACTCAAATTGTGTGATTCACACGTCTGCTTTCCACCAAAATGGATGCCTGCATCCTTCTAATGCCCAACATAGAAGACAATGAAGGGACAGCAGTGGTAAAATGGTAATGGCACTATTACCATTTCTGAATCTATGAGCCTGGGTGAATATTCTGGGAAGATGGGTTCAAATTCATTACAACAATAAAATTCACCAATAAGTTAAAAAAAATCTGGAATTAAAAACTAGCCTAATGGTGACCATGTCATTATCATTCAAAAACCCAGTTGGGTCATAAATGCCCTTTAGGAAAGGAAATGACATCCTTATCTGACCTTGATTACATGTGACTCCCAGATCCACTGCAATGTGGTTGACTCGTAACTGTCTTCTGAGCAATTAGGCATGAACAAAACACGCTCGCCTAGCCAGTGATGTCCATGATCTGTGATTGAATAAGGGGAAAACAAAGAGAGGACAGAGTACCTCAGAGAAGCCATCTCTCTGGCCCCATCTTGTTTTTTTAATGCCAGGCCTCCAAGTTGACTACAGGGGTAAATAGTTGGGGAGTGCGGTGTGGTTCCAGATGCATGGAAAATTACAGAAAAAGTTAAACTGGGGATTGGGCTATTAATATTTCCAGAAGACGAAATAGGACAGAGAGTGTGGAAAGGGTCAGGAATCTTATTTCAGGCAGAGCAGATATGGGGACAACTATGAGAAGAGAGGTGGTCAACACAAGTCTGAGGGTGTTGTGTTTAAATGTACACAGTATATGAAACAAGGTAAATGAGCTTGTGCAGATTGAAATTGTCAGGTACGACATGGGTATCACACAAAGTTATGGTTTCCATGGGATCAGGGCAGGGAACTAAATACCCAAAGATACATCCTATCAAAAGATGGGCAGAGGGTGGGGTTACCTTATCAGTAAAAAATTAAATTATATTGATAGCCAGAAATGATACAAAGTCAGAAAGCGCAGAATCTGGTCGAACTGAAGAACCACAAAGTAAAACCACCCTGATGGGAGTTATGAACACAAGTCTCTGAGCAGTAGTCAGTACGTGAGGCAGAAAAATCAATCAGGAGACAGAAAAGGCATGGAAGAAATGCATGATTACAATAATCATGGAGGACTTTAAAATGCAGTGGACTGGGAAAATCAGGTTGGTAGCTGTTACCAAGAATAAGAACTTGTGGAAGTCTCTGATATGGTTTTTTGGAACAGCTTGTGGTAGACCCCACTAGGGAATAGACTCAAAAAGTGTGGTGCTGGAAAAGCACAGCTGGTCAGGCAGGTTCCGAGGAGCAGGAGAGTTGACATTTCGAGCAAAAGCTCTTCATCAGGATTGGAACATTGACTCTCCTGCTCCTCAGATGCTGTCTGACTTGCTGTGCTTTTCCAGCACCCCATTTTTTGACTCTGACCTCCAGCATCTGCAGTCTTCACTTTCTCCCACTCAGGAATATGCAGTTCTGGATTTGGTGATGTGTAATGGGGCAGACTTGATTAAGGAGCTAAGGTGAAGGAGAAAGTAAAGATTGCAGATGCTGGAGAGTCCATTTTAAGGTGAAGGAACTACTAGGGGGCAGTGACCACATGATAGAATTCACCCTGCAATTTGAGAGGGAGAAGCAGGAATCAGATGTAACAGTAGTAGAATTGGATAATGTTAACTACAAAGACATGAGAAAGGAGCTGGCCCAGAAGGGGAGCCTAGCAGGGCAGATGGTGGAGCAGCAGTGGTAGTAGTTTCTGGGGGTAACTGAGGAGGCACAGCAGACATTTATCCCAAGAAAGAAGAACATACTAAGCGAAGGACAAGGAAACCATGACTGACAAGGGAAGTCAGGGACAGCATTAACAGCAAAAGAAAAAGCATCCAATATGGTGAAAATTAATCGGAAGCCAGAGGATTGGGAAGCCTTTAAAAAGCAGCAGAGGACAACTTGAAAGATTTCAGCAAAGATTTACAAGGATGTTGCCAGGGTTGGAGGATTTGAGCTATAGGGAGAGGCTGAATAGGCTGGGGCTGTTTTCCCTGGAAGAGTGGAGGTTGAGGGGCATGGATAGGATAAATAGATAAGGCTTTTCCCTGGGTTGGGGGGAGCCCAGAACGAGAGGGCATAGGTTTAGGGTGAGTGGGGAAAGATATAAAAGAGACCTAAGGGGCAACTTTTTCATGCAAAGGGTGGTGCGTGTATGGAATGAGCTGCCAGAGGAAGTGGTGGAGGCTGGTACAATTACAACATTTAAAAGGCAAGTGATTGGGTACATTTAGAGGAATACAGGCCAAGTGCTAGCAAATGGGGTTAGACTGGGTTGAGATATCTGATTGGCATGGACGAGCTGGACCGACGGTATGTTTCCATACTGTACATCTCTATGACTCTACAGCTAAGAAAACAATAAGGGGGAGTAGATGAGGGTAAATTGGCTAGTCATAAACGAAGATTGCAAGAGTTTTTATCAACATATAAGATCAGAGAGAGGCAAGAGTGGACATCGGACCGCTTTAAATGAGGCTGGACAAGTAGCAATAGGGAAAAAAGAAATGGTAGAGGAACCTAATAGATATTTTACTTTAGTCTTCACATTGGAAGACACCAGAAGCGTACCAGAATTTCAAGAGAATGAGGGGGCAGGGCTGAATGTAGTGGCCATCACTAAGGAGAAGGTATTGGGGAAGGTGAAAAGTCTGTGGTGGATAAATCACCTAGACCAGATGGACTACACCTCACAGTTCTGAAGGAGATAGCTGAGGGAATTGTGAGGGCATTGGTGGTGATCTTTTGGGAATCTCTGGGTCAGGGAGGATCCTAGCAGATAAGAAAATGGGTCAAGGAGGTTTAGAACATAGAACATAGAACAATACAGCACAGAACAGGCCCTTCAGCCCACGATGTTGTGCCGAACATTTATCCTAGCTTAAGCACCCATCCATGTACCTATCCAATTGCCACTTAAAGGTCACCAATGATTCTGACTCTGCCACTCCCACAGGCAGCGCATTCCATGCCCCCACCACTCTCTGGGTAAAGAACTACCCCTGTTATCCCCCCTATACCTTCTACCCTTCACCTTAAATTTATGTCCCCTTGTAACACTCTGTTGTACCCGGGGAAAAAGTTTCTGACTGTCTACTCCCCTAATCATCTTACAAACCTCTATCAAGTCACCCCTCATCCTTCGCCGTTCCAATGAGAAAAGGCCTAGCACTCTCAACCTATCCTCGTACGATCTATTCTCCATTCCAGGCAACATCCTGGTAAATCTTCTCTGCACCCTCTCCAAAGCTTCCACATCTTTCCTAAAGTGAGGCGACCAGAACTGCACACAGCACTCCAAATGTGGCCTTACCAAGGTCCTGTACAGCTGCAACATCACCTCACGACTCTTGAATTCAATCCCTCTACTAATGAACGCTAATACACCATAGGCCTTCTTACAAGCTCTATCCACCTGAGTGGCAACTTTCAAAGACCTATGAACACAGACCCCAAGATCCCTCTGTTCCTCCACCACACTAAGAACCCTACCGTTAACCCTATATTCCG
>NC_057720.1:14814237-14819878 GCF_004010195.1 Chiloscyllium plagiosum
GGGGTCTATAGTAAACATCCAACAAGGTGACTGCACCTTTCCTATTTCTGACTTCAGCCCATACTACCTCCAAAGGCAGATCCCCCTCGAACTGCCTTTCTGCAGCCGTTATACCATTTCTAATTAGCAACGCCACCCCCTCCTTTTTTACCACCCTCCCTAGTTTAAAGAAGGGAAGGAGGCAAAGGGAGAGAAATGATAGACCAGTTGACCTCTGTTGTTGTGAAGATTTCAAAACCCTTTATTGAGGATGAATTTACAGAGTATTTAGAAGTGCATGGTAAAATAGGGGTGAATCAGTATGGCTTCATCAAAGGGATATCATGCCTGACAAAACCATTAGAATTCTTTGAGGAGATAATGAGCAAGTTAGACAAAGGAGAGCCAATGGACATGATCTATTTGGATTTCCAGAAGGCCTTTGATAAAGTGCCATAACGGAGCCTGCTAAATAGGATAAGAGCTCATGGTAGTAGGAACAAGGTACTAGCATGGATTGGCTGACTGGCAGAAGGCAGAGAGTGGGGATAAAGGGCTGTTTTTCAAGATGACAATTGTGTCTTGTGATTTTTCCAAGCCTTAGTCATGATACGAGCAGAAAATGAAGTTGTTTATGAATAAAATTTTGTTTAAAATACGATAGAGCACCAAGCAGACTATATATCTCTGGTCAGTTTACACATTAAACATTGTACAAGGTACTGTGGTAATCCAGAGGTGTGGAGAATGGGGTTTCAGATACCACTATGATGCTGGTTACAAAATGCCAATGGTTCACAGGTGTGCTTTTGGGGAGAAAGTCTGGCTGTTTTGCCCAATCTAATTTATACACAAACAGCAGTTAACCACAATCATGGTTAATTCCTCATTGGTAACTTCAGTAACTTACTAGGAATTTGGAGTAATTCAGAGATGGCAAATATTGGTCTTGCGAGAATTTAACTTTGCATTAACTAGTAACAATTTTTAAAAATCTAATGGTAGCATAAAGCACTATTGCACAGCTCAGCACTACAAATGGGTTTTACGTCAAACGAGTCATGTGAAAAACTTACAAATCCTCTTGTGTACTGGTTCAGCATGAAATTTTCACCCACTGCAGCGTTAGCCAAGGCTTCTGTTATATGAGGAGGTGGAGGCATGTCTGGGAATCCCTGACCGAGATTGACCACCCCTGGCGCAGCAGCCAACTTAGTAAATTCAACCCTAAACAAAAATACAGGGAATGCTGTAACAAATAGAGTTATTGGCAGAAAATTTACTCATTGGACCTGCTGTAGAGGAGGTTCAAGTGCAAATCCTGCATCAGACCCAAGATGAGTGAACGCATAGGTGGCCAAGTAATGACAATGTCAATGGACAGGGACTACAGAACAACAGGCCAATGTCCTTGGTTCAAATCCTACCATGGTGAATTTGGAATTAATGCAAAGTAAATCTGGACTAAACAAAAAGCTATCTCAATGGCGAGCATCATAAAGGAAACCATCTAGTTAACTAAAGTCCTTTCAGAAATCTGCCATCCTTATTTTGTCTGGTCTATATATGACTCCAGATCCACAACAATGTGGTTAATGCCTTACTGTTCTCTGGGCAATTAGGTATGTTGGCCCAGCCAGTGACAACAGAAAAAAAGATAATTGAAAAGAGTATGTCAGGTCCTTTCCCCCATGCACTCAGCGCAGACTACTATTTATTTTCAATCATAAAAGGAGCAAATCTACTGTGTACTTATTCAGAAATCAAAGTGAACGGGACTTGGCAGTATACCAAAATACAGGAGAATCGACGTTTTGGGCATAAGCCCTTCTTCAGGAATGAGGACTTTCCTCATTCCTGAAGAAGGGCTTATGCCCGAAACGTCGATTCTCCTGCTCCTTGGATGCTGCCACACCTGCTGTGCTTTTCCAGCAACACACTTTCAGCTCTGATCTCCAGCATCTGCAGTTCTCACTTTCTCCTCGAAGTATACCAAAATAGTTATATTGTACTGAAATAGTAATCACGAGGCCTAGATTAATGATCTGGAAACTGAGTTCAAGTTCCAGCATGTCAACAATGGAACTTTAAATGTAATTAATTAAATTAAAAACCTACAGCTGAATTTTCTGTTCCTGGAGGTGACAAGCTTGGAGCTGGGAAGGGAACTTAATTAGAAAGGGTGGTGTCATAACCTAAACATCAGACTATGTGCTGGAGGCAAAGACCAGTGGGCATCATCGGTCAAGGGTTCCCAGTACAGTCAGTCACTGGCAGAGTCTGTATATTGTCCAGGGCCATGGCCACAGTTAGTCATCCACTTGGAAAATTCACATTCAGGAGACATTTCCAAGAACAGACGGGGAGTGGGCAGCGGTCAGTCCGATAGGATCCTCATATGCTGACAGGGGTATCACATATTGTCTGTCAGGGAGCTTCAAGGTACATGGCAAGGGGTCTCGTCACTCATGTCTTGGGGCTGCTTAAAGTCAGTCGGAGAGATCTGGGGTAAATAAGTTCTGGGTGCATCTTTTGGTCTAGGTGTAAGGAGGTGCCTATAGGGGCAGAAGTGGGAGAAAACCAATGCCAAAAATGGGCAGGGAGTCAAGGCTAGGGTGAAACAGAGGCACCTGCAGAGAATCATAGAATCCTTACAATGTGGGGGTTGCCCATTCGACCCATCAAATCCACACTGACCCTCCAAACATCATTTCAGTCAGATTTCCCTACCCTATCACCCTGCAATTCCCATGGCTATTCCACTGAGCCTGCAGATGCCATGATTATATTGAATGGCAGTGCAGGCTCGAAGGGCTGAATGGCCTACTCCTGCACCTATTGTCTATTGTCACTTTGGACAATTTAGCATGGCCAATCCACCTAACCTGCACATCTTTGGACTGTGGGAAGAAACCGGAGGACCTAGAAGAAACCCACACAGACACGGGGAAAATGTGCAAACTCCACACAGACAGTCGCTCGAGGGTGGAATTGAACCCAAGTCCATGGTGCAGTGAGGCAGCAATACTAGCCACTGTAGGAACAAGGACAGTGGTTGGGGGTGCGAATACAATGTGAATGGGGTGTGCAAAATACCTTCAGAGGGCATGACAGGCTATGAGAATGGCCCTTTTTAAGGTGTAATGCCAGGGTTCAGGGGAAGGGAGGACAGATGTAGTTGAATGTCAATGTGGCAGCTCTCCACATGGTTGAGTGGGGGGTTATGGGAGGGTGAGAGATTCCAGGGGTTCAGGAGGATAATAGCGTCTGCCATGAGCCGTGATCCCTGCATTAACGTTTTGTTCACTAGATCACTAGATGCAATGTACCACAAGAAACTGGTCAATTCCCAGGGTGGATGGAGTTAGTGTCACTTTGATGAGCAAAAGCGTGCGTTCCATGTTGTCAGGGCACAAGGACGCTGAAGGAACAAATACACAAAACAGCCATTTGCAAAGCCCAACTATGTTTAACCTGCAATCACATCATCGCTTATTCGCATGGCATCAGAGTGAAGGTGCTTCAACATCCAATGCTGGTCAAAGGCAATTTACTACATGCCATTACTGGCTGAAAATTAAACATGGGCACCTCAATGACTTTGTAGTTTGCAGCAACGATGTTACAAAATGCCAACGCTGGCTAAAGACAATCAATTATGTACAACTTACCAGTGTCCTGAGTGAACTGCAGGCTGCTACTTTGTCATCTCTCTTCCAAGTGTTACAATCGTCTTACTGAATGAAGTGAAAAGGTGAGCATTCGATGTAGGTTCTGGGCTAGGAAGGGTGCTGTAGATAATCCCTTTTTGATGATGTTGGGGGGGGTCAATTAGCTGGCATGGCAGTTTCACCAAATTGCTACACTGACTGAAGCAGAGTGTGATGGATGGTACAGACATATCCCTCGTTATCAGGGTGCAGAAAGGCTCTATATGTAGAGAAACGTGCTTTGCCCTCATTTGCAGGATATGCCATCAATCACTCTTTTGAGATCTAAGAACCTTTTTGTGTTCTCAAACTACGTCATTTCCAACTAAGTCTTGCCATTAGTGGGATATAGCTTGCTGTGGATGTCTTCCTTAGAAAGTGAAGGTGGATACAGGAGGATACAGGGCCAATGGAAAGTCTAGGAACAGCAGCAAGCCACTCCAGAACAAGGAGCACCTAGCTCAGGGGGTTTCTCAGGAGGCATGGCCAGACTCCATTTCCTGGCCATGAGCGAGGAATAGTGCTGGTGTAAGATCTGTATTGTCCCAGGACACTGTGCCAGATACTGTAGGAATGGGAGGCCACTCTCCCCTGTCAAGGTACCTGCTGTTCTGAATGTCAATGTGATTGGCTCCTTCCATGGAGCAACAGGTGACCCCATGTGGGATCTCGCTATTGTGCTCTCACAATGCAACAGGCCAGAGAATGATGCCAATTGTGCAATATCACACTAGTTCACTTCATTTCCCCGTGATGAGATCAGTGCTCCAACCCAGGTTTCAGGGACACAACAACACTCCCCCAGGCACGGTGTTTTCAACTGGACACACATGCTGAAGGGGCCATATTACAACCCACAGGAAGATATTTCATTTGGTCAATGTTCAGGTGGTCACTGTTACCTGGAGGTGTGTGCCTGCTAGCATGGAAGCTACGATGATTCAATACACCATGAGCAGCACTCTGGTGTATTTGAGGATCCAGATGCTTTACAAGGCTGGTCTCTGGGAGAAAAGTGCTACCATGGCTCATGACACCATTGCAAAACCCCTTCACTAATAAGGAGTATTGATACAGCGCCATGCATGCCTCAACAAGGGCCATGGTGGAGTATATGTACTTCCTTTGTGTGAACCAGTCTGGAGCGTGCCCTCGAGTATATCCTGGACAAAGTGTGCCACTTCATCCTGGTCTGCTGTATTCTACAAATGCAGCAGGCAACAAGACAATGTGCTGGAGGCTGAGGGACTGGAGAGCAGAAGCAGTCAGTCCCAGCAGATTGGAAACAGCAAATGTGCTGCCACTGTTTAAAAAGGGAAGTAGACAAAAGGCAGGGAATTATAGACTGGTTGGCTTAACCTCTGGAGTGGGGAAGATGCTTGAGTCCATTATCAAGGAAGAAATAGCAAGGCATCTCAATAGAAATTGTCCCTTGGACAGACGCAGCATGGGTTCATGATGGCCGGTCATGCTTAACAAATCTTTTGGAATTCTATGAAGACATTACAAGCAGGGTGGACAATAAGGACCCAGTGGATGTGACGTCTCTAAATTTCCAAAAGGCCTTTGACAAGGTGCTGCACAAGAGGCTGCTGCATAAGATAAGGATGCATGGTGTTAGGGGTAAAGTTTTGGCATGGATAGAGGATTAGTTGACTAACAGAAAACAAAGAGTGGGGCAGCACGGTGGCTCAGTGGTTAGCACTGCTGCCTCACAGCACCAGGTTCGATTCCAGCCACGGGCGACTGTCTGTGTGGAGTTTGCACATTCTCCCCTTGTCTGCATGGGTTTCCTCTGGGTGACAATAGACAATAGGTGCAGGAGTAGGCCATTCTGCCCTTCGAGCCTGCACCAACATTCATTATGATCATGGCTGATCATCCTCAATCAGTATCCTGTTCCTGCCTTATTTCCACTATCCTTGAGAGCTCTATCCAACTGTTTCTTAAAC
>NC_057720.1:14819961-14824852 GCF_004010195.1 Chiloscyllium plagiosum
AAGGGTATACAAGCCCAGTCGTTTCAGTCTTTCAGTGTAAGGTAATCCCGCCATTCCAGGAATTGGCCTCGTGAACCTACGCTGCACTTCCTCAATAGTCAGAATGTCTTTCCTCAAATTTGGAGATCAGAACTGCATACAGTACTCCAGGTGCTGTCTCACCAGGGCCCTGTACAGCTGCAGAAGAACCTGTTTGCTTCTATACTCAATCCCTCTTGTTATGGAGGCCAGCATGCTATTAGCCTTCTTTACTACCTGCTGTACCTGCATGCTTGCCTTCATTGACTGGTGTACAAGAACACCCAGATCTCTTTGTACTGTCCCTTTACCTAAATTGATTCCATTTAGGTAGTAATCTGCCTTCCTGTTCTTGCCACCAAAGTGGATAACCATACATTTATCCACATTAAACTGCATCTGCCATGCATCTGTCCACTCACCTAACCTGTCCAGGTCACCCTGTAATCTCCTAACATGCTCCTCACGTTTCACGCTGCCACCCAGCTTTGTATCATCAGCAAATTTGCTAATGTTTCTATTAATACCATCTTCTATATCATTAATATATATTGTAAAAAGCTGTGGTCCCAGCACTGATCCCTGCGGTACCCCACTGGTCACCGCCTGCCATTCCAAAAGTGAGCTGTTAATCATTACTCTTTGTTTCCAGTCAGCCAATCAATTTTCAATCCAAGTTAGTACTTTGCCCCCAATACTATGTGCCCTAATTTTGCTCACTAACCTCCTATGTGGGACTTTATCAAAGGCTTTTTGAAAGTCTAGGTACACTACATCTACTGGATCTCCCTCATCCATCTTCAGAGTTACATCCTGGGTGCTCTGGTTTCCTCCCACAATCCAAAGATGTGCAGGCCAGGTGAATTGGCCATGCTAAATTGCCCATAGTGTTAGGTGCATTAGTCAGAGGGAAAAGGATCTGGGTGGGTTACTCTTCGGAGGATTGGTGTAGACTGGTTGGGCCGAAGGGCTTGTTTCCACACTATAGAGAATCTAATCTAATCTAATCTAATCTAATCTCATGAAAGAGTGCTATTCTGGCTGGCAATCAATAACCAGTGGTGTGCCTCAGGGATTGGTCTTGGATCTGCAATTATTTTCAATTTATATAGATGATTTGGAGTTGGGGACGATGTGTAGGGTGTCAAATTTTGAAGGTAACATTAAGATGAGTGGCAGAGCAAAGTGTGCAGAGGACTGCCCCAGAGTCCAGCAAACTTTGGAAAATTACCCAAGTAAAAAGGAGGCAGGCTTGGGTACAGGCAGCTGGGATCAAGGGAATTCCTGGAGATATAAACGGGTACAGGATTTTACTAGGTAAAAACAATGATTGCAGATGCTGGAAACAGGATTCTGGATTAGTGGTGCTGGAAAAGCACAGCAGTTCAGACAGCATCCGAGGAGCAGTAAAATGGGTGAGGTGGGGGAAGGGGAAATGAGGAAACTGTTGAAGTCCACATTGATGCCCTGGAGTTGAAGTGTTCCGAGGCAGAAGATGAGGCGTTCTTCCTCTAGGCATCTGGTGGTGAGGGAGCAGTGGTGAAGGAGGCCCAGGACCTCCATGTCCTCAGCAGAGTGGGAGGGGGAGTTGAAATGTTGGCCACAGGGCAGTGTGGTTGATTGGTGCAGGTGTCCCGGAGATGTTCCCTAAAGCGCTCTGCTAGGAGGCGTCCAGTCTCCCCAATGTAGAGGAGACCGCATCGGGAGCAATGGATGGGTTAACCAAGATAAAAACCCCATGCAGGGTTGTGAGGTTCAGGGGATGCTCTCTGGATGTTCAATGCAGATTCAATGGGCTGAATGGCCTCTTTCTGCACTTGCAGGAATTCTCTGGAACTACATTGCCATTCCTCCATTGTCACAGGATCAAAATCCTGGAAATTCCTTATCGTACCTCAGATGTGCTTAGACCCAAAGACTTTATTAAAAAATATTCATGTGATGTCACTGTCTGTGCTAGCATTTATTACCCCTTTGTTCTTGATCCATATGACTTGCCAGGCCAATTCAGAGAGCAAAGAATAATCAACCACTTTGCTGTGGTCTAACATCACATTTAGATAAACCAATTTCTTTCCATAAAAGGTATTAATGAACCAGGTGGACTTCCCTAAAATTGACTGTGTCTTCATCATCACCATTAAACTAGATTTCAATTCTCGATATTAAATTTCACCATCTGCTATGTTGAGATTCGAATCCATGTCCCCAGAACGTTACCTTGGGATTCTGGAATACTAATCCAGGGACACCACTATTCCCCTTGCA
Organism: Chiloscyllium plagiosum; assembly: GCF_004010195.1. Lineage (NCBI taxonomy): Eukaryota > Metazoa > Chordata > Chondrichthyes > Orectolobiformes > Hemiscylliidae > Chiloscyllium > Chiloscyllium plagiosum. The sequence goes on from NC_057720.1 coordinate 14,822,248, forward strand.
GAGGTTTAAAGAAAGCAGCTCACCATCATTAGAGATCATTTTAAAAAATGCCATGAGATAACCACATCTCATGAATGAATGCAAATAATAATGATGTCTGACTCTCTACGTCATTTGGAATAACACTCTTACCAGATGACTGAGCTTTATGACTGAGCAGTTGTGGTGATTATAAGGTGAGTATGAGTTTTTTTTAAAAATCCCTTCAAGAGGTGTGGGTGCCATTGGCAAGGTTAGCATTTATTGCCCATGATTTGAGCACATGCTAGATCACTTCAGAGGACAGCTAAGAGTCAACTGCATTGCTGTGAGTCTGGGGTTACACTTAAGCCCAGCGAGGATGGCACATTTCCTTTCCTGAAGTATATTAGTGAATTTATTTACTCATTCATGAGATACAGGCATCGCTGGCTGAGCCAGCATTTATTGCCCATCCCAAGCTGTCCTTCAGAAAGTGATGGTGAAGTGCCTTCTTGAACTGCTGCAGTCCATTGATATAGGTACAACTGTGTAGGTACAACCTGCTACATGTAAGGTAGCAGAGTGGCTCAGTGGTTAGCACTGCTGCCTCACAGCTCCAGGTAGGTGGGTTCAATTCTCACCGCCAGGCAATTGTCTGTGTACAGTTTGCATATTCTCCCTGTGTCTGCCTGGGTTTCCTCTGAGTGCTCTGGCTTTCTCAAACAATCCAAAGATGCTGCAAATTAGGTGGATTGGTGATGCTAAATTGCCTAGGTGACAGTGGGGACTGGAGATTAGAGTGGTGCTGGAAAAGCACAACAGGTCAGGCAGCATCTGAGAAGCAGGAAAAATCAATGTTTTGGGCAGGAGCCCTTCATCAGGAATTGGCTCCAGCCTGAAACATTGACTTTTCTCCTGCTCCTCGGATGCTGCCTGACCTGCTGTGCGTTTCCAGTACCACTCTACTCTTGAATGCTAAATTGCCTGTAGTGTCCAGAGATGTGCAGGCTGGGTGGGTTAGCCATGGGAAATGTGACATTATGGGTAGAGGATGAGCCTGGATGGAATGCTCTTTAGAGGGTTGGTGTGGACTCAATGGGCCAAATGGCATGCTTTTGCATTGTAGGTGTTCTACGATTCAAACCACAATCCTATTAGGAAAGGAATTCAAGGATTTTGGTCCAGTGACCATGAAGGAACGGTGATATATTTCCAATGGTGAGTGGCTTGAAGGGGAACTTGCAGGTGGCGGTGTTCCCATGTATCTGCTACCCTTGCCCTTCTAGATGGAAGTGAAAGGTTTGGAATTATATGTGTCTTTATGATTTCATGGCCCTATCACTGAGACTGGCTTTTAACTGCACAAATTCCAGTAGCTATCATGTTGGGATTTGAACCCATATCCCCTAAGCATTTGCCTGGGCCTCTGGATTATTAACTCTGTGAGGTTTACCACACAGCTGCCCAACATTTCCCCAGATAATTTGACTCAGCAACAGGATTAATCAGTTAAATGCTTGTAAAGCACCTTATCTCACAATCAGTTGTAAACTTGACATGAAACACCATAAAACATTCAAGGTGTTAAATTCTCTAAGTCCGACAAGATATTTCCGAATTTAAACATTATTTGAGGGATTATTCATTCCAGTAGCAACTGATACAGGATCTGTGCACAAACAAATTTTATATGAAGGTCCCACTAGAATGGTCCTGTGATGACTTTAAGAAGCACAGATATTGCCTGCTACCCCTAATTAAATGTGGTCCATTACAAATTCTTCAGTAACTCTTTGGGAGCTAACATTTTTCATATTATTCTCTTTTTGCCATTAAAGACGTGAAAGTGGTCGAAATGAATAAATGCATTTAGCGGCAAACCTACATAAACACCGGAGGATGACAGGAATAGAAGGTTAGGATAGGTGAGATAATGTGGGAGGAGGCTCATGTGAATCATAAACACAGGTACACGTAGGGGGGGGCCAAAAGGCTGTTGCTTTTCAATGCACATTCCAATGTAGTCACACACCTAACTAGACCACAATCCAACAAATATTTACGGGAGCCCTAAAATTCTTGTGTTCACTCAGCTTAGAGCTGGAGAAAGACAACTCTCATTAGCAGTGACAACTTTTAAAACAGTCGTTTTATACCTGCAGTGTTCTAAATGGAACGACTTACCACACATTCTTATCGAGGCCTTCAATCCTTTTTGCATTTTTATGTCTGAATAAATTCATCTGCAAAGTTGAAACAATTGGGTAATTTAATTCAGTTTTATGTAATCACAGACCTTAATAAAATAACATTAGGTTCAATCAACTAAAATACAAGGAGAAGTTCCAATGTGTTGGCAAAGGAAATCTTAGCAGGACTTATACACTTAATGGTAAGGTCCTCGGGAGTGTTGCTGAACAAAGAGACCTTGGAGTGCAGGTTCATAGCTCCTTGAAAGTGGAGTCGCAGGTCGATAGGATAGTGAAGAAGGTGTTTGGTATGCTTTCCTTTATTGATCAGAGTATTGAGTACAAGAGTTGGGAGGTCATGTTGAGGCTGTACAGGACATTGGTTAGGCCACTGTTGGAATATTGCATGCAATTCTACTGGAAAGATGTTGTGAAACTTGAAAGGGTTCAGAAAA
>NC_057720.1:14825898-14835886 GCF_004010195.1 Chiloscyllium plagiosum
GCAGACACGGGGAGAACGTGCAAACTCCACACAGTCAGTCGCCTGAGGCGGGTATTGAACCCGGGTCTCTGGCGCTGTGAGGCAGCAGTGCTAACCACTGTGCCACCGTGCCACCCACTATGGTTTGATCATATTGACTGCAGTGCGTTGTGGCCCTTTTGAATAGTGTCCTGATGCAGCTTCGCTTGTGTGTGTTGGGGTGGCTACTTTCATAGTTTAGAACAAGCAACATGAATTCGACTGGGACAACACTACTATCATAGGGCAAGCCAGACAGAGAACAGCCAGGGAATTCCTAGAGGCATGGCATTCATCCACAAACTCCATCAACAAACACATCGACCTGGACCCAATATACCAACCACTACAGCAGACAGCTGTAACTGACAACCGTGAAGCGGCAGGGACAGAACAATATAAAAGAGACCTAAGGGGCAACTTTGTCACGCCGAGGGTGGTACGTGTATGGAATGAGCTGCCAGAGGATGTGGTGGAGGCTGGTACAATTGCAACATTTAAGAGGCATTTGGATGGGTATATGAATAGGAAGGGTTTGGAGGGAGATGGGCCAGATGCTGGCAGGTGGGACTAGATTGGGTTGGGACTCGATCTGGTCGGCATGGACGGGTTGGATCGAAGGTCTGTTTCCATGCTGTACATCTCTATGACTCTATGACTCTATAAGTGGTGGATGTGGGTACAATTACAATGTTTAAGAGACATCTGAATAAATACATGAAGAGGAAAGGTTTGGAGGGATATGGACCAGGAGCATGCAGGTGAGACTAATTTAGTTTGGGATTATGTTCGGCATGGACTGGTTGGACCGAAGGGTCTGTTTCCTTCCTCAATGACTCTACCTTTCCCCCAGCCTCATCCCTCTCCCATTTATCTTTCAGCCCCCTTGGGCACCCCCCTCTACATTTCTGATGAAGGGCTTATGCCCGAAACTTCAACTCTCCTGCTCCTTGGATGCTGCCTGACCCACTGTGCTTTTCCAGCACCACACTCTTGACTCTGATCTCCAGTATCTGCAGGCCTCACTTTCCCTCAGTCCTGCCCTCATCTGCTTCACCAAATTGCAAGACATCTGGATTGCAGCTGAGACCGGTTGGTTCTTTTGGCCTTTAGCAGTTCACTCTTGGATATTTGAAGATGAAACGTGCAACATGTTACAGTTAATAGTGTGCACCAACATGGATGGTACTAAAAGCAGCTGCTTCCCGTGACAGGAGAGGCAAGAGGCCACATTGCTTTGTGAATGTGGAGACGATTCATGCAGTATAGAACATAGAAGAATACAGCGCAGTACAGGCCCTTTGGCCCTCGATGTTGCGCCAATCCAAGCTCACCTAACCTACACTAGCCCACTATCCTCCATATGCCTATCCAATGCCCGCTTAAATGCCCATAATGAGGGAGAGTCCACCACTGCTACTGGCAGGGCACCCCTAAACCTTCTTTTCTCTAGTGATAACAGCCCCAAGTGCCTCAGTCTTTCCTCATACGATTTTTCTTCCATACCAGGCAACATCCTGGTAAACCTCCTCTGCACCCGTTCCAGTGCCTCCACATCTTTCCTATAGTATGGCGACCAAAACTGCACACAATATTCCAGATGCGGCCGCACCAGAGTCTTATACAACTGCATCATGACCTCAGGACTCCGGAACTCAATTCCTCTACCAATAAAAGCCAGTACGCCATATGCCTTCTTCACCGCACTATTTACCTGGGTGGCAACTTTCAAAGATCTGTGTACATGGACACCAAGATCCCTCTGCTCATCCACACTGCTAAGTATCCGAACATTAGCCCAGTACCCCATCTTTTTGTTACTCTTACCAAAGTGAATCACCTCACACTTAGCTACATTGAACTCCAGCTGAACAAAACCATTGGATTCAGTGCCAGCACTTTTGATGCCTGGATTAGGAAAGCGACTCAAAGATATCAACAGAAGAAAAGAAAGACAGTCACCGTTTCAGTCAGGAGGGAGGGGTGGTGGCAACTAGAGCTGGGCCCCCAAAGATTGCCTTTCCTGGGCTGCAGATGAAGAGAGATCAGGGTTCTGGGCCTTTTACTTACCCCAGAGGAAAGAGAGAGAGAGCAAGCGTGCGCTGCTGCACCTGCAGAGGACCTGGCTGAGTTTCTAAAGCAAAGTCCAAGGGTGACAGCTTAGGAAAGCTGAGAATTTATTGGTTGTCAGCAGCTGCAGTTAGAGACTGTGTTTCAACTCCAGCAACGCTGCAAAAATGTAAATTGCTAACCTAGCCCAGGGAAAGTAAGGTTTTGCAGGCACAGGAGAGGGAGCAAATTAGCCTTGGTGCCAAACCCCTGCCTCTTCTCTGAGATCCTGCACATTATTTCCAGACAATACATTCTAGAGTCTCACTACTCACTGCATGAAAAAGTTATTTTTCTCACTTTCCATTTGCTGCTTTTCAAAACTACTCAAATTTGGGCACTCTGATTATTAAGTCGAGAATGTGGTGCTGAAAGAGCACAGCAGGCCAGGCAGCATCTGAGGAGGCAGGAGAATCAACGTTTTGGGCATAAGCCCTTCATCAGGAGGGCTAATGAAGGGCTCTTGCCTGAAACGTCGATTCTCCTGCTCCTTGGATGCTGCCTGATCGGCTGTGCTTTTCCAGCATCACACTCTTGACTCTGATCTCCAGCATCTGCAGTCCTCACTTTCTCTCAGTCCTGCCCTCGTCTGCTTTACCAAATTGCAAGACATCTGGATTGCAGCTGAGACCGGATGGTTTTACTGGTTTTAGCAGTTCAAGGGTAAGAAATTTCTACTAATATTCAGTTTATATTAATCAAGCAAGATAAAGTAAAGTAATTTTAAAAGTATAGTGTTGTGACACATCAGAACAGCTCTTGCCAAACTGAATACCAGTCCCATGACACATGGGGAGTTGTGGACACTTCACGGGACCCAGATGAGCTGACAGACTGGCTGCACAGAGCTGAACTCCTGATCAGCCACGTGGAGAGACCATTCAGTGAGGGGCCTGTAAGCAGGAGTGAAAGACCACCAGGCACACCAACAGGATCAGGAAGGTAGTGCAGGAGCCTGCAGAGAGGTCCAGCTCACTGACCAGTCATCCATTCCGGTCACTGTCAAGGCAGATGCAGCAAGAACCAAACTCATGGCACCACACATGGCCCAGCCGATCAGGAGGCAAGGAGAAAGAGTAGAAGGGCAGTATTGATAGGGAATTCTTTAATTAGCAGAGTTTCACTGGTTTCTGGCATCACTCCAAGATGATATAGAGTCATAGACATGTACAGCACAAAAACAGACTCCAACTTGTCCATGCAAACCAGATACAGGTAGACCCCGCTATCGGAAAGTACAGCATTCCCAGGAAACCTTTCGCAAGCAGGAAAATAGCATAAAGCAAAGATGCATGATTTTTTCGGGAAAAAGTTTCGCCATTTCTCGTAAAAACGAAAATCCTCTTCAGATTTACGAAAACAGGTACTAATGTAGCACTTCCGTAAAAGCAAAATTGCGGAAAGTGAGCGTTCAAAAAGCTGGAGATACAGGTATCCTGAATTAATCTAGTCCCATTTGACAGCACTTGGTCCATATCCCTGTGAACCATTTCTATTGATATACCAGCCTCCACCACTTCCACTGGCAGCTCTTTCCATATGGGCACTACCCTTTGCGTGAAAAGGTTGCCCCTTAGGTCCCTTTTAAATCTATCCCCTCTCACCCTAAACATATGCCACTCTAGTTCTGGACTCCCCCAACCCAGGGAAAAGATCTTGTCTATATATGCTATCCATGCCCCTCATGATTACATAAACCTCTATAGTGTTACCCCTCAGTCTCCGATGCTCCAAGGGAAATAGACCCAACCTATTCAGCCTCTCCCTGTAGCTCAAACCCTTCAACCCTGGCAACACCCTTGTAAATCTTTTCTGAACCCTTTCAAGTTTCACAACATCCTTCCTAAAGGAGAGAGACCAGAGTTGCACACATATTGTCTGGTTGGTCCTAAAGTTACGTATGTCACAGGAGGCTGCAGTGTATTTTTCTGGGGGAGGGCGAACAGCCAGAGGTCCTGGTCCATATTGGTGCTAGCAACATAGGTCGGGAAAGGGACGTGGTCCTGCAGTCAAAATGTAGAGTGCCAGGTAGAACATCAGCAAGCATGACCTCTAAAGTAGTAATCTCTGGATCATCTCCAGAGCGAGACCCAGTGTCCCAGGAATCTAAAGCCCTTCATCCTACACCAAGCTTTCTGCCACACATTCACCTATCTTACCCTCCTATTCTAAGGATGGCAGTTTCCTTCCCTAAAGGACATTAGTGAACCAGATGTGGAACTCTCAACAATCAGCAATTGATTCACGATAATCATTAGACTCTTAACTTTATTGAATTCAAATTCCACCATCTGTGATGGCAGGATGCAAACACAGGTTTCCGGAAGGTTACCTGGGTCTCTGGGTTAACAGTCTGGATTACCACTAAGCCATCAGCTACCCCTGAATGCCAGTCCTTAGAAGAGTTGAAAATAGAGAGGGAAGAGGTATTGGATAGGCTGCCAATACTTGAGGTTGATAAGGCACCAGGTTATGTTATGTGAGGAGAAGTTGTGACCATTTCCCTTGGAGATCAGAAGTTAAGGGAAGATTCGATATAAGTTGTCAGGATAATGCAGGATCAGCATGGATTAGACAGGGCGGAACTGTTACTGCTCATAAAAAGATCAATAATCAGAGTGGGAGAAAGTGAGGACTGCAGATACTGGTGATCAGAGTCGAGAGTGTGGTGCTGGAAAAGCACAGCAGGTCAGACAGCATCCGAGGAGTAGGAGAATCGACAGGGTATAAGCTCTTCATCAGTCCTCCTGTCAATTCTCCTGCTCCTTGGATGCTGCCTGACCTGCTGTGCTTTTCCAGCACCATACTGTTGCCTCGATAATCAGAGTGCCAATTTTGAGTAGTTTTGCAAAAGATGCAAATGCAAAGTGAGAAAAATAACTTTTTCACACAGTGAGTAGTTAGACTCTGGAATGAACTGTCTGGAAGAGGTCATTACATTTCAATAGAAATAATGTGCAAGGTCTCAGAGATGAGGCAGGAGTTTGGCACCAAGACAAATTATTCAGAGAGCTGATGCAGACACGATAATGACTGGCCTCTTTCTGTACCACGTTATTAACTAAGCAAAATAAAATCTATCAAGCTCGGTTTCATTCTGAGATCTGACTGGTCCAGAAGTACCATGGGCTGGGATATAAAAAGCTTTCATATGCTGCAGTGCAAAATCCCAGAATACAATGTCCCCTGGCTCCTTGCATGAAGCAATCCATATACAAATGCAGCAAGATCTGGACAATATCCTGGCTTGGGCTCTCAGGTGACAAATAACAATTGCACCACAAAAGTGCCAGGCAATGACCATCTCCAATTAGGCTGCAGATTTTCTTTAGCCAGAGAACCAAGGTTTATTGTACTTAATAATAAAAAAAAAGTAGATATGTTAGAGACCGTCAGAAAGATCTGAAAAATGTGTTGCTGGAAAAGCGCAGCAGGTCAGGCAGCATCCAAGGAGCAGAAGAATCGCGTTTCAGGCATAAGCCCTTCTTCCAAAACCTCGATTCTCCTGTTCCTTGGATGCTCCCGGATCTGCTGCGCTTTTCCAGCAACACATTTTTCAGCTCTGATCTCCAGCATCTGCAGTCCTCGCTTTTTCCACGGTCAGAAAGATCACAAACACAGCAAAACAAAGTTTCAACCTGTCTCCCAATTACAAATTCAGATAAATTACACCACCATCTCAATTCTTTCAGGTTCTACTTGCCTGACTCCTCACAATTTCCTTGCCCTGAGTGTGGGGGCAATTTAATGCATCCTTTACAAGTCTGCTGCCATGAACATTTCACAAATCTGACAGCATACATTTTCTGAATTCTAAAGATTTCTAATCAAATTCTCCTGGTATGGACAGTTCACAAACTAGACCTAACTGCTGAGGTGACTTGTTCCTTAAACTGTCCCAAAGTATATCTCAACAAGAAGCTAGATTTGCTTCTGAAATCAAACCTGATGTTTTCTGCACTGAATTTTTTTTTTAAAAAGCATACTGAATCATAGGTTCTTCTGAACTGAATGCAAAGCTAATAGCCTTAAATGCTTACCCTTGCTGTCATAAATCCAACAATAAAACATCTTTTAATTAAAATATTGCAGGGGCTTGCAGTCCTAGCTTTATGACAAATGCTGAACTAAAAGTTACTGTTCTGGAAGGATTCTCTGAATTGTTTCTTTAAAAAGAAACAGGGGTAACCAATATTCACCAAAATTTCTAAATCATAATTCCAAAAATAGTAATGTATATACTGTACACCTTTCATCACAAACATGCTTGAACTGCATTGACAACATGGTAGCTCATCTGAAGACAGCACGCTAAGCAGAAAAAGTTCACTGACTTTTCCAGAACTAACATCACTAATTAGAGCTATACCTAGTACAAAGCAAGATGGTTGTGTATGTTGGATGTCAATCATTCTCATTCAGGTCATCACTGCAGGACACATACAAGATAGTGTCCAAGGTGCAACTATCTTCAGCCTGGTTCATCAATGATTTTCTCTCCATCAAAAGGTCTGAAGTGTGGGTGTTCGGCAATGAGTGCACAATGTTTGGCACCATTCATGACTCCTCAGTTACTGAGTCATGTTCAGCGCAACAGGATCTGGATACCATTCAGGTTTAGGCTGACACATTATATTTATTATTAATGCCACACAAGTGCGGAGTAGTTACCATTTCCAGAGGAGATGCTGAATCCACCACTATCAACATCGTAGGAGTTAACATTACCCAGAAAATGAATTGGCTATATAAATAATGTAGCTACAAGAGCAGGTCAGAGGCTAGCAATTCTGTTAAAAAATCACACAACACTAGGTTATAATCCAACAGGTTTATTTGGAAGCACTAGCTTTCGGAGTGCTGCTCTTTCACCGGCGTCTCCAAATCATGACTACCACAGAAATTCTGTGGCGAGTAATTCACCTGATTACCATTAACAAGCCATAGGGAGTGTGACAGAATACACTTTACATGCACTTCCTTCACCTCTGATGCACAGCAGCAGCTGTAGCATCTACAAGATACTCTGCAGAAAGAAGGCAGTTTACCACCACCTTCTCAAAGCTTGGGCAATCAATGCTGGCCCAGCCATTGACACCTACATCCCATGAGTGAATAAAATAACTCATCCAGAAGTAATTCCTTAAGGGATACTGGATTCTTCAGCCAATCTCAAAGCTGTTATGGACCAGACCAAACCCAGCTCAAAGATAACAAGGAGACAGCCTAGACCCCAACCTTTTCTTATTTAAAGGCAAGTGTAAGTTGCTGTGTTCCAGATGCAATTCAATTAGTTACATTACTCGACTTTAAGCAAAACACTCTTTATTCTTACCCTACATTTAAAATACAAACAAAAACAAAGAAGAATTAGTATAACTTTAACTCTATTGGAAAACTTAACAAAATAACAGATTATTTAATTATTAAACAGTAACTGTTCCAATACAGTAACATGCCATAAACACTCTTGGCAAAGACAATGTCAGGAAAACAGATTGTCCCATACACTATTCTGGCAGCATGGAGAGAACCCAAGGTTTTAACTGTAACAGAGAGAGAGGTTTAACAGCTTCCACAACCAGCTTCAAAACCCCAAAACTACTGAAAGCTAAACGAAAACCCAGGTTCTATGAGAACCCAACTCCACCCATTCAGGCTGCTTCTATTCTACCAACTTCTTAAAAGTTCCAAGGCCTCACATGCTGTTTACTTTATTGGCTTGGAGCAGACCAATCAAAACCTCTGTCTCAACCTCCCTTCATAAAAAAAAAGGACAAAATGTAGCTAATAAATCCATCATACCATCACAAAGTTAATCAAGAGTTAGTTAGCTCAATTGGCTGGATGGCAGAATTGTGAAACAGACTGACGCCAACATCGTAGGTTCAATTCCCACATTGGCTCAGGATACCAAAACGGATTCTCCTTTACAATCTCTACCCTCACCCGAGGCATGATGATCTCAGATTGAATCACCACCAGTTTTCTCTCCCTAATGAGAGTGTAGTCTGCTGAGACTTTGGCGACTTTACCTATTTTGTTATAGAAGCAAATTGCAAACAGCCTGCAGAAATACGCTAAGCAGTCTATACATTCTGCAATGCGACAAGAACAAAAAGATGGCTTACCATTGAGGTGGAAACCTTCCGGTTGATTGAATAATGAAGAAGGTTTTGTGTTGTTTGCATACATTTCAGCCAATGGGTGCAATACATTCCTGCAATACAGAACATAACAGAGAGAAAACATAACACTGAGGTAATTATATTTTCACAACTAATTCTTTGGCTGAAAAGTGCTTTTGGAAGACTTGTTGATGGGATTATGACAATTTAATTCATTCTTCCTTTCAAGACAAGACACACTCAATAACATGTTGCATCCTGACTAAGTCCAAAGTTTCACAAAGCACCTACTTTTGTTAGCACGCTTACAAATTAACTGCTGAATATGAAAACATCACTATCAACATCGAGTACAAGTTGCTAGTTCATGAACAAGCACATCTACATTTGAAAAGTAAACAAGTGGAATTATGGTCAGTCTTCCTATCCTAACCTAGACATACAAGGCAGCAACAGATTGATCCGAAAATTAATATTTCTAAAATCCTCGGCTCATTGGGGACTCACTTTCTTTCCAAGCAAACAAATTGCAATTCAAATCTTTTCATGTAACCCAGGCACAAAGCCAGGTGTAAGATTTTGAAAGCAGCTCTCTTGAATAAGGCATTAGGCTGAATTTTTGTCAGAGTGCTCAGGTATGTTTCAGTGCGTGAACGGCCACATTTTGCTTTCTGAGGAAATCTGATTTTCTTCTGCATTCCCAACTTGATGCCATTTTCCGCTGGCTTTTTGTGCAGCTCAGGAAGGTCCATCAACCATCACCGAGGACGGGTTCCCCTTTTTCAACTGGGAGTGAAAATCAGATTTTATCTTGTATGTCAAATGTTGTTGTTTTTTTTAATATACTGATTCAACACAGGGACCTATCCTTCAAAGATAAGTTAACTTTTACATTGGTCAGTCTTGTATATTTATTCACATGCATTACAAAGTCATTCCAATGAAAACAGTAGCACCATGCAATGAAATGTGTGCCAAATGACCTGCCTGCCAGTACTGTCATCTTTTCTGCTGTGATTTAAAAGACTTTGACTCATTTAAATAAAGCTTCATCGCTTCTCGGCCTTTTGGCTCGGAATACGTGTAGCTCCTGAGGACCAGAGGAAGAGATTCTGCTCGAGTGCTGCAGGTTCGACGCAGCGGACGTGTGCTGGCGGGGGAGAAACCACGGGGATCGTGTTGCGAGTCGTCGGAGCTGCTGGATCGTGATTGGACGTTGGAGGATCGTTTGGTTGTGCTGACCTGCTCTTGGTGGATCTTTATGCTGGCTTCGGCCTAACGCCAATTCAGGTACCAGCCAACCTCAGAGCTATGGCCTCAGCAGCCGCTGGCAGCCCTGGCCAGGGCATTAGCAACACAGTCAGGGTGATTGTGAAGAAGGTGGAGGAGCACACACCGGTCGATCGGACAATATTTGTGAAGAAGACTTTGCTGGAGTGCTGTGGGTTCAAAGCAGTGGACATGTATTGCCTGCTGCCTGCTGCCTGCTGCCTGATCAGCCTGGACCAGGAGAAAGCCTTTGACAGGATATGACACACGTATATGAGACATGTTCTCTCTAAAATGGGCTTTGGGGAGGGAATCTGCAATTGGATCAGACTGCTCTACACCAACATTGTCAGTGCAGTCTCAATCAATGGGTGGGAATCAGATAGCTTCCCAGTCAGATCTGGAGTCAGGCAGGGCTGCCCCCTCTCTCCTGCCTTGTTTGTGTGCTGCATACAGCCATTTGC
>NC_057720.1:14842005-14882780 GCF_004010195.1 Chiloscyllium plagiosum
GCTCTCTGGGTGGTCCGAAACCTGTTGATCTTCCAGCAGAAGGAGTTGACCCCGACGGAGTGTTGCAGACTGGCACATTCCAAGGTCCAGGACTATGTGTTGAGGGACGCGCTGAAGCTTGGGGCAGCTGCTGCCAAGGCGCGGTGGGGAAAGACTACCGTGTAACATCTGCCTGCCTAAAGAAAAACAGGGGGCCCGCGCAGTCATTTGGGCTCTGCTGATGCCTCAGCTCAATGTAATCGCACCAACCTGTAAATAGAATTGATTACTCTGTTTTCGGTACCGTGTAACATCTGCCTGCCTAAAGAAAAACAGGGGGCCCGCGCAGTCATTTGGGCTCTGCTGATGCCTCAGCTCAATGTAATCGCACCAACCTGTAAATAGAATTGATTACTCTGTTTTCGGTACGCAAACAAATGGAATGTTTACATATGTATGGCATGTCCAACTGTACAGACCATTAAAGTAATTTATGAATAAAGTATATTTTTGAAATAATAAAAAAAATTCAGCAAATGAAACGTCTCTAAATTTCTTGCCCATATTGATTGGCTGGCACACTGCTTTAAAATTGAAATGAGCATAGAATCCCTACAAGGTGGAAGCAGGCCATTTGGTCCATCAATCGAAACCGACTCTCCAAAGACCATCCCAACCAGACCCACCCGTTGACCCTATCCCTGTAACTCTGCATCTCCTATGGCTAATCCTGGACACTATGGGCAATTTAGCATGGCCAATCCACCTAGCCCACATATGGACTGTGGGAAGAAACCGGAGCATCCGGAAGAAACCCAAACAGACACAGGGAGAATGTCCAAACTCCACACAGACAGTCGCCCAAGGGCAGAATTGAACCTGGGGTCCTGGCGCTGTGAGGCAGCAATGCTAATCACTGAGCCATTGCACCAAGTGCCTTCTATTCATTCCTTCCCAGACAGCAGTGCAGATGAATAACATATTCAACAAGTTTTAACAATAGTTTGCAACTTTGAAGGATAGCAAGTAGTATAAAGATTTTATTTCCCCAAAATTTGGGAATACATTTTTTCTTTCAATATAAATTATATGAAGGTTTTTAATACCTGGTGAGAAGCTTATTCACCTCCACCCGCCCCCACAACCACCACCTCTCCCCCCAACACCCCCGACCTCTACATACACACACATCACTAACACCACATTCACCAACAATGGAATACCAATTTCCATTAATGTTGCAAGTATTTTGAGGATTGCAAGTTATGAATACTGAGTGAGTGAATACGGAGTATATATGTGAAGAATGAGGTGGCATGGAGGAACATGAAGAATAGAGGGGGTATGGGCTGACATGGGTGATCTGAGAGGACATGGCCAGGTGGTAAGGGGTGTTGAGTGGAGGGGTAAGAGAAGTGAAATACGATTGGGAGCTGGGATAGTGTGTTGGAGAACTGAGATGGGCCTTCTAAACAGTTCATTTCCACAGCCTCATTCCTCACTCTCAAACTTGTAGTTCATAAACTGCACTGCAACCCTTTCTTCACTATGCTGCGAAAACCCAAAAATAGATGGTAAACTCACATAACCTCCAAGCTGCAAAAATGTGCAGGCCACATTTTCCTGAGCCCAGAGAAAGATTTGACCCATTAAATCAAGACCACGTCTGCCTGTTTACATAGATATACAAGATCCCATTATTTGATCAAGGGGAATTCTCCCAATGCCCAAACCTGCATATCACAAAGATCAAAGAAAATTTACAGCCCAGGAACAGGCCCTTCGGCCCTCCAAGCCTGAGCCACTCCAAATGTACTGTCTAAACTTAGGTTAGAAAGTTATTAACGCATTGCCATTTGCAGGACTTTGCAAAAAAGTTTGTTTTGTACAAACTGCATTTCAAAATGTCTAACTGGCTGAAGATCATTTCGGGTGTGTGGAAATATAATTGTAAGTCCTTCTTCAAAACCCCAGCTCGTCTTTCTCGTTATGTAGGCTGACTGATGTTTTCATTCTTTCCAGTATCTGCAGTTTTATTTTAAAAACAGAACAGCACATTGATCAAGAAAATGTGTCATATGGATTTTCATATAGCATTTTGCAGGTGCTACATAATGGCCTAGATGATAAAATCAAAACATACATATTGTCAGAATAACAATTCTGACATAATTACATTTCTAGAATGCCTTCAAAATAGCAAAACCTTTCAGGAATGCAATCAGATAAAAAAAATGACACTGACACAAAGAATTGTCAAACACTTGAGCAATTTAGTTTATACTTTACAGGACGTGGGTGTTGCCCTTGAACGGAGTGGCTTTCTAGGGCCATTTCACAGAGACCTCCCCTAAAGAGAAGACTGTGGTGGAGTGGGTGCGTCACCTCACACTACATTGAACCTCATCTACCACCTCTCCATTCACTCCACCAACTTGTCAATATCCTTCTGGAGTTCCATACAATCCTCCTCCAGCTTGAAGGGCTGAATGGACTACTCCCCTTCCTATGCTCCTATCTGGGGGATTCCAACACGAACATTCCTCCAGCCTGAAAAATATCCATTGACCATTTTTTCTACCACTCAATTTTGTATTAACATTGACACTTCCCTCTGTTATACCATTAGATTAGTTACAGTGTGGAAACAGGCCCTTTGGCCCAACAAGTCCACACCGACCCATTCTCCTACATTTACCCCTTCACCTAACACTACGGGCAATTTAGCTTGGCCAATTCATCTAATCTGCACATGTTTAGACTGTGGGAGGAAACCGGAGCACCTGGAGGAAACCCATGCAGACAAGGGGAGAATCCTCCTCCAGCTCGATGGGCTGAATGGACTATGATTCACAACTTTCCTCACAAGTCTATTGTGAGGCAGTGTATCGAATACCTTTTGTAAATCCTTGTTTACCACACTATAAACATTACTTTGGAGACATTAAGAATGCTCAAGGGGCTCAACAGGGTAAATGCTGAGAGGATGTTTCCCTTCACAGGCGAGTCTAGGACAAGAGGGCATAGTCCCAGAATAAAGGGAAAGGGGTGCCTAGTAAAGACTGAGATGAGGAGGAATGTGGAATTTCCTCTCTCCGAGAATCTTGAACACCTTACCACAGACAGCTGTAGGGGCACAGAGTCCGTGTGCATACTTAAGGCTGAAATAAATAGATTCTTGATCAGTCAGGGAGATTCAAAGGGAAAAGGCAAGAGAGTGAACGCTGGGTCAGCCACGATCCTTTTGAATGGTAGATCGGGCTTGAGGGGCCGAATGGCCTATCCCAGTTCCTATTTCTGATGGCCTTATTATTGTCATCAGTCCTGTCCCTTCCCTCTTCAATAAAAAAAACCTCCACCACGTTGGTTAAACATGATTTCCCGTTTTTTAAAAATCCATGCTGGTTCATGGTGACCTTTATTGAGAACGGTTTAATATTCCAGATTATTTGTTGATTTTAAATTTCACCACCTGCTGTGTCCCCACAACATTAACCTGGGTCCTGGATCACTGGCCCAGTAACAGTGTCCCCGAGGAGGTGGAGAGGTTTATAGCGGAGCCGGAAAAGGAGGGAGAAATGGAGACGATTGGGAAAGAATATGGAAATAGCACCGATACTAGAATCAGAGAGTGTACAGTATTCAGACGGTAAAGGGTTTTAGAGCAACAATATCCATTTGTAAATCGGAGGTCATTGCCAGGAAAGTGAAGGGACAGTCTAGAAAATTATTTTTCATGTTAACAGATACAATTCCCTGCCCAAAACAGTGGTGGGAGATGCCAACAAATGATTGCAGATGGGAAAAGGCATGTTAAAGCGGATTGAGACTGTCATGCCTTTCAGAGCTGAGGTGCACGAATCTGAATTTCCCGCAGCCCCGTTTCCTACCTTTGGATTGTTTTTTACCTTTGGACCGGTTTTCTGGCCGGTGGGGTGACACGGGAGAGAATGATTGACTGGAGAGGTCAGCAGTAACAGGAAGCAGCGCGGCTGCCAACAGCAGTAACCTTGCTGCGCTCAGTGCACGTTCGGCTTCGTATTCATTCCGAGCAGACCTTATTTCCCCGGGACCCGTGCCCGACAGGGTTACGAGGAAGCAGTCTGCTGCTTATCTGAGCTCAGTGATCCACCCTCCTCAGCCCTTCCAGCAGAACCCGGGACTGAGCCACACTAACACTCGAATAAAGCGCACCGGTCAGGCAGAAGATACAGAATCCTGAACACAGGAGGTTCAGGAACAGCTTCTTCCCGGCTGTTATTAGACTGATGAATGGACTCTAGAGCCTCAAATAATGCTGACCTTGCTAACACTGATGCCCTGTGCATTGTGACCTGTATGCCTCTGTCTAGGTTTTTTGATCTGTATTGCATTGCTTACTATGATCTGCCTGTACTGTTCGTAAACACAGCTTTTCATTTTTTTTCTATTTTATTCAATTCCCACCACCAGGAAGAAAGAATACACCCGAGTGGCCAGTGACAAGCAGTGCCCTTCACATCAAAGGGCAATGCTGTGTGATCAAACAGTGAAGGGGAGGGCAGGGATTAAGTCAACGCAGAGTGGGCAGGAAAATAATACACACACTCCCTGTGGTGCCCACCTCTCCCTGAACAGCTCAAGGGTGTTGGTGGGCACCACGTGCTCCTTTCCAGATTCACCCAGGCTCTGACATAACGACGGAAGAGGGGGCAGGCATTCAGCCCCAGCAACCCCCTCCCCGGCTCGCTGCCTGGACCTGTTTATGGCCAGTTTGACCAGGCCCAGGAGCAAACCTACAAAGAGGTCATCAGACCTGCCCTCCCTCCTCCGTACCGGGTGCCCGAAGATCAGGAGCGTGGGACTGAGGTGCAACCAAAAACAGAGAAGAAGGTTCTTAAGAAAATCAAAAAGGGGAGTGCAGACACCCACACCCAGTATATACATGGCCCATGGATTCCACAGCACCACAGAACAAGCAGTTGGGCTGGGAGTCCGTGAACCACTGCAGTCTGCGGTTGCAGGGGACCGACCTCCACCCCAGATCCCCGAGAGAAAGGGGGAGCACTCCCACATAGAGAGCCCTCCACTGGGGATCCCCACCACCCGGTGGTAAATGGGCACACAAGGCGTGTCCGGGCAGTGGATGAGGGAGAAGAGATGGACAGTGTGCAGCAGCAGTCTATACAGGGCCTGCCATTTTATGTCCCAAAAAGGGGTAAAACTAAAATTCCAGAAGTGGCTCAGGTTGTGGAGCACAGGTTCCCGCGGGAAGTACGGGACTTTGGTGCCAATGTGAAATTCCGTCTGGGCAGGGGTAAGCGTGGACGGGATCCCACTGCACACCAGAACATCCTCCAACTGGTGCACAACGTCGGGTCTGAGCACCGCCATTTTAAGGCATCCAATGGCAGTGGCCACGAACTGGGCGTCTACTTCTGCCCTGCTCGCTATGTCCTCTGGCAGCATCCAGCCCAAGCCCCCACCACCCAGCACATCCCCGACCCTGGTCACCTTCGCCGCCACTGCCCTCCCCTCCAACAGCCACTCGAACCCACGAGTACAGAGGTGCGGATTCCTGAGCAACGGCTCCCTGACAACAGCTGCTACTCCTGCTGGAGGGTAGGCGTGATGTGATTCCACCATGTTCCAGGCAGTGAAACACAGCTTTTCATCGTACTTCGGTATATGTGGCAATCAATCAATCACCCTGACACTCTTGCCCGATCAGATTTACCCTGAAAGATGCACCTCCCGAAAATCCCAAGGCACCAACTCTACTGGAATTGACCGGGACTGTTAAAGTTGCCTTTCGTCCACGTCCCTCTAACTCAATTCTCTAGTTAGCCCAGAAAATGAGAAAGCTTAGATGATGATCTGTCTCCCGGTAGTCCCAACCTCATATGCCTCACTCTATCTAAACAACCTTTGATCTGTGTGTCCTTGTATGGCCTCATCTGTCAAACCATTTTACCCTGCTCAGGTATCAAAATCAAGTTACTGGAATGGCAGAACTGACAGATCAACAAAGATTGGATAGGTTAAGACTACAGTCACTGACATTTATAAGAATGAGGGGGATTTCGTAGAAACTTATGAAATTCTAACAGGACTAGACAGGTTAGATGCAGGAAGGATGTTCCCAGTGGCAGGGGAATCTGGAGCCAAGGACCACAGTCTAAGGATAGAAGGTAAGCCACTTAGGACTGAGAAGAGCAGATAGAGTGGTGAGCCTGTAGAATTCACTGCCACAGAAAGCAGTCAAGGCCAAACATCATATGATTTGAAGAGAGGATAGTGAAGAAGGTGTTTGGTATGCTTTCCTTTATTGGTCAGAGTATTGAGTACAGGAGTTGGGAGGTCATGTTGCGGCTGTACAAGACATTGGTTCGGCCGCTGTTGGAATATTGCGTGCAACTCTGATCTGTTTCCTATCGGAAAGATGTTGTGAAATTTGAAAGGGTTCAGAAAAGATTTACAAGGATGTTGCCACCAGAGGATGTGGTGGAGGCTGGTACAATTGCAACATTTAAGAGGCATTTGGATGGGTATATGAATGGGTTTGGAGGGATTTGGGCCGGGTGCTGGCAGGTGGGACTAGATTGGGTTGGGATATCTGGTCGGTGTGGACAGGTTGGACGGAAGGGTCTGTTTCCATGCTGTACATCTCTATGACTCTATGACTAAGGAGTTGAACATAGTTTGTGAAGCTGAGGGAAATAAAAAGAATATGGGGAAATGCAGATACAGGAAATTGAGTTGGTCTTAATCATGATGAATGGCAGAGTAGACTCAGGGCCAAATGGCCTACCCCTGCCCCTATTTTCAATCTTTCCAACTAAGGATCAGCGTCTAAGGATACAGGATAGGCCTTTTAGGACTGAGATGAGGAGAAATTTCTTCACCGAGAGAGTGATGAGCTTGTGGAATTCCCTGCTACAGAAAATGGTTAAGGCCAAAATGTTGAATGTTTTCAAGAAGGGGTTAGATATAGCTCCTAGGGTTAAAAGGATCAAAGGGTGGGGGAACAGGATACGGATTGGAATTCAGCTATGATCATATTGTATGGAGGAGCAGGCTTGAAGGGCTGAATGGCCTACTCTTGCTCCTATTTTCTATGTAACTATTAAACTGATCTTAACCCCCATAAGTCACACCGATTTCCAACCACCCCAGCTGAACACAACTCCACAGATACCCTGCCCTGAGACTGCAAGGCATAAGAGCAAAATTAAGCCATTCAGATTAGATTCCCTACAGTGTGGAAACGGGCCATTTGGTCCAACAAGTCCAGGCCGACCCATTTCCCTCTGACTAATGCACCCAACACTATGGGCAATTTAGCATGGCCAATCCACCTGACCTACACATCTTTGGATTGTGGGAGGAAACCAGAGGGAACCTACACAGACGCGGGGAGAATGTGCAAACTCCATACAGACAATTGCCCAAGTTGGAATCAAATCCAGGTCCACAGTGCTGTGAGGCAGCAGTGCTAGTCACTGAGCCACCATGCTGCCTGTCAGCTTATTGAGTCTTCACCATTCAATGAGATCATGTCAGATTTGATAACCTTGAAGTCCACTCACCTGCCTATTCCCTAAAACAGTTGATTTCCTTGCTAATTAAAAACCCATCTGTCTTAGCCTTTGATTGGATGTTCCTGGGTAAGGAGCTCTGACAGGCTTAATTGCACAGGTAGGAGGTCACTGATATCACCTCTGACTTTGATTCAAAAGTTCTTGTCCGTAAAGCGCCTTAGGATCTCATGAGGATGTGAGAAGGGCTATATAAATTCAGTTATAGAGATGCACAACACCGAAACAGACCATTTGGTCCAACTCATCCATGCCAACCAGATATCCTAAGCTGATCTAGTCATTTCCCAGCACTTGATCCATATCCCTCTAAACTCTGCCTATTCATGTACCCATTCAGGTGCCTTTTAAATTTTGTAATTGAAGCAGTCTCCATCCATCTCCTTTGGCAAGTCATTCCATACAGACACCACCCTCTACGTGAAAAACTTGCCCCTGAGGTATCTTTTAAATCTTTCTCCTCTCACCTTTAGCTTAAGCCCTCTAGTTTTAGACTCCCCTACCCAGGGGAAATGATCTTGGTTATTTATTTTCCTCTGTTCCTTTTGTATTCAGTTTTGTAACATGGGAATAAAAACAGCACTGGAAAAACTCAGCAGGTCTGGCAGCATCTGTGGAGAGAGAACCAGAGTCAACATTTCAAATCCAAAGACTCTTCCGAACAAATCCCATTTCTCTGTGCACAGATGTTGCCAGACGTGATGAGCTTCTCCAGCATTTTCTATTCTCATTTGAGATTCGCAGCATCCGCAATGTTTTATTTTTATTTGTAACGTTGAGAAATGTGAGCCAGCCCCAGGGTTCATGTTCAGGGTTTATGAGTTCTATTGCTTGTGCAAGGTTTGGAGTCATTAACGTCTGGCCTGGTGAGAGGAATGTAATTTTATAACCTTACACATTAAGACAATTCCAGAAATAGCAAAGAGGGAATTGGAACCAAGTACTTCATTAGGGGATCTCAAAAAGTTCTTAACAGAATTCCATTCTTTTTATAATCCATCACACTCTGCTATAATGTCATCGCCCAATGAGCTAATATTAGTAGGAAAATAAGAACAGAAGTATTCAGTTTAGTCCTCCAGGAAGATTGATTTAGCCAAGCTGAAGTTGGCACAAGTGTCCACCTTTACAGTATCTAACAAATTATAACAGTTCAATGAATGGGACTTAAACAACACATGTTGCAATGCCACAACTCAAATTCAATGAATGACCATTCATTTAAACCAAACAATGTACTGCAACTATGACCTTATGCCAGAAATATTTATATCTTGAAACCCAAATAACATATTAATCACCAACTAGTATTTTTTTTCAATGATTGTAGCTTGTAATTGTTGTTATATGGTCTAGATTAGAATGGTGCTGTAGACTCTGATTTCCAGCGTCTACAGCACCTTTTGCCTTGTTGTTATATGGTGGCAACCTACATTAACTACTATGTGACTCACACCCAAAAACTCATTCTACCCGTTGTTATTTATGTGAACAGACACACTCTGATTCATGTATGATTGTCAACCTCAGCTCACACCAGTCACTCTGTTCCAACCTTAGTTGTAACCACATATTTTAATAAAATCTTTCCTGAGCAAATTTCAACTTTTCAGGTTGTGACTTGGCAGAATTTTCTTTTTTTGTTGACAATTGTTAAACAAATGGAAGGAAGCACGAGTGGTCAAAATCCATTAATAGTTCCAAAGGGAAGTGGGAAAAGGAGCCGTTTGTTCAAGAGCTATCACAGGTGTGAAAAGATAAATGAACAGCATCCTTTTGTGCTGTAAATAGTTCATGGCCTCTAGTTCAAAACGGACGCTCAGTCAAGAAATTTGATGATTTTAATCTTTGCATGGCCATTTTTTTGCCAGTATGGAGGCTGTTTAACTAGTCTCTGTATTTGTTCTTCTCTGGTTTTCACCCAAGGAAAGAAGATTTGTCAACCAAAGATCGCATTTGGATGGTTAATGTGACTGTGCTACATTTTCATGTGTGACATTTAAGCATAACATTTTCACTTAGTCATGGTTATTCATAGAATTACACACAATCATAGAATCCGTACAGTACGGAAGCAGGCCATTTGGCCTATCAAATCCACACTGACCCTCTGCAGAGCATCCCACTCAGACCTAACCCCCTTACCCTATCCCTGTAACCCTGCAGGAGAAAGAGGCCAGTCAGTCTGTTATGCATGTTCATATGCTTTGAAAGCATAAATAATTCCCCATATCCAGGCAAATCTTTTCTTGTGAAGCATATGCCCAATTTTCTTTGATAGAGGATTGTATTACTAATATCTAATAATGGTGTAAAAGATATACTTGAATGGTTGAAGTATCCTGATATAGATTTCACTGTATTGTGGGAAATCTTTGAACAAAGAAAAATCTCTTGATTTCTGAACACATTAAGGTAGGCAATGAGAGATCAATCGTCATGCCTGGGTTGATGATACCTGAGTGTTGAACATGTCCAATGGTCGTTACAAACATTACAATGGTCGTCAATTTTAACATCGAGAACACTGAACATTTTCTTCCTTGTATTTTCATCATTGAAATGAGCCCCTTCAAGAGATAAGGGCACATGTGCTCAGAGCCCCTTTGTCAATAAGTTCAACAATAGGCACAGTCAGCAGTAGGACTTAAATCTTATGGCAGGGCCACACAATCCAAGTGCATCTGAGACTTAACTGAACAATTTACTCAAGCCTTTTTTACAGGCTGGCACTGAATTTATTTGCAAGATGAAATATGGCAATTTTCCCTTTCTCTTTCTTCTCTGCCCTACATGGATTCATTTTTGTTAGTTAAAAAGATTCCAGAAAATCAACAAAAATAAAAGATAATCAGATCAGAAGGAATCCCATAAATCACCCCATCTCTAATCTGAATGTTCGGCAAACTCCAGAATGACAGTGTTGATATCTGAAAGATTCACCTGCACTAAAGCATCATGACAACTTGACAAACAGCAACAGTTTCAAATGAAAGTTGAAAGAGGAGGCTGAAGTAAGATATAGTTCCGGCATAATTCCTTCTTCACCGCTTCCTTCCATTCTGATTCATAGCTTTGTTCCAGATTTACACTAGCTGATCATATCTAAATTGCTTTATGGACAGTTGCTGATCAAGTGTTAAAAGTTCATATCTTAATCAACACACTGTACTGATGAGAACCAGGTGCTTAAAGCTGAACAATCCCTGAACATGACCTAAAGGATGGATTGGGTGGATAATTAGTGAGGACAGGCATTTAAAAGCAATGTCAACTCTATCAACAAACACATCGAGTTAGACCCCATCTACCACCCCCTGAGAAAAGGAACAGGAGGTGACTTCACCATAGGAATTAACATCACCACAGGAAATGACATCACCAATCCAAAGAAACCCAACCATATAAATAGAAAGCAGGAATTTTCAATATTGCTTCGCCTGAGACCCACTGAAGATGTTATCTAATAGGGTAATGAAATGTCTGGAAATGAACCTTCCAGCTCAGCGAGCAAACCTACATCCAAAACCTTAACCTGAGCTACAAATCTTCTCAAAACTTGCCAACATTATCTGATCTCTGAGCAAGTGAAAGACGATACAAATTGTCTCAGCACTCCTGGGTAAAGAAAGCCGTCAGTTAGTTCTTTGCACCTACAATCGATATCCAGAGACCTCGACTGGAAACATGCTTGCATACACATCTGATGCAGACAAGATCAGTGACAATTTCAAGGCCACAAACAAGCCAGTAGGATTGATTCCATGCTGCAACATTCTTAGAGGAGACTTCTGCATAAAAAGATGAGAACCGCAATCTTGAATATTTGGTTCATAAAAACTAAACAGGACCCTAGTGTAGCCTGTGAATGTTTACACTTCAAACCTTAAAGCCTAAGCTCATATTTATTCCTATACTGTGTCCTGAGTGGTTTGACTGGACATCTTTTTATTTGACTGCAACTGTAGCATCTGACTCCTGAGAACACCGCTGTCTGAATCCTGGGCTGACATCCAAATACTTGAGCCCACTGAGAACGATGTAGCAACTTTTCATTGCATTTAACCAATCTCCTTCTGGACTGTTTTGATTCCGATTGATAGTCCAAGCCCGTAAGAAGGAACTTTGTTCAGGAGGAAATCCAAAGCACGGTTTGATGAACGTAAAGCCAGTCGGAGCAAATAATTGTCTCCTGCTGTGAGGATTTAAAAACTTGCCATCTAAGAGTGAGTTAAAGATAAAAATAATGGTGAAAGGGTTACCTCAATCATCGGAATTTTTGCCAGGTTTGTTCAATTTGGTTTGAGACCTCTAAAAAAAGCTTTTTGATTTAAATATGATACATGGGCATAACTTTGTCTTCATGAAACTGAGCACTAGTTCACAGTCATACATACAACATCGGCAAAGAATTCAAGGCAAATCATTTTATTATTTTTAGTCATAAAATGCCACCAATAACCTGATAAAACTGTTACTTCATTACTGCTCCTCTCAATTTTGATCTGACCTAACTTAAATTACTTCACGCTTGTTTTGCAAATCCTTCTGTGAGTCTAGACCTCTCATCTCTACCATGCCCACAACCTCTCGGGATACTTGAATTCCTGGAAGACTGGCCTCTTGTGTACTCTCTTGTGTAATACTGGCATGCCGCCATTGGGGTTTTTATTTTACTCTTTGGATGTGGGTGTCACAGGCAAGGCCAGCATTTGTTGCCAATCCCTAATTGCCCT
This sequence comes from Chiloscyllium plagiosum, assembly GCF_004010195.1. Classification (NCBI taxonomy): domain Eukaryota; kingdom Metazoa; phylum Chordata; class Chondrichthyes; order Orectolobiformes; family Hemiscylliidae; genus Chiloscyllium; species Chiloscyllium plagiosum. The sequence continues at coordinate 14,854,298 of NC_057720.1, forward strand.
TGAGCTGAGTCGGCTTGCTTGGCCATTTCAGAGGGCAGTTAAGTGGCAGCATGTAACTGCCGTGATTATAATGAGGTCAGCAACTGGACATCATGGAATATAAGTTCCCTGATTTGGGCTGTTAGCCTGGCTGATAGACAAAAAGAAGAATACCCAGAGTTATTGTGACAATGAAGAAACAGTACTAGAATAATGAACTCTTCATGTGTGAATAATATATCCTGCCTTGGTGATGGGACACTGGCCTCCGTGGAGTTTTTCCCGTTACCATGGGGATTGCATCGCATGTTCATCATACTCTTTCCTAGAAGACATTAATGAACAAATGTGTTTTTAACGACAATCAATAATGGTTTAATGGTCACTATTACTGAGATCAGCTTTAGCTGACTGTCTCTTGTGGTACAGTGGTCGTGCCCCTGTCTCTGAGCTAGTAGGTCTGACTTTAAGTCCCATCTGCTTCAGAGATAAGGCATGAAATGCCTGAACATTTCGATTTAAAACTCCTTTTATTTTTCAGCTGATTAGGCTCTAAACTCTGCAATTATCTTCCTAAATGTCTCCATCATGTTTCCTTCCTTTAAGACATTCTCCACAACTCAACTCTTTTGTCATCTTCGCTAAATCTCCTTAAATGTTTCAGTGTCATATTTTGTTTCATAATATTCCTGACAGCTGCTTCAGGACTTTAAATGTGCTATTCGAATACAAGTTGTGGTTGAATGAGGTCATTTTGATTGATTGTTTGATTTATTGTCATGTCTACCAAAGTACAGTGAAAGGCTTTGTTTACAAGTAGGAGAAAGTGAGGACTGCAGATGCTGGAGATCAGACTGAAAATGTGTTGCTGGAAAAGTGCAGCAGGTCAGGCAGCATCCAAGGAGCAGGAGAATCGACGTTTCGGGCATGAGCCCTTCTTCACTACTTGTTTACAAGTAGTACAAGCAGGTCATAATAAACAGGGATGTACAAATCAAAGATTGTAAAAGAAAACTTGGACACAGGCATACAGGTTATATTGCACGGGTGTGCACTAGGCGAGATCAACATTAACAAGGTTAGCATTATTTGAGGTTACACAGTCCATTCATCAGTCCAATAATGGCTGGGAAGAAGCTGCTCCTGAACCTGCTGGTGCACACATTCAGGCTTCTGTATCTCTTGCCTGATGGAGGAGGTTGTGGGAGATCATTACCAGGGTGAGAGGGGTCTTTGACGATGTTCACAGCCTTTCCATGGCAGTGAGCTGTGTAAATGGAGTCCGTGGATGGAAGGTTGGCTTCTGTGATAGTCTGGGCTGTGCAGAAACCTTCTATGGTTTCTTACAGCCCTGGGCAGAGCCATTTTGCACTTGAACAGTATGCTTTCAATGGTGTATCTGTAGAAGTTGGTAAGGGTCCATATGGACATGCCAAATTTCCTGAAGAAGGTTAAAATCTTTGAGGAGAAAGTGAGGGCTGCAGATGCTGGAGATCAGAGCTGAAAATGTGTTGCTGGAAAAGCGCAGCAGGTCAGGCAGCATCCAGGGAACAAGAGAATCGACGTTTCGGGCATAAGCCATTTCCTGAGCCAACTAAGGAAGAAGAAACATTGTTGTGCCTTCTTGACCATCACACCCATGTGGGAAGTCCAGGACAGGTTGTTGGTTATCGTCGCACCTAAGAACTTGATACTCTCCACCCTCTCACCCTCAGTTTCTTTGATGTAGATGGGGGGGGGTGTTCTGCTCCTTTCTTTCTGAAGTCAATGATCAGTTCTGTAGTTTTGCCGACGTTAAGAAAGAGGTTGTTCTCACTGCATCACTCACCAAGCCTTCTAGCTCCCTTCTGTATTTTGGCTCATCATTGTTAGATATCTGTCTCACTACGGTGGTGTTGTCATCGCACTTGTTGATGGCGTTTGTTCGAAATCTAGCAACATAGTCGTGTGTGTAGAGGGAGTACAGTAGGAGGCTGCGGACACTTCCTTGGGGGGCTCCAGTGTTGAGTGTTTTTGTGGAGGAGATGCAGTTACCTATCCTCACAGTTTGTGGCATGTGGGCCAGGAAGCTGAGGATCCAGTTGCAGAGGGTGGACCCAAGACAAAGGTCACAGAGTTTTGAGATCAGTCTGGAGGGGATAATGGTGTTGAAGGCGGAAGCTGTAGTCAATGAGCAGGAGTCTGATGAAGGTGTCCTTGTTGTCCAGATGTTCCAGGGATGAGTGCAGGGCTAGGGATACGGTATCCGCTGTAGACCTGTTTCATTGGTACGCAAATTGTAGGGGATTGAGGCAGGCTGGGAGACTGGAGCTGATGTGGACCATGACCAGCCTCTCAAAACACTTCATGATTATTGAGGTCAGAGCCACTGGGCGGTAGTCATTAAGGCACGTTGCATGTGCTTTCTTAGGGACGGGGGTGATGGTGGTCTTCTTGAAGCAGGTGGGGACTTCAGCTTGTAGCAGGGAGAGGTTGAAGATGTTGATGAATACCTTCACCAGTTGGTCTGCAGAGGGTCTGAGTGCTCGGCCAGGTACACCATCTGGACAGGTCGCTTTCCCTGACTCCCAGGAAAACCTACCTGATGTCTGCAGCGGTGATGGAGGGAATAGGTGTGTCTGGGGCTGTTGGGTCAGGTGTCATCCCGCCACTGGCATTCTGCTTAAACAGAGCATAGGAAGCATTAAGTGCGTTAGGGTGTGATATGTCTTTGTCTGCTATCTTGCTCTGCTTCATTTTCAACAATTAGATTAGATTAGATTACTTACAGTGTGGAAACAGGCCCTTCGGCCCAACAAGTCCACACCGACCTGCCGAAGTGCAACCCACCCATACCCCTACATTTATCCCTTTAACCTAACACTACAGGCAATTTAGCATGGCCAATTCACCTGACCCGCACATCTTTGTGACTGTGGGAGGAAACCGGAGCACCCGGAGGAAACCCACGCAGACACGGGGAGAATATGCAAACTCCACACAGTCAGTCGCCTGAGTCGGGAATTGAATCCGGGTCTCTGGCGCTGTGAGGCAGCAGTACTAACCACTATGCCACCGTGCCGCCCTGTATCCTGTAATATTTCTTAGGCCTTGTTATAGGTAGCAGGAGTCTGTTTGATAGGTTTGGGCCTCTAATTTGGTCCTGTACATCTTCTTGGCAATTTCCCTGTGTCATTGTGAAGGGAATGATGGAACCCAGGCTTATATAATAAGTTAGGTACAAAAGTGCAAAATGTTCATATGGAAATGGAAATGAACTATTAAATCACAGAAGTAGGAATACCTTTCCCTGTTGCATGGACTTTGACTTTCTTTGAACGAGCTTCATGTCTACATTCAAAGTATTAGAGCTGAATTAGCTGAAAGCCCTGCTGGATATCTGATCTATCTATCAAATCAACAAACTGATTAAATTAATGGGATGTTGGATTTGTTCTCAGAACTTGGTCAGCTGTAACATTTATTGCCGTTTCTTAGATATTTTGAGAAGATGACTGTTGCCCTTCAGCAGGGACTTGTAAGACCACTTCAGAGGGCATAAAGGGAAGATCACAGCACGTGGTACTCTGTGGTAAGCTCCCTCCCTTTAAAACATTTGTGAACCATTTGGGTGTCTCGTGGTTAGTATCTTTCTGGTGCAAATTCTCAAATGATCAGGTTTACACTTCCACAATGTACCCTGGTGGGATTTTAAAATTATTTATTTATAACTAGGCCAGCATTTATTGCCTGTCCCTAATTGCCCAGAGGGTAGTTGAGTCAGCCACATTGCGGTAGGTCTGGAGTCACATGTAGGCCAGACCAGGTAAGGATGGAATTTTCCTTCCCTAAAGGGCAATACTGAACAAGATCGGTTTTTCCAACAATCGACAGTGGATTTGTGGTCATAATTAGACTCTTAGTTCCAGTTTTTAAAAAAATTCAATTTAAACTGATTAGCAAGGTTAGATCTCATGGAATACAGGGAGAACTAGCTATTTGGATACAGAACTGGCTCAAAGGTAGAAGACAGAGGGTGGTGGTGGAGGGTTGTTTTTCAGACTGGAGGTCTGTGACCAGTGAAGTGCCACAAGGATCGGCGTTGGGTCCTCTACTTTTTGTCATTTACATAAATGATTTGGATGTGAGCATAAGAGGTACAGTTAGTAAGTTTACAGATGACACCAACATTGAAAAGGGTTACCTCAGATTACAACAGGATCTTGACCAGATGGGCCCATGGGCTGAGAAGTGGCAGATGGAGTTTAATTCAGAAAAATGTGAGGTGCTGCATTTTGGGAAACCAATGCAATTCTGGTCTCCTTCCTATTGGAAAGATGTTGTGAAACTTGAAAGGGTTCAGAAAAGATTTACAAGGATGTTGCCAGAGTTGGAGGATTTGAGCAAGAGGGAGAGGCTGAACAGGCAGGGGCTCTTTTCCCTGGAGCGTCGGAGGCTGCGGGGTGACCTTATAGAAGTTTACAAAATTATGAGGGGCATGGATAGGATAAATAGACAAAGTCTTTTCCCTGGGGTCGGGGAGTCCTGAACTAGCGGGCATAGGTTTAGGGTGAAAGGGGAAAGATATAAAAGAGACCTAATGGGCAACTTTTTCACGCGGAGGGTGGTATGTGTATGGAATAAACTGCCAGAGGATGTGGTGGAGGCTGGTACAATTGCAACATTTAAGAGGCATTTGGATGGGTATATGAATAGGAAGGGTTTGGAGGGAGATGGCCCGGGTGCTGGCAGGTGGGACTAGATTGGGTTGGGATATCTGGTCGGCATGGACGGGTTAGACCGAAGGGTCTGTTTCCATGCTGTACATCTCTAGGACTATCTGCTGTGGTGGGATTTGAACCTAAGCCTCGAGAACATTACCTAGTTCTCTGGATTAACAGGCCGGCTATAGTACCATCGCATTCCCATTTTGTAGAGATTTCAGCTCATGAACCTTGTGTTGTTAACTCATTATCAAAACTAAAACATGACTGCATCAGCATATTTTCTGCCTTTAAGGCTTTTCTTGTTGTCTGCCAGTTAGATTGCAATCACAATCACCTGAAATTGGGAACCAGAGTACAGCCAACAAATCTTGTATTTAAACCAGTCTATGGCAATCCTTGGAAGTAAGTGAAGATGCCCAGGGAAGACAGAGAAATGTGCAAGTCCAACTATTTTTTGTAAATCATTAAAATTTTTGGATGACTCTCCAAAATGTTACATTGGTGGTGCAGACAATATTGGTTCCAATTAGATGCAGCATTTCCGGATATAGTGCCGATATAAAGCAATTATATTGATGGATAAGAATACAAGATTGTCAAGGCCATCCAATACCTCCTGGAGAACAGTCCTGCTCTGAAAAAGCATTTGCCACATATCCATGGAAATGTCCACTTAATCTTTACCAATGAAATTTGAGTGAAGTCCATGACCAGCTGCTGCCTAGCAGAGTACCAGCTGATGCTCGTTCTGGTGCAATTGTCCTTGTGAGGTTACTGTGCCAAGTCAAAACATAGGGTTAGGTCCCTCAAAGACCACGTTCTCTAAGGCTTTGGGCATCAACACAAAGATCTCCATAGGTACGATAGAAATCAAGGTCAGTGACAAGGTGGGAGCCAGTGAAATCGGCTGGTGAACATCTCTCCCTTCCCCTATGGCTTGCAGGTTTGTGACAGTGACAGTGTGTACAACCCTGAGGTACTGGATATCACTGAAGAAGCTGCAGAAATGTTTCCCCACTGGGGTTTGCAAGGTGACCAGTGTGTGCTTGCAGATTGGTTATCCAACATTCCCTCTGTACTGCACTCCAACATCAACAGCTACATGAGGGTGCTGGCTATCCCTGTGAAGATAGACTGCTCTTTCCCATTAGTTGAAAGAAGCTGATCTATCAGTTCCTGTGGCCCCTGCGATTGAGGCTGCTCCAGCTGCTGCCAAAGGGCAAGTAAAGGAGTAAAGAAGGAAAAGTAAGGAATCAGATGGTATGGGCTTTGTTTTGATTGAAATTCAACTGGTCCTGTCTTTCCAAAAGAAAGGAATTTATCATTAGCAAAAAAAAACCAAACTTAACTGCAGACTGCTCATTAAGCACTTTGCACAATAACTCACATTGAATGTCAATTATGCATAGATCTGAGATAGAAGAAGTAAGGAATCAGATGGTATGGGCTTTGTTTTGATTGAAATTCAACTGGTCCTGTCTTTCCAAAAGAAAGGAATTTATCATTAGCAAAAAAAAACCAAACTTAACTACAGACTGCTCATTAAGCACTTTGCACAATAACTCACATTGAATTATGCATAGATCTGAGATCTAAAATATTAAACTCCAGAAATCTTCACAAGCATCTAAAGATTATTTGTTCCACCAATATGCTCTTTTTTTAACATTTGGAAAGCCTGGGTTCTCAATGTCAGTTCTAAAGCATGTACAAAAAAAGCTTAAAACTTATTAAATTTTGGCTTCCAAGTTGGCTATGCGATGACTCTGATTTGATTTGATTTGATTTGATTTATTATTGTCATGTACCGAGATACAGTGAAAAGTATTGTTTTGTGTGCTATCCTGACAAATCATATTTTACATATCAGGGTATTGTGAACAGAATGGAGAACGTAGTGTTACAGCTACAAGAAAGGTGCAGAGAAAGATCAATTCTAATGTTTGAGAGGTCCATTCAGAAGTCTGATAACAGCAGGGAAGAAGCTGTTCTTGAATCTGTTACAGCTATTTGATCGGACGACCTCTTAGCATTCCAATAACAGACATTAATCTAATGAAACTACAGTTATTTGTTTTCAGTCTCCTTGACTTTTTGGATTGATCTGTTCCATTAGCTTCCATTTCAATCCTCCAGCACTTTTCCAGAAGCTAAGCATTCTTGGAGGGCTACTGCCAATATATCCACTCGGTATGTATCTACTTTCTTTAAATCAAGGATTCAATCCACCAGGGTCTAGGAGACCTATTGGTCTTTAGCTCTATTAGTTTCTCTAACACTTTTTCCCCCAGTGAATAGGCAGAAAGTAAATTATTATTAAATCAGATTAAACACATACAATTCAAGATTATAAACTTAATCAGGGCTTATGTTAAGGGTCAGAACCTTCTAAAGCAAAGTCTTAAAGAAAATTCTGTTTAGATCATTGCTTTTAAACTGAGTACTCTGAGTAAGGAGAGGGACTGGGGCTTGTTGGAACCTCCAGATTTCAGTGCAGCAATCAGATGTTAGTGTCTTCCTACAACTCCTAATTTCCGTTGCTGATATAGTACATTCTCTCCAACAATAGAACAGCTTTTGTTTGGAAGGTAGGAAACTTTTAGAGTGTATCAATATTTGCAAAGTTCGGGATTACAACATAACATTTCTTGTTTGCACTCTTAGATAATGTTGAATGTCAAACAGGTGAAGGACATGATTTTGTGTCAATAAAGCACATTGTTATAAATAAACTTTGGTATTTAATCAATGCACTTTGTATTTTACAAGAAAGGATTTCAACTGGTCGATCTCTGGATAAAGTTATTTAATGTGGAGAGTGTAAAATATCTGGAGATGTAGCCATTTTGCATTCGATCAATGCCACTATTGATTCAACAGCTGAAGGTAATCAGAGTTAATTCCTACATTGATTATCACCCACTATGTAAAGTAAACAAGAGCATTTCCCACTTGCTGGGTGAGTGTTGCAGCTCCAACAACACTAAAGGAACTTTGCACCATCCAGGATAAAGCAGCCCACTTGGTTGGCACCACAAACACAACCATTCACTCCCTCCACCACCAATGTGTTCAGCAGCAGCAGTGTGTACCATCTACAAGATGCACTGCAGAAATTCATCAAGGCTTCTTCCAAACCCACAACAACTTCCACCCAGAAGGACAAGGACTGTAGCTATAATATTGCTAACAATCTGGTATTTTTAAAATTTTCTTAAGTACATTTGCTCTGGGTCAGGTTTGATTTCAATCAGTGTGTGGATCGCAAATACGAAATATTTGTATTTTTCAGATGCAACTCATAATGCGAGGCATATGAAAAATCAATGAGTTTTCTGGCGAAAAATCAACAGATGATTTTAACACAAGATTTGTCATTAACTGACTATACACAGTACTCAGTGGATCTACGCCTTTGGAAATGGAAGTCGGGATTTAATGCAGACTATCCATAAAGGAACTGTGGTGCCCAGGAACATCTAGCTGTAGGAGAGGCCCATGCCAGTCTCTCAGCACTTACAATGCTCTGATTAAATCAGAGTGGAAGAGATTGTTTCAGTTGGTGGGAACAATTCATGAAACAATTGACAACCATTATTCCTGAGGCAAAAGTGAGGACTGCAGATGCAGATTCCCGATGAAGGGCTTTTGCCCAAAATGTTGATTTTCCTGCTCCTCGGATGCTGCCTGACCTGCTGTGCTTTTCCAGCACCACTCTAATCTTGAACCATTATTCCTGAGCCCACCGCAATTCAGTGGTGACACGATGATTAAATGAGAGATGCAGTTTTCCTGTGCCCTCAGAAGGTCATCTAGCAACTCTGTTGGCCATGATCTTTGCGGGGGTGGGGGGGGGGGGGAGTGTTCTTTACTGTGAGGCACTCAGTGTCTGACTGAGAAATTCACTTTCACCAACCACCCCTCCCCCCAAACTTCTGATCCTTGACTCCTCTCCCCTCATCTTAAGTGTTCCCTGAACTTGTGATCCTCATCCTTTGGGCATGGTCCCTTGATAACACCGGACTCCAGTGGGTGCAGTGCTGGAGTCTGCCACCACTGCCAATGGTGTTGGGCCATGATGTGGAGGTGCTGGGAAAATCCCCATCTGATTCATTATTGCTCTTTAAGGAAGGAAACTGTTGTCCTTACCTAGTCTGGCTAACGTGATTGATTCTGAACTGCCCTCTGGGGCAATTAGGGATGGGCATTAGATGCTGGCCGAGCCAGCAACGCCCATATCCTGTGAATGAATAAAGAATAAATGGTAACAAAGGGCAACTAAAATGCAAAAGTATATACAGGTATCAGGAGAGAGTTTTGGGGAAATTGGAAGACCTCCATTTCGAAAATGAGAACATCTGGACCTTCCTCTCTGTGCTGCACCCTTTTATATTTAAATGAACTGCCAAATCTGCATTATATCCTTTCTAATACATAGTCCTGTAAAATCAATAATGTGTGTTAATGCTAATGCCTCAGTCAAAATACTTGTACAAATGTTATAATTTACTAATGAAAATAATATTTGTACCTCACTACTGTAAATACAATCATCACTTCCAGGCTCCAACCTTGTTTTCATTTGAACCTCATAAGTGACGAGGAGGATCGCTGGTCTCTAACTATTCTGCATATTCCTGCATTACCTTACACCTGAACAGTTTCAGAATTCTGAGCTTAACTTGGGGTAATCATTAACAACTGAATTGGTTAACAAACTTGAGTAATCTTGAGAAGTCAATATAGGCATGGAGTCTCATTGTCTTCCACAGGGTGTATCTTGTCAGACAATGATATAAAGATTAATATGCTGTTCTCACACTAATACAGTCATTAGTGATTAGCCACATGGAGCCTGATACTATCAGTCAGTGCTGATGTTACCAGCATTGTTAAGACAATCCATCCTATCTGTACTTTAGCTTTGAACCGTATGCTCTGCATTTCAGATGAACTGGATAGATCAAAATAATATTTTCTGGATTTGCTCAATCTTCGGTAAAAGAGTTACAAGGATAGCATCTTTTCTTTTTAAAACAAAAAATGTTTGGGATTCTGGCAAAAGCATGTCCATAATAAGCCCAGGGAAGTGATGGTAGACCTTCGTTTTGAGTTCTTGCAGTCCATGTGATGATGCTGTCCCCTTGGATGGATTAGGTAAGGGATCCTTTCACTTCTTTCTTGACATTGAGGCTGGCCTGTTGTGTTTTAAAGTGATTCCACCCGTAAACGTCTTAAGGAATAATATCTAAATGGATCACTTCACCTTGATTCAGATACTGAGAATCAACGTACCTTTTCGCCACGATGGAAGGGGAATCTAATGTTTGAGATGGCCAATGACATAGATTAGGAAGGCTATGAGGTTGAGCGTTTAAAGGTGAGATGGACTAGGAGGCAATACAATAGCTTCAAGTACCAAAGTGGGTGTGCATGGGATATACAATGTGTCAGCCGGATTAATGGTGCAATATAAGGGCCATGATGAGGAGGTGCCGGTGTTGGACTGGAGTGGAAAAGTTCAGAAGTCATACAACGCCAGGTTATAGTCCAACATGTTTATTTGAAAACACAAGCTTTCGGAGCACTGTTCCTTCATTGGGTGAAGTGACTTACTGTTACTTGCAGTATTGTGGCAAGATTAACCTACAGTAAGATGTTTCTTAAAGAAAATGAATATTTTAACTGCGTTAGCAGACCCTGTAAATACTCCTTAGTGGCACAAGGAGACAAGAATATGATAAGGAGTAACACACTTAACTCTGAATTAGTGATTGTGGGTTCAAATTCCAATCCAGAAACTCGAACTCGTAATTTCAGGTGATATTTCAGTTCAGCAAGTGGAGCAATGTTGCAAGTGATACGTTTCTGATGAGCCATCAATATGAGGTCCATTTCCCTTCTCAAGGTGGTGTAAATTAGCCTGTGGAACAATTTTAAAGGAGAAAAAGGCAGTTCTCCTGGTATCCTGAATTTATCCCTTAACAAACATCACTTTAATAAAAGGAATGCTTACCCTACCATAATCTAGTTAGCTGATTGTGTGAGCTTGCTGTGTACAAGCAGGCTGTTGTTTTTTCCACATGACAACAGTAACTGTAGTTCAAATGTGCCTCATTGGCTGTAAAACATCTTGAGATCTTCAAAGACAGCTTGTAAATGTGTGTCATACTAAATATGGACAGTATATTGCATCTGAAAACTATTGTTTACATCTAAATCTTATGGCAGGGTAGAACTGTTGCTTTAGGCACAAGAGGGGATTGCATTGGTTCCTATTGGGAATATATTCTCCCTGCACTGATTTTCTGAACAAATACATTTGTAAATTGGAGATTGTAATATTATCAGCCTTTATAAATATTCCTTAGCAAATATTTAAGATTGGTAAAGATTGATTAGTGCAGTTGCAATTGATTCTTCATAAAATATATGCATTTTAATGATGGTGTCAATCCTCTGAGCTTTTGAATTACTGAAAGTGCTTCTTTTTAGAAAAAAGACTTACTACATAAGCAAAATACTGCAGATGCTGGAAATCCATAATCAGTAACGAAGGCAGGAAATGTAGGAAATAGTCAACAACTCATCATATGGTGCTCAGCGGCTAGCACTGTTGTCTCACAGTGTCAGGGACCTGGCTTCAATTCTACCATCAGGTGACTGTGTGGCATTTGCTTATTCTCCCTGTGTCTGTGAGGATTTCCTCTGGGTGCTCCAGTTTCCTCCCACAGTCTAAAGATGTGTAGATTAGGTGGATTAGCCATGGGAATTAAGGGGTGGGTCTGGGTGGGCTGTTCTATGGTGAGTTGCTGTGGACTGGATGGGCTGAATGGCCTACTTCCATGCTGTAGGGATTCTAGGATCTCAGACAGCATCTGTGGAGAGGGAATATACAAAGATACAAGTTAGGGGCGGGTATTGGCCTTTGTTGCTGCCTGACCTGCTGTGCTTTTCCAGCACCACTCTAATCTAGACTTTGGCCCTTCAAATCTACTCTGACATTCAATGAGATCATAGCTGATCTGATTTTAACATGATCTCTATATGATGAGAGTCTGTTCAGTTTTCAGACCCTCTTGTTGCCTCAATGTATGTCAATACTGTTCTGCATGAGTCTGAAATGCCTTTAGTTTATGCAATGGTAGGGAATGTCAAGTTCCAATATTCTCCTTGATACTCAAAAACTGTACAGAAATGCTTTGGTACCTGTTTGTCAATAAAGACTATTTTTTATGATTAAAGTATATTTTTGTAATAAAATACTTCTCCACATTCCTACCTACCATCCTCCCCTCATAACCTTTTATGTCTTTGTTTAAGAGAATTTATTATCCGTGCCTTAAAAAATATTCAGACTTTGCTTTCACTGCCTTTTCAAGAAAAGAATTTCAAGACCCTCTGTAAGAAAAAAGGTCAGAGAACGACTTAAATGAACAACTCCTTAATTTTAAACAATGACCTGGAGAGTATTGTGGTTAACTTAGAACAGTAATCCCAAGAGATCTAACTTTCCAGTAAATTGTAATTGAGGCAACTGAATAAATAAATGGTAAATACAGTCTTTGGAATGACAACCAATGTACTTTGCATCACACTGACACTGATATTCATATACCACATTGCCCATTTTATGAAGTCTGGTAGAACATGTCAAACAGCATATCCCTTCAGCTGTTGGTATCTCGTTAGGTACTGACTGCAATGGAACAATCTATATGTACAAAACTCACAATACTGTGACCAATATCAGATGTGATTCCATGACTGAACGACATTGAGGTGATTCTGAACTTCAGAGACTTGTAAGATCTCATTGTGTAAAATTATTCTTGTCTGTCACTCCTGCCTTCTCTCCAGTGCGTTCACATCCTTCCTATAGAGTTATGCCCAAAACCACACACAATATTTCTATGCACTGCATACAGTTCTGAAAAATAGTCGTAATGGACTCATAAAGCTTGTTCCAAAGTATCATTCTTCCTCCACTACCTGGGAAGTAATTTTCTGGATGTGAGTCCAGTCAGCTGAAGGTAATGCTGCTTCATTCAAAATCTTGAGGTCTCAATTTGACATTCAATGGCATTAACACCAATTAATTCCCCACTATCAATATCTTGAGTGTTAACATAGACCAGGAATAGCCATATGCATAAGTAGTTACAAGAGCATTCATAAATTATGTTAAAAATCACACAACACCAGGTTATAGTCCAACAGGTGGCATGGTGGCACAGTGGTTAGCCCTGCTGCCTCACAGAGCCTGAGACCTGGGTTCAATTCCCGCCTCAGGCGACTGACTGTGTGGAGTTTGCACGTTCTCCCCGTGTCTGCGTGGGTTTCCTCCGGGTGCTCCGGTTTCCTCCCACAGTCCAAAGATGTGCAGGTAAGGTGAATTGGCCATGCTAAATTGCCCGTAGTGTTAGGTAAGGGGTAAATGTAGGGGTATGGGTGGGTTGCGCTTTGGCGGGTCGGTGTGGATTTGTTGGTCCGAAGGACCTGTTTCCACACTGGAGTGTATCCTAATCCTAATCACGCTGTAATGTAATCTAATCAGGTTTAATTGGAAGGCTAAATTGCCCGTAGTGTTAGGTAAGGGGTAAATGTAGGGGTATGGGTGGGTTGCGCTTCGGCGGGTCGGTGTGGACTTGTTGGGCTGAGGACCTGTTTCCACACTGTAATGTAATCCAATCAGGTTTAATTGGAAGCACACTAGCTTTCGGAGCGCCGGTCCTTCATTGGGTGATATCACCTGATGAAGGAGTGACACTCCGAAAGCTAGTGTGCTTCCAATTAAACCTGTTGGACTATAACCTGGTGTTGTGTGATTTTTAACTTTGCACACCCCAGTCCAACACCAGCATCTCCAAATCATTCAGAAACTATGAATGTGAGGAGGTGATGGCTTAATGGTAATATTGCTAGACTATTAATCCAGAAACCCTCATACCATTCTGGGGATTTGAGTTTTAATCCTGCTATGGCAGATTGTGGAATTTCAATTAAATAAATATCTAGCATTAGTTGTCTATTGGTGACTATGAAACTGTTGGAAATGTGTTGCTGGAAAAGCGCAGCAGGTCAGGCAGCATCCAGGGAACAGGAGAATCGACGTTTCGGGCATAAGCCCGAAACATTTCCAGCGCTGATCTCCAGCATCTGCAGACCTCACTTTCTCGACTATGAAACTGTTGTCAGTTGTTGGGGGGCGATAACTTAACCATTTCACTAATGTGCTGTTTGGCCAACACATGACTTGACAGCCACAGCAATGTGGTTGATCCTTACCTGCCCTCTGGTCAATTAATGCTGGCCCAGTCAGTAACATCCATCTCACATGAATGAATTTTTAAAAAATCTATGGTGGGTAACTCACCTCCTGACTCCCCAAAGCCCCCATCATCTATAAAGCACAAGTCAGGAGTGGGATAGAGTATTCCTCACTTGCCTAGATGAGTGCAGCTCCAAATAGACCGAAGAAGCTTAATGCCATCCAGGACTAAGCAACTAATTTGTTTGACATCCCATCACACAACTTCAATATTTGGTCCCTTCACCACCATATATGAACAGTGGCAGCAGTGTATGCGATGCACTGCAGTAACTTGCTGGGTTCCTCAGACAGCGCCTTCTAAGCCCAGAAGCTTTACTACCTAGAACAGAAAATACATAGAAACATAAATACCTGCAAGCTTCCCTCTAAATCACACACCATTTGAACTTGGAAATGCAATGCCGTTCCTTCATTGTCACTGAGTCAAAATCCTGGAACTCCATCCTACGTTCTACACCGTATGGATTGCAGCAGTTCGAGAGGCAACTCAACACCGCCTCCTGCTGGGTAATTAGCAATGGATGATAAATGGTGGCCAAACCAGTGATGCTCATATCCCATGAATGTGGAAAGAAAACTCATCACGGTAACTCAGGACATCGAACAAAATTTTAGATCACTAAAATGTTGTGTAATAAAGCTGGATTACTATTGTAAGAGTTGCTGGATTGTTGTAAAAATCCAACTGCTGCCTTAATATGTTTCAGGAAAGTTATCTGCTTAATCTGATCTACGTATGACACCACAGGGAATAACCTCCACTGGCAGTGAAATAAGCAATTCCACACAAAAAACAACATTCATGAGACAAGGCAAAAATCAGTGTCTCTGTCGGTTTTGACTCTAAACCAGCTGTAAACGCTTCACTGTCAGCAATACGAACATCTCAAGAATAAAGCTAAAATAAAATTCAACAAAATAATATGAGGTGTAATTTTCATGATGTTCTCATGGAACCCCAATATATGTAGGTACATGTTATTGAATTACAATGAGAATTAGGCCACTGTGCCTGCCTGTTTCAAGAGGGCCAACATCATCCCTGTGCCTAAGAAGGCTCATGCAGCATGTCTCAATGACTAACACCCAGTGGCCTTAACTTCGGTGGTCATGAAGTGCTTTGAAAGACTGGTCATGACATTAATCAACTCCAGCCTCCCCACTATTCTTGACCCACTCCAATTTGTCTATTGGACCAACAGATCCACGTCAGATGCCATATCACTTGCCCTTCACTCCTCCCTAGAGCGTCTTGACACCAAGAACAGCTACATAAGAATCCTACTCATTGACTACAGTTCAGCCTTTAACACTATTATCCCCTCGAGACTGATTACTAAACTTAGTGATCTCGGATTAACCCCTACTCTCTCCAACTGGATCCTCAGTTTCCTGATGCACAGGCCACAATCAATGAAGATTGGGGACAATATTTCATCCTCACTAACACTCAACCCTGGAGCCCCCCAGGGTGCGTACTCAGCCCCCCTACTGTACTCACTGTGTACCCATGACTGTGTCACCAAATATCAGACCAATGCCATTTACAAGTTCGCTGATGACACCACCATAGTCGATCAAATCTCAGATGGCAACGAAACAGACTACAGACGGGAGCTGGAAGATCTGGAAAAATGGTGCACTGAGAACAACCCAGCTCTCAATGCCAGCAAAAGCAAGGAAATCATTATTAACTTTCAGCTGGATGTTACTCATGCCCCCCTACACATTAACAGCACAGAGGTGGAACAAGTGGAGAGTGTCAAGCGCCTGGGAGTGATCATCCACAACAAACTTTCTTGGGCTCTTCATGTGGACGCAGTGGTTACAAAGGCCCAACAACATCCCTTCTTCCTCAGGCAGGTGAGGAAATTTACCATGAAGGCGAATACCCTTGCCAACTTTTATAGGTGCACCATTGAGAGCATTCTGTCTGGATGAATCCCTACCTGGTATGGCAAGTGTACCATTCAAGACTGGAGACGGTTACAGAAAATGGTGAACTCCGCCAAGCCAATCACAAAGATCAATCTCCCATCTACAGAATCCATCTACCAGGCCCGCTGTCAAGGAAAGGCCGCCATTATTCTCAAAGATCCATCCCACCCTGGCAATGTTTTTCTACAACCTCTACCATTGGGCAGGAGGTACAAAAGCCTGAATACACATGTACCAGCTGGTTTCGAAACAGTTTCTACACTACTGTTGTTTGAATTCTGAATGGACTCACAAACTCTAAACATTCACCTGTACCTGTGTTTTTGTTTTTGCCGCTGTTTACCTATTATTTACTTATCTATGCTACTTAACTCTGTGAGCTGCCTGTTTTGCTCACAAGACAGAGCTTTTCACTGTGTCTCGGTACACGTCACAATAAATTCAATCAATTCAAGCAGCATTGTGTGTGTATCTACACCTCACGGACTGCAGTAGTTAAGAAGGCAGCTCAGCACCACTATCTCACGTGTAGTGAGTAATAAATGTTTGCCCAGCCAGTGACACCCACATCCAACGAAAGAATAATAGAAAAAAAATTAGAGGCTGATCTCTGATGTACATACCATGCCAGCGTGAGCATTGAATTCCTCAAGTTTACTTAACAATCAGCATTGTCTTTTTTAAAACAACATACTTCCAGCAGATGGCAGCACCTGTCACTATTTGAGTTTGAATCTGCCACTTCCGGTTGTCAGTTCCAGCTGTCCGTTGCAGTGGTCGGTATATTGGGTCCAGGTCAATGTGCTTATTGATTGAATCTGTGGATGAGTGCCATGCCTCTAGGAATTCCCTGGCTGTTCTCTGAGAACATGGCATGGCACTCATCCACAGATTCAATCAACAAACACATCGACCTGGACCCAATATACCGGCCACTGCAGCGGACAGCTGGAACTGACAACCGGAAGCGGCAGATTCAAACCACTACAAGTGCCAGAGGAAACATCACAGAAGCGCTTCACAGGAGGCTCCCAAGCGCTGAGGATGTCACCTAGACAGGGGATGAAACATCTGCAACACAAATTCCCAGCTCGGCGTACAGAACCACAACAACGAGCTACAAATCTTCTCACAAACTTTGAAGTGTGAGTATAGGCATACAGTCATGTTAGCATGGAGACCCAAAAAATTTAAACCCTCATGGTAAATATGAACAAAGATGGTTTCACAGCAAGTAAGTCTGGTGACTAATTTCTCAGTGCAACTGCCAGTTTCACTCTTTTCTGAGTCTGTGACACTAGGAAGAGTACAGGTTCTGTCCAGGTTGGGGTGCTGTATCAATGACCATAGTCTTTGTCTCTTACCACCTGGTTGATAACATGATCTGTCGAGAACGTGGTGCTGGAAAAGCACGGCAGGTCAGGCAGCATCTGTGGAGCTGGAGAATTTGCCGGAAATGTCGATTCTCCTGCTTCTCGGACGCTGCCTGACCTGCTGTGCTTTTCCAGCACCACTCTCTTGACTCTAATCTCCAGCATCTGCAGCCCTCGCTTTCGCCTACATGATAACAAGTTCTGTTGAATCCAGCTCATATGGGAATCTGTAATGAAAAATAATAAACTGCAGAGACAAATTCTTCCATTTACATAGCACCTTTACCAAGGGACTTCGCAGAGGTATTATCAAACAGAATTTGGGACTGAGCGACAAAAGGAGACGTTAGGGCAGATGACCAATAGCTTGTTGAAAGGATTTGGTTTTGAGGAGCATATCAAAGGAGGAAAGAGTGAAAGAGAGGGAGGGAGGATTCAGGTGGGATTTCCATGGAGTAGGAATTATGTTTGTCGAAGTGATTACATTGGCAAGACACAAGAGGCCCGAATTAGAGCCGTACATTTTGAAATATTCGCAGAGGTTGCAGAGTTAGGGAGGCCAAGGATGAGATTTTAAAATCAATGTGTTGCTTAACAAGGAGGTAATGTAGGCCAGCGAGCATGGTTCTGAAGAGTGAGCACAATGTGATGTAGAAACAAAGGTCAGCGCAGGTCAGAGAAAGCGCACACACTGAAACAGTCAACCCTTAAAATTCCCTCACAATCCAAATTCTCAGAATCATGACTGTCACAGGGTCCCTGTCTCACCCATTCCTCTCGGTGACACTGACTCCCTGCCACAGCATCCCCATCCCACCCATTCCTCTCGGTGACACTGACTGTCTGTCACAGGGTGCCCATCTCACCTGCTCCTCTCTTAAAGGAATCAGGATAGAGAACTGGAGAGGATTAGAAGAGTACTCAACAGCTTGGGAGCCTAGCAAGTGAAGGCACAGCAATCAATGATGGCGCAAATAGAATGGGGGATGCTCAAGAAACTAGAATTAAAGCAGCACAACTGTCCTGGAGGGATGTGAGACTGGAGGGGAGTACAGTACAGAGATAGGGAGGAACAAGATCATGGAGGGAACTGAATGCAAGGATGAGAATTTTACAATCAAGAAGTTGTTTGACCAAGGGCCAGTGTAACTCATTGAGCACCTGAGGAGAATGGGGCACGCTGCAAGTAAAGATACAGGCAATGGGTTTTTAAATGGCCCCGAAAGTGTGAAAGGGAGAATGTGGGAAAGCAGCCAGGAGCACTTTGAAGTAATTGGATCGAGAGATAACAGCAATACAAGTGAGGGTTCAGTAGAGATGAGCTGAGGCAAGGTGAAGGCTGGAGAAGGTCCAGAGGTGGGAATAGGTAGACTTAAATAATGTGTGATTATGAGGTGGCGAGTCATCTCAGGATTAAATGTACCAACACAGTTGTGAGCAGACCAACTTGATGTTAGATTGCTGCCTGGGAAAGGGGTGGATTCGATAGCTCTGGAATGACGTTTAGGGTGGAGACCACAATCAATGGCTTCAGTCTTGTAAACGATTAATTGGAAAAAACCTCTATTCTACCAGTACAGGAAATCTGATGAGCAGTCTGATACCTTAAGATTATTGGTGGAGAAAGATGTTGGAGTGAGGAAGAATTAGCATTTTTCCTTCAGATGTTGTCACTAAGGGGCAATGTGTAGAAATAGGAGGGGGGTCGAAGAATTAATCCTGAGATCACATTGGAGGAGCAGGAAGAGGATCCAATGCAATTCTCTGGTTGTGTTTGGATTGATAAGAATGGAAACCATTGAGAGCATTCTGACCCACTGGAGGCACTGTGGAGAAGTGAGAACGCAAAGTAGAAACAGACTAAAATGCTGAGGACAGGAACAGTTGTTAGCACATTTTGAGAAGATTTGTAGCTTAGGTTGAGGTTCTGGATGTAAAGTTGCTCGCTGAGCTGGAAGGTTCGTTTTCAGACATTTTGTCACCACTTTAGATAACATCATCAGTGAGCCTCTGGTGGAGCACTGGTGTTATGCCCCGCTTTCTATTTATGATTTAAGTTTCCTTGGGTTGGTGATGTATTTTCCAGACCTTTTTCTCAAAGGATTGAGTCCAAATCAATGTGTTTGTTGATAGAGTTACGAATGGAATGCCATGCTTCGAGGAATTATTACTCTTGTCTCTATTTGGCTTGTCCTAGGATGGATGTATTGTCCCAGTCAAAGTGATGTCCTTCCTCATCTGTGTGTAAGGATACTAGTGATAGTGCGCCATATCTTTTTGTGGTTAGTTGATGTCCTGGTGGCTAGTTTTCTGCCTGCTTGTTCAATGTAGTGTTTGTTACAGTCCTTGCACGGTATTTTATAAATGATGTTCATTTTGCTTGTTATTTGTGCATGGTCTTTTAAGTTCATTAGCTGCTGTTTTAGTGTGTTTTGGAGTTTGTGGGCTACCACGATGCCAAGAGGTCTGAGTAGACTGGCAGTCATTTCTAAGATGTCTTTGTTATAGGGAAGAGTGGTTCGGGTTTCTGGGCGTGTTTTGTCTGCTGGTTTGGGTTTGTTGCTAAGAACTGTGTTCAGTGGATACCTTTTTTTTGAATATGCTGTATATGTGATTTTCCTCTGCTCTTTGTAGTTCCTCGGTGCTGCAGTGTGTATGGTGGCTCGTTGAAATAATGTTCTAATGCAGCTTCGTTTGTGGGTGTTGGGATGGTTGCTTCTGTAGTTCAGTATTTGGTCCGTATGTGTGGTTTTCCTGTAGATGCTAGTATGAAGTCCCCCATTTGGATGCTCACTCTACTGTGACATCTAGGAATGGCAGTTTGTTGTTGTTTTCCTCCTCTTTTGTGAATTTTATGCCAGTAAGAATATTACTGTTGACCTTGAAGGTTTCCTCTAATTTGTTTCATTTAATGATGACAAAGGTGTCATCCACGTAGCGGACCCAAAGTTTGGGTTGGATGGTTGGCAGAGCTATTTATTCAAGTCTGTGTATTACTGCCTCTGCTAAGATCCCTGACATTGGAGATCACATGGGTGTTCTGTTGGTTTGTCTGTAGGCTTTTTTTAATTGGAAGTGAAGTGGGTGGTAAGGTATAGGTCCACCAACTTGACGATGTTGTCCTGCTGATGAAGCTGGTGGTGTCTTTGGTTCTTCTAATAGTGTAGTCAGTGTTTCTTTGGCCAGGTTGACGTTGGTGGATGTGAGCAGGGCTGTTACATCAAAGGAGAAAGTGAGGACTGCAGATGCTGGAGATCAGAGCTGAAAAATGTGTGGCTGGAAAAGCGCAGCAGGTCAGGCAGCATCCAAAGAGCAGGAGAATCGATGCTTTGGGCATGGTTCCTGAAGACGGGCTCATGCCCGAAACGTCGATTCTCCTGCTCCTTGGATGCTGCCTGACCTGCTGCGCTTTTCCAGCAACATATTGTCAGCTCTATTACATCAAAGGAGACCATTATTTCATCCTCTTCTATCTTGGTGTCTTTGATGTTCAGGAATCTTTGGGTGGAGTGAATGGAATGGTGTGAGTCTTCTCCTAAGTGTTTTAGTGTTTGGCGTAGTTCCTTGGCTAATTTGTACATTGGTGTTCCAGGTAGCAAGACTATGGGTCTGAAGGAGGCTCCTGATTTGTGAATTTTGGGTTATCCATAGAAGCACGGTGACTTGGATCCATCTGGTTTCATTTTTTGGAAGTCTGTCTTATTTAATTCTCCAGATTTCTGATGTTTTTTGAGTAGGGCTGTGATTCGGTTCTCTAGTTGTGGGGTCGGGTCTATCACCACCTGTTGGTAAGTGTCAGTATCTGCAAGCAGTGCATTTGCTTTCTCAATGTGGTCTATTCAGCTTAAAATGTCTGTCAAACGCCTTTTGTTGTGGTCTATTCAGCTTAAAATGTCTGTCAAACGCCTTTTGTCTGCAGGTAGGATAACAATTTTTAAAAAAATTTTTGAGTCCTTCTAGTGCTTTTCTTTCTTGTGTATTGAGTGTGTTTCCATCCTTTGTCCTGTTTAATGTTGGTGCAACTGTCTGTCAGATGGGTTGCTGGGTTTCTTCTGTGTGTTCGTTGTCTTTCAGTGTTGTTTATAGGAACATCCAGGACCAGGTGGTTTGCTACAGTCAAAGATGCAAAGGATCCCATTTGTAAAATTGAAAAGAACAGCTTCTTAGAAATCCTACAGCAGGCCATTCAGCCCATCGGGTCCACACCAACCCTCCAAAGAGCATCCCACCCAGACCCACCCCTCCAATCCTATCCCCATAACTCTGCATTCCCCAGGGTTAACGCATGTAACTTATTCATCTCTGAACACCACGGGTAATTTAGCATGGTTAATCTACCTAACCTGCACATCTTTGGACTGCAGGAGGAAACCAGAGCACCCGGAGGAATCCCATGCAGACACGGGGAGAATATGCAAACTCCACGTACTCTATTGTCCAAGAGCAGAATTGAACCCAGGTCCTTGGCACTATGAGGTAGCAGTGCAAACCACTGAGCAACCAGGTCAATACTGTGACACGAGCATAAACCTGATAAAAAGGATTCAAACACAGGATTCAGAATAAAATGGGCAAAGATTTAGAAGATTTATGGATTTTGAGTAGAAAACAGTTAGCTAAGTGTGAACATTAGCAAGGAGAGTATGGGTTATGAGGAGGGATATGACAATTGTGAATTTGAAGTAGAGATTGTTGAAGGGAGTGAGAGCCAGTGACAATATCAGCTGTTTGTGAGGGTGAGAGAGGGACACAGCAAAGACAGCTGATTTGAGGGAATCAGTCTTTAGTGGCAAAGAAGACTGTAAGCCCTCACTCTTATTGGAGGTGAGGTTAAGCAGGGTTGGTTTATGGAAACAATTTACACTAAAGGCTTTCTTATTCATAATTGATTTCATACTCAAGAATCCTCTCATTGATTTTGTCTATAGAGTTCATGAGTCATCAGTTTATCTATTGGTTAGCAATTTGGCAGCTAAATCTTCCACTCATGTCGTTGTTGCAGAGTATATTTTAGTACAAAAAATTCAGCTTGGCTAATTCCAGGAGTCGCGTCCTGATACACATGGCACTACATAAGAACATGGATCACACAATAAAGAACTTGACTTGTCCTCAACTTTCAGTTGATCCTAGAAGAATTGAGAGTGACCAGAACACACGTATGGCAACTTCACCGGCTGACAGAGAGATTCCAATCTACGGATAATGAAGATGTCCCCTTGTGATCTCAAGGGAGGAATCTCATGAGGATCTCATGAGGAACAATAATGTCCTGAGGTGAAACCTTTAGGGCGGAATTTTACCAAAAGCTTTAACTTAAGTGTCAATTCATGGAGTTTTATTGAGTGTTCCTCTCTGTGAGCTCTGACGAATTGTCTCAGGCAATTCCTTGCAGCTCAGCTTCTTATGTATTCACCTCACATCTATAAGTGACCATGCATTCCTTGTCACTGCTGTGATCTCCTGGGATTCCTGGTGCCAGCACTGTGTTTAAACTGCAGCTCTGCACCAGACCAACAGAAGAGTCTGTGTTTCACAGTTACTGTGTGAGGAATGGCGATGGCGTGTTGCCCTCTCATGTTCTATTCACCCACTTCACTATTAGGGAATAGGTGGATGGGTTGATGGGGAGGACGGTTGTCCCACATTATTACCTCCACATGTTCTTTATGCAGCCTAATCATTCACTTATGGGCACCTCACCATCTTTACTCCACCAGCATCAGCACTGAGTGCTGTGCCAGCCACTCAATCCCCCTACTGCTCACATTCCAGGAGAATATGATCCACAGCAGGGCATAAAGAGCTGGTGTCCAACATTCAGTTCCTCACACCCTACTAGGAGCAGACCCCGACATTGACTGCTCCAGTGACTGACTAACTGAGGCTCTGGACTGAGATCAGAGACTGCACATTGGTTTTTCATTAATATTCCATTGTTTATCAACTGTCAAGAATAAGTGACCATTTCCACAATGAACTCCACCTGACCATCAGACTAGGAAGACAGGTCATTTTACAACTGAGCATTTCATTAAGAGGTGCTCCTCTATTCTCCAGGTCCATGTTATTGTATGGCTACTCTTCAGGAGGCACAGGCTGATCTGAAGGGAATAGCTCCTCAACGCTCCGCCAATGTTTTGTCTACAGTATTCTAATCTACATGATTTGGAGAAGTTCCACAAGATTCCTGATGCACAAAATCTCAGTGCATCAGTTCACTCCAGTTTCTTTGCAGGTACACCCCTGAGCTGGGTGCCTGTTCCCATGCACACAGTGTCCGTGCAGCAGCACTGGAATGAGAGGTACCAGTGTGCTCATAAGTGCAGCATTGAAGTGCAGAATCGTAATGCAAGTGGATTAAAGATGTGCCATGAGGGTGCAATGAGGTGAAAACAATGACTGCAGATGCTGGAAACCAGATTCTGGAGTAGAGTGGTGCTGGAAAAGCACAGCAGTTCAGGCAGCATCCGAGTGAGACTGGTGTGTGTCTAATGCCAACTTATGTGGATTGGTGGGTTAGAGGGGAAGGTGGTTACATGTAGCCATTGCTCAAGGAGCATGCTGTGAGACTAAAATGAAAGGCTGAAGGAGCAAATAGTGAGCTAGAGGCATGTTCATATTCACATCGGGAATTACCTAGTTTCTAGTCTCTAGTTTCTATCCAGGGAAATCGGGAACTGCATATAAATGAGCTAAGAGTAACTAATAAGGAGATGTTAATACATGCTAGCACATGCAACTAAGCCACTCACTGCCCACTAGTGAGAATCCTGTCTTGCTATTCATCATTTGGTTGGAACATGGGATTTATTCCTCTCAACGTCGAGAAGCTCTACACGTGATTCTCCTAACTTTCTCACCAATGCCTACGCCAATTTGTCTCTGTGAAAATTCCACTCAATATTTCAAATAATATTACTTATTTTTATCACTCTTGTATCTCATTCCTAAACACCCTTTTCTTTAACTTCAGTTTGTTTTCAAACTTGGATGCCTGCATTTATACTGAAACTTTAAGCCATTTCCTTTCACTTGTAGTTGTATAAACTTCCACAACTTTATCGACAGTGCCAGGCACTAGTTTAATTTTCCACCTCAATTCAGCATCTGAATAACACCTGATTGGAAATAGCGAGCTGCCAACATTAAATGGACATCACTCTGCCATGGGGAGGGGGCTAGAGCAATCTAAGCCTTTTCTGACCATGAGCTAGCCATGTGGTGAAATCTCTGGGGTCAAAAGGGTCCACAGGGTTGAGATGAGATGATGGTCCTCTGAGATGAGGAGACATTTCTTCACCCAGGGAGAGATCAAAGAGTATGTGGAGGGGTGGGGGGGAAGCAGGAATAGGGTACTGAGTTGGATGGTCAGCCATGATTACACTGAATGATGGGCTGAATGGCCTCCTCCCTTTTCCATCTTCCATGTTTCCAAGTTGTGGTGGTGCAGAGAGAGAGGAGGATTGGTAAAGCTGAGGGAAGTGCAGTGAAGGTCTGCTTTCAGCAGCATCAACAGAAAACCATCTCCTTTTCATGGCTCCATAGTTGTAAAGATCCATGGGTGTCTGTTCGAGCACTCGTGGTTCTGAGAATGGGTCGCTGTCTGGTGCGAAAAGGTTGAACCTTCTTGACCCTACAACCAGTGAGGAAAACTGATCTCCACATTAAAGGGATTTCAGTCCTGTCTCAGGCTGCTCACTAGGCTAACTTAAACATTACATTAGGTGGGCCTGAGCTGTTGCTAGGGTGACCAGCATCTTTTGGTGCAGTGGTAATTCACTGCTTCTGAGGCAGGAGGTCTGGGTTCAAGTCCCATTTGCTATAGAGGTCTGTAATATCAGCTTTGAGCAGTTTGATGAAAAATATCTGTCATTTAAAGGACAAGTGTACAGGGTGGCTGACAGATTTTTGAAAGCTTTAAAACGGAACTGAGGTCTATACATCCTTAGTTTGAAAAAAGTCATGTGGATTATCCTTAAACCTGCAGAGATTAGCGAAGGGTTTAATTGGGGCCTTAGGTCTGTCTGACTCAACTATATGACCAGAGAAACTTACTGAGTCATCAAAAGAGTTTTATTTCTGTTTGCTTAGTGCAAGTGGGAGTTTGAATCACAGGATGTTTATGACAATTAATTTGTTTACTGCATAATGGACTTTGGTTTGGCACATGTTTAATAATTTTTGGATTTCACCAGTTGTGGATTTATAACCTCTCAAATTTGGTTGCATTTTAGTGCTGTTTCCTTAGAGATATATTTGTAAAAATAAATCTCCGTTTAGTGTCAGGATAAAGAGGGGAAGAGAGAGATTAGTGTTTGCGTAAATTAAACTAAATGTTTTATTGTTTTATTGCAAGAAGACCTTTTCTTAAGCCGAGTTTGAATGCCAATGATAGCATTGCTGTGATGATCACCATCTGGGTGATCAGATCAACGTAAGGACATTTCATGACTTCCCCTATCCCTTTCTTCATGACCCATCCTGACCACTCATATGATTAGATTAGATTAGATTACTTACAGTGTGGAAACAGGCCCTTCGGCCCAACAGATCAACGTAAGGACATTTCATGACTTCCCCTATCCCTTTCTTCATGACCCATCCTGACCACTCATATGAAAGGCTTTGTACAGTTTACTTCCAACCCTTTGATGCTCAGTGTCCAAAACAAATCTGTCTCAGTGCAGGCTACTGAGGTGATACGGGAAGGGGAAATGTGGTTACGGCTCCAAGCCAGTGCTCAATGTAGATTGCTTTAAAATCCAAATCAAACAAGAGGGCGTAGTACACAGTAAGATCATGTCAGGGGAGTGAATATTAACAAGCTGCATGAGCCATAACGCAGAATTGGGGAGAGCCTGTCTGAGACATTACATGCTCAGGTCTCAATTCTATTATTGATTTAACATCACTGTGCCATAGATATTTTCGAATCACACAGTTCAGATATAATATTACACACCTCTGGAATTAGATAGGTCCTGAACTCAGACCTCCTGGCCCAGAGGTAGGGACACTATCACTGCACCACAAGAGCACCATCACCGTGACATTCATGGAATGGGCTCAGCTGAATTTCTGCAGTGTAATTGGACACTAATTTCTCAGGGTTGTCTTTATTCCTATCAAAACTGTAATTTGACCGATGAAGGGAGAACCTAAGCACAAGTCCTATTCAACTGCTTTCTCTATGCCAAAAAACTGCGTAAATCTAGAGCACAAGCTGTTGTTTTTATGGCCGGAAAAGTGCACTCAACAGCTGAAAGATTGAGTTGGAAGTTTGAGATTCCAGGCTGGCACTTCTTGTTTCATTGTGGTAGGTTGCACCAGGAGCTAGAACACAGTTTCATTTCATCTGCTTCATTTTACAGTTTCATTAAAGATATTTCCAAGTTAATTAGAACCTAATCAAACTGCACGGTCTGAAGCATTCGCATAAGCACTACCCATTTATGTGGTCTAATCACGAAAGCTCTGAACCTATCCCTTGCCCAAAGGGATCCCTTCCTGTGCAAAGAGGAAAGGATTAGAAAGGATTTGAGAGTGATTATAAATGTTAGAAGTTAATACATTGCTGGTAGAAGATTCATTTTCTTAATAATGTAGGCTTGGAGTAATTGTAGCTTTTACTCAATATTAGCATCGTTTTCACAAGAAATGGAATGTGTGATGTTCTCTGTTTTATGCCAATGTGCTTTCTGGCGTTCTTTATTTTCATTTCTATCAATATGACTTAATGTAAGAAACAAAGCTTCTCTCAGAATTTTGGGTTAAAGACTCAGTACAGCCTGTTTCAGAACACCGTTCATAGTCTACTTGTGTATGTTGCCATTGAGGGAGGCAGCACACAGACATGGAGACTTGGCACACCAGCCTCCTGAATTACCTGATCACAGTGTTGTTCTGGGCTGGCTTGTGATATCAGGAGGCCAAGCAGCCAACTCTGAGAGCACATGACATCACCTGGCTTATTTTCTTAAAGGCACTCTGCCCCTCTTAAAGGGGCATTGTGCTCAGTTGAAGGGTGCTGGTGCTGATACTGTAATTACAATTGCTGCATGTAGCAGATACTCAGACCTCAGGGAGGAGAGAGAGAGAGACCTTTGGTTCATATACTTAGTGCAAAGTCACAATGATACTCTGTATTAAGACAACTTTGTGCTGGGCAGCTGAGCACTAAAAGATTGGAGTTGCATTGTGCAAGTCATGAACCTGGACAGAAGCGAGGCAATATTTTATCTTAGTGATTTTTTAAATATTGATTCATGTCACTGGCCAAGCCAACTTCTATTGCCCATCTGTAGTTGCCCAGGGCGTGGTAAATAGTGAACCACATTGTTGTGGGTTCAAACCATGAGGGACAGTGGGTTTTTTTCGATTAGATTAGATTACTTACAGTGTGGAAACAGGACCTTCGGCCCAACAAGTCCACACCGACCCGCCGAAGCGCAACCCACCCAGACCCATTCCCCTACATTTACCCCTTCACCTAACACTACAGGCAATTTAGCATGGCCAATTCACCTAACCTGCACGTTTTTGGACTGTGGGAGGAAACCGGAGCACCCGGAGAAAACCCACGCAGACACGGGGAGAATGTGCAAACTCCACACAGTCAGGGTCTGTTTGGAGGTGGCGGAAATGACGGAGGATGATACGATGTATCCGGAGGTTGGTGGGGTGGAAGGTGACGACCAGTGGGGTTCTGCCCTGGTGGCGATTGGAGGGGCAGGGTTCAAGGGCGGAGGTCCGGGAAGTGGAGGAGATGCGGTGGAGAGCATCGTCAACCACGTCTGAGGGGAAATTGCGGTCTTTGAAGAAGGAGGCCATTTGGGTTGTTCGGTAGTGGAATTGGTCCTCCTGGGAGCAGATGCTGCGGAGGCAATCGCCCCTCCAATTGCCACCAGGACAGAACCCCACTGGTCCTCACCTTCCACCCCACCAACCTCCGGACACATCTTATCATCCTCCATCATTTCTGCCACCTCCAAACAGACCCTACCACCAGGGGTATATTTCCCTCCCCACCCCTATCAGCGTTCCGGAGAGACCACTCCCTCCGCGACTCCCTCGTCAGGTCCACACCCCCCACCAACCCAACCTCCACTCCCGGCACCTTCCCCTGCAACCGCAAGAAGTGCAAAACTTGT
>NC_057720.1:14883143-14891077 GCF_004010195.1 Chiloscyllium plagiosum
AGCTCGCTTGGCACACCAGCCTCATTCCTGAAGAAGGGCTTATGCCCGAAACATCGATTCTCCTGATCCTCGGATGCTGCCTGGCCTGCTGTGTTTTTCCAGCACCACACTTTTCAACTCTGGTCTCCAGCATCTGCAGTCCTCACTTTCTCCTAAATGCCACCATCAGCCAACATGGGATTCAAGATCAATCCGGGAAAGGACATTGGAGTAGGTGATCAACAAGAATATAAGAGCTGGACAAACAAAACCGAAGAACTGTGGATGCTGGAAGCAAAAAAACTGAAATTGGTGGAGAAACTTAGCAGGTCATCTTGGAAGGGTCACTGGACCCAGAACACCATCTCTGCTTTCTCTCCACAGGTGCTGCCAGACCTGCTGAGTTTCACCAACTATTTCTGTTTTTGTTTAACGTAAGAACTGGGATGAGATTTCCCTTAATGTAAATTGATCAGTTGTAGAATAAGGGAGATTTACTGGTGTTGGTTAATAGACGAAGAAAACCACAGTTGATTTGGTGATTGGAAAGTTCAGTTGTAAGTGAGAATACATAGAAGAAGAAATAAACAATGATATTTAGGATATTTAGTCTCTTCAGCTTATCCCACCATTCTCGGAGATCACAGCAGACCTGTTACCTCTCCTCTTACACCTGCCATTGCTGCAAACCCCTTCATAAAATCTATCGAGTTCAGTTTTAAAATTAACAACTGATCTTTGTGGAAAGGGTCACAAACCTGAAAAACACTCTGTGAGAAGAATGTTTTTTTTTCTAATTTTAACCCTTTAAGGCCTGGCTCGTTTTCTTTGTCCCCAGACAATGAAAATGATTTCTCTCCACTTAGCCCAGCTGTTTTGTTTAGCATCTTGAAATCTCAATCAAATTAGCCCTTAACCTTCTAATTTCCAAGTAGTACAACACTAGTTTGCTTAATCTGTTGTGACAAACCTGTTCCTTTGACAAGGTTAGATTGTCCTTGGTTTTTTTCCAGAGAGGTTCGAAACAGCTCTAAAGTTTCATCATGTCTGGAGTTTGAAAAGTTCATTAGGGCCTTTTAGTTTACTCCTAATAGATAATGCCTCCAGCCTAAGGCTTTCATATCTTAAAAAAAAAACTGTATAATCAATGGGGAATGGCCAGCTAGCTGTGTAACCAGCCTTCATTTAGTGTAGAGTTTTGATGTGTGAAAAGCCTGCTGAACTCTCTCTTCTGGCTTGAAACCTGCAAGCGTTTTGTGTCATTTTTAATCTTTGTGCTAAGAGGTCTGTTTACGGGGACTGTTACAGCATTATTAAGTCGGGATCGTCTGTTGGGTTTGGGACACTTGACTCAACAGTCCTGCTAGGAGAAAGTGAGGACTGCAGATGCTGGAGATCAGAGGTGAAAAATGTGTTGCTGGAAAAGCGCAGCAGGTCAGGCAGCATCAAAGGAGCAGGAGAATCGACGTTTCGGGCATAAGCCCTTCTCCTGAAGAAGGGCTTATGCCCGAAACATCGATTCTCCTGCTCCTTTGATGCTGCCTGACCTGCTGCGCTTTTCCAGCAACACATTTTTCAACAGTCCTGCCTCAACCTACAGGACCTGAAAACTTCAGTTTTCACTGCAGGGCGATGGGCTGGAATCTAGTCAGGTCCACTCACTTCAGAAACAAATCCTCAGTGATCAGTGAGCAGGAAGTGCTTAGGCTGACTAGATTTGATGTTCCACTTCAATTCTCTGGAAATTAATTTCAGTTGTTTTAGAAACAGTTAGGTCTTCTAACCTTCACACCTCTTCAATCCCAACCCTATGTTACCCCTATAACCTGTCCATGCCAAGTCAGGTACCCACACACATCCCATGTTCTATCATATCCCATACTGCCTCTACAGCTACTCATGGAGTATCCAATTTAAGCTTACCTCAAGAGACATGTCAAAACGAGAAAAGCTTCTCACAATTTGACACAATTCTCAGTATTATACTCTTGGTATTGAAAAGCTCCCTTTTGTTTAACCCAAACAGATCAGTTTAACTTCAAATGATTGATCTTATAAAAGCAAACTTCCATTACACGGCCACACCAAAGACAGCTAATCCTTTAATAGCCTCTTTAAATTGTCAATTAAAATATGAACTTAGAATGACCTGCTCAGCCAATTGTAGCTTTTGGAACCCAGTGAACCCATTTGTAATGTCATAGGAATGGCCCTTGGAAAACCATTAACAAACACCTCTATTACAATGGAATCACCGATAGTAATGTTTTTCCCATGTAAACCAAATGACCTGTCAGTCAAAGCAATAGAGCAGGACCTTTTTTAAACCCTCATTGGCAGCTTCATCCTGTTTTTATCATGTTTAAAGAGTAGGAGAGTAACCATCTGAAGCTAATGAAGCTTAACCAGAGATTACTTACCCTGCAGAATATTTAAGTGTTACTCAAGCAATTTGTGACTCCCAGAGTGTGGGTCAAAGCCCTGGCTAAAGTGGGATCTGCTTGAATTCAGCATGATGTTAAAGTAGATTAGATTACTTACAGTGGGGAAACAGGCCCTTCGGCCCAACAACTCCACACCGATCCTCCGAAGAGCAACCCACCCAGACCCATTCCCTTACATTTACCCCTTCACCTAACACTATGGGCAATTTTGCATGGCCAATTCATCTAGCCTGCACATCTTTGGACTGTGGGAGGAAACCCACCAGACACTGGGAGAATATGCAAACTCCACACAGACAGTTACCCGAGGCTGGAATTGAACTTGGGACCCTGTTGCTGTGAGGCAGCAGTGCTAACCACTGAGCCACTGTGCCACCTTGGTGAATTTAGATTTCTCACCTGTGTGAATCAAACTCTGTTCCCAATCACTACAGGCAAACTTTAATAAATGGTGGTGGCTCCACACTGGGTCCCTACTGCAATTTTGAAAGACCCATGGAGTCTGTCTGACTAATAAACTCCAGCCCTATTTGTTCCTTACTTGTCTCATTCCACTTGGCCAATTTCCTAACCAGGTCAATAATTTGTCTTCAATTCTATGACCTCCAATTTTAGCTAACAGGCTCATTTGACAAACTTTATCAAGTGGCTTTTGAACTTTATATAAATAACATAAGCAGTCCCTAAGGATGTTATAATTATTCAAGAAATTGAATGATCTCACATATGTGGCCAAGGTCAGTAACGCATCTTAGAGAGACCTCAGAGATATCACATCACCCAACTTACATGGTGCTGTTGTATGTAAATTACCACAAGCTATCTTTAATTTGGCTACTTAATCAGAAATCTCACAGGCAATCAAGTACTGAAACAGGTTACTTCAACTTTATTGCATGTCGTAACCAAAACTCCTCATTGTAAGCAGCTAAGCCTTACAATGCAACCTTGCTATTACCTTATTAATGGTGGAATTTTACTATGATTCTAACAGCGTCAATCTCTGGATGTCCACAGTTCAATCTTTATGTAGTGTGGTTCTCTGGATTAATGCTTTAAGCATCCTGAGGCTGAATTCTTACAGGATTTTCTGTAGTGTCGCTTTTGATGTGACATTATCAATGTTTATCCCTAACACTGATTACACTTTTGGAGATATCAGGTCTGTAGCTTGCCTTCTTATCAGGAATAGCTTCCCTATTCCTTGTTACTTTCAGGTGTAAAGTGTCTGTTCTTTCCCAGGAAGCAGCATGTTTATCCATCTTCCCAAGGATGGTCAATTTCTCCTTTTTGTCTCAGGTCAAGCTTATTCCAGAAAGAGTTATTGCTGATACTTTCAATCCCAGAAAAGTTATTAAAGTTTTGAACTTTACAGTATCTGCTCAATGCACTACAATACTCAGTTCAAAGATCAGGACTTAGAGTCATAGAGACTTACAGCATGGAAACAGACCCTTCGGTCCAACTTGTCCATGCCAACCAGATATCCCAACCCAATCTAGTCCCACCTGCCAGCACCTGCCCATACCTCTCCAAACCCTTCCTATTCATATATCCATCCAAATGCCTTTTAAATATTGCAATTGTACCAGCCTCCACTACTTCCTCTGGCAGCTTATTCCATACACACACCAGTCTCTGAGTGAAAAAGTTGCCCCTTATTGTCTCTTTTATATCTTTTCCTCTCACCCTAAACCTATACCCTTTTGTTCTAGACTCCCCCACCCCAGGGAAAACACTTTGCCTATTTACCCAATCCATGCCCCTCATGATTTTATAAACCTCTGTAAGGTCACGCCTTGGCCTCCGATGCTCCAGGGAAACAGCCTGTTCAACCTCTCCCCAGAGCTCAATTCCTCCAACCCTTCTCGTAAATCTTTTCTGATCCCTTTCAACTTTCACAATATTCTTCCAATTAGAAGGAGACCAGAATTGCACGCAATATTCCAACAGTGGCCTAACCAACATATTGTACAGCTGCAACATGACCTCCCAACTCCTGTACTCAATACTCTGACCAACAAGGGAAAGCATACCAAAACGCCTTCTTCACTATCCTATCTACTTGCGACTCTACTTTCAAGGAACTATGAACCTACACTCCAAGGCCTTTGTTCAACAACACTTCCTTGGACCTTACCATTAAGTCCTGCTAAGATTTGCTTTTCCTTGGAGCTGAAAAGAAACTTGCATTGGGAGGAGGGTGATCATAAAGTTAAACTTCCCATTGTTCTACTGGACAATAGGGCTTTTCTCTTAATAGAGAGAGAGATGACTGGTGGGGGTAAAACCTGAGGGTCACCATGCTTCAGGTGAGTGGAAAGACTGAGAAAGAGACACTTTATGGTAACCTCAGCCAGTGCAGGTATTGAACCAATGCTGTTGGCATCACTGTGCATCGCAAACCAAGTGGGCTAACTGACCCCCTTCTGTGGTCAAAGGTACCAATGACATAAGTAGATTAAGGTTCTGCAAATAGTGTGATTAGATTCCCTACAGTGTGGAAACAGCCTCTTCGGCCCAACCAGTCCACACCGACCCTCTGAAGAGTAACCCACCCAGACCCATTTCCCTCTGACTAACGCACCTAACACTGCGGGCAATTTAGCACGGTCAATTCACCTGGCCTGCACATCTTTGGGAGGAAACCATAGCACCCGGAGGCAACCCACACAGACACGGGGAGAATGTGCAAGCTCCACACAGACAGTCACCTGAGGCTGGAATTGAACCTGGGACCCTAGTGCTGTGAGGCAGCAGTGCTAACCACTGAGCCACCATGCTGTCTAAGGAGAGAGGTTCCAAGCATATATAGTTTCTGGATTATTGCATGAGTATGTGCAAATTGTTATTGAGTAAATAAATAGAGAGATGAATACATAGCTCAAAGACCAGTGTGGGAGAACTGGGTTCTGGATCAGGGGTTGCTGGCACCAGTACTGGGAAAACTGGGGACTGTACCACTGGGAAAGTCTACGCTTGAACTCCTCTGGGGCTAGTGTTCTTGTGCATGGCATAACGAGGAAAATAGACAGTAAGTAGTAATGGCAAGGGATCAAACATGGAATTGGCATATCAAAGGTACGATGGGAAAATAATAATATGGGAAATAAGAGTCAGAGGATAGCAGAAAGGGGCAAAGATTAAAACAAACACCAACAATCAAGAATAGATCTTATAAATAATACAAAATTCAAAACAAATGGTCTGTGTCTGAATGCATGAAGCATTCATTTATTTTTAAAAATTGATCATGCACATTGGAGTAAATAAATATAAGCGTATAGCCATTACAGAGACATGGCTTTCGAAAGGTAAGGGCTGTGTCTTGAGTATTGATGGGTATATATATTCAAGAAAAATAGGAGGCAAGGTAAAGGTGGAGGGTAGTACTGTTAACCAAAGCGAGTGTTTATTTGATAGTTACAGATGGGGTGGCACGGTGGCTCAGTGGTTAGCACTGCTGCCTCACAGTACCAGGAACACAGTTAGATTCCACCCTGAGGCAACTGTCTGTGTGGAGTTTGCATGTTCTCCCTCTGTCTGTGTGGGTTTCCAACCCACAGTCCAAAGATATGCAGGTTACTTGGAGTGGTCATGCTAAATTGCCCGTAGTGTCCAGGGATAAATGGGCTTGCCATGGGAAATTCAAGAATGAGATGGGGTGGGTCTGAGTGGGATGCCCTTTGGAGGGCCAGGGTGCACTCGATGGGCCAAATGGCATGCTTCCATGCTGCAGGGATTCGATGATCTTGGTTAAGGAGATCAGGATGTAGAATTGGTTTGGATGGAGATGAAAAGTAAGGACTAGAAGTCAGTAACAGGAGTGATCTATAGGTTCCCCCAGCACTAGCCAGATTGTGGGACAAAGTATAAAGAGAAAAATATTGGATGCTAGTGATAAAGAGATGGAAATATTCATGGGTGACTTTATTCTCCACATAAAATGGAAAAATCAGATTAGTAGCAAAAGCCACAAATAAGGAGTTCACAGATTGCTTTTGAGATAATTTCTTAGAACAGCATATTTCAGAAGTGACCAGACAGCAGGTCACATGAGGCTTGGCATTGCGTAATCTGACAGGAATGGTTAATGACCTCAAAATGTAGTTGTAGTAACCACAACTGATTGAATATTACATCAATTTTGAAAGGGAGAAGTTTGGGTCTAAGACTAGCATTTTAAACCTAAATAAAGGAAACTACATAGGCAGGAAAGCTGAGCTATCTAAAATGAACTGGTATCTAGGTTAAGGGACAGATATAGTTGCAGACATTTAAGGGGATACTTCAGAATAATCAGAATAATTATATACCTACTATAAAGAGAAGTTCTAAAGGAAGAGCCCACTATCCATGGTTAACCATAGGAATAAAAACATATAAACTAGTAAACATAAGCTGCAAGTCAGATGATTGCTTGGAAAATAAGGAACAGCAAGGTTAGAAATTAGAGCATGTAAGAGGAATGCAATGTAAAAATGGATAGCAAGAATGTCCACCAATATTTAAAAAGCAAAAGAGTAAACAAAGTCAACGTTTTTCTCACAAGGAGTGAGAGTTGGGAGTTAATCATCAATAATAAAGAAATGGAGGATGAATGAACAAATATTTTGCTTCTAGCTTCACTACAAGGATACAAAGAGGAACATTCCGGTAATTGCTGTGCATAAGGAGATAAAAGAGAGAGAGAAACACAATCTGAGCAAGTGTCTGGGTCCTGTTGCTTGATGTCTGTCATGCGATAGCTGCTTGACTAGATCATAAGGAGATGAGAGATGCTCAATAAGAAAACCTCATGGTAATCAGGAAGAGTCAGCATGCTTTCATCAAACCGAAATAACTCTTCAGAGACCAATATCCCATCACCAACATGCTTTATTTACAAATGCATAGTCTTTGACAATAGCCCTGCCTCTCACTAAGTCAGGCATTCCTCGGCCCAATATCCCTGGCATTCACCCTCCTATGCCAGCCAGGGTTCCCTGATTGGATCAGATCAACAGCCACATTCAGGGTACTCATATTCTATGTGATTCAACTGGCTGACCTTGTTACAATCACAACAAAAGAGACATAATTTTCAACCAATTTATTGGAATTCTTTGAAGGAGTAACAGGCGCTGTGGATAAAGGGGAGCCTGCAGACATAGAACATAGAACATAGAACAATACAGCACAGAACAGGCCCTTTGGCCCATGATGTTGTGCCGAACATTTGTCCTAGCTTAAGCACCCATCCATGTACCTATCCAATTGCCGCTTAAAGGTCACCAAAGATTCTGACTCTACCACTCCCACCGCCAGCGCATTCCATGCCCCCACCACTCTCTGGGTAAAGAACCTACCCCTAACATCTCCCCTATACCTTCCACCCTTCACCTTAAATTTATGTCCCCTTGTAACACTCTGTTGTACCCGGGGAAAAGAGTTTATGCTCAAAACATCCTCTCTCCTGCACCACACCTTTTTGACTCTGATCTTCAGCATCTGGAGTCCTCACTTTCTCCT
>NC_057720.1:14893205-14898253 GCF_004010195.1 Chiloscyllium plagiosum
GGTACATACATATCAAGGACATGTCGTATCTGTTCCTTGAAAAAGTTCCACATTTCCACGACATCCTTCCCTGACAGCCTGTGCTCCCAACTTATGCTTCTCAGATCCTGTCTTACAGCATCGTATTTACCCTTCTCCCAATTGTAAAACCTACCCTGTTGCACGGACCTATCTCTCTCCATAACCAAGGTGAAAGTCACAGAATTGTGGTCACCATCACCAAAATGTTCACCCACTAACAAGCCCATCACTTGTCCCGGTTCATTACCGAGTACCAAATCCAATATGGCCTCCCCTCTGGTCGGACAATCTACATACTGTGTTAGAAAAGCTTCCTGGACACACTGCACAAAAACCGCCCCATCCAATCTACTTGATCTAAAGAGCTTCCAATCAATGTTTGGGAAGTTGAAATCGCCCATGACATACCGTAGTTGAATAACCAGAAGGTATTTGTTAAGGTGCCACATCAAAGGTTATAATGGCAAGTAAAAGTTTGTGATGTAGGGACAAGAGCAGCATAGGTAGAAGGTTGGCTGGCAATTAAAAAAAAAATTGAAAGTGCATAAATGATCTTTGTTTGATTGGCAGAGTGTGATGAGTGGACTCCTGTATGGGTCTGGCTGAGGCATCAACCTTTTACAATTTATATCATGTCTCAGATGAGGGGAATGAAGGCAGTGTAGGTAAATTCACAGATACCACATTGATCGGAAAGTAGGAAGAAGAGCAAAGGAAGTGGCAAATAGCAAATTGAATGGGCTAAAATCTGGTAGATGGAATATAGTGTGGGAAAACTTGAAGTTGTTCGCCTCAGTGGTAGGAATAAAAAAAGTTGATTATTTATTTAAATTTAGAATGCAGAATTCCAAAGTACAGAGAAATTTGTGTATTCTGATATCACAAATGGTTCGTATTCAGGGGCAGCGAATAATCAAGAAGGCTAATGAGATGTTATAATTTATTACAAGAGGAATTGAACTTTTTTTATTCATTCATAGGGTGTGGGGACCACTGGCCAGGCCAGCATTTAATGCACTCATTGCTCACTGGGCAGGTGAAAGTCAACTACATTGTTATGAATCTGGAGCCACGTATCAGTAAGGATAGCATTTTCCTTCCCTAAAGGATATAGAAGTAAGGATATTATGCTCAAGTTATACAGAGTACTGGTGAGACCACATCTAAAATACAGTGTGTACTTTCGGTGTGTATAATTAAGGAAGAATATAAATACATTGGAGGTAGTTCAGAAGAGATACACCAGATTAATACCTGGAAAGAGTATGTTGTTTTAGGGCAAAGATTGGACAGGCCTATGTTTGCTTCCACTGGAGTTTAGAAAAATGAAGCGAGAGTTGACTGAAGTTTATAAAATCCTAAATGTTCATGACGAGGTGGAAGTCAAAAGGATGCTTCCTCTTGTGTGTGTAGTCCAGAACTAAGAGACATTGTTTTAAAATTAGTGGCTACCCTTTTAGGTCAGAGGTGAGGATAATTTGTTTTCTGTCTACAGACCAGAGTTGGCAGGCTGACTTTCTTAGAGTCTAGATTAGAGTGGTGCTGGAAAAGCACAGCAGTTCAGGCAGCATCCAAGGAGCAGGAAAATCGACGTTTCGGGCAAAACCTTTCATCAGGAATAGAGGTAGGGTGCCTGCAGAGTGGAGAGATAAATGAGAGGGGGGTGGTGATGGGGCGAAAGTAGCATAGAGTACAATAGCTGAATGAGGGTGGGGATGGAGGTGATAGGTCAGAGAGGAGGGTGGAGTGGATAGGTGGAAAGGAAGATAGGCAGGTAGTACAGGTCATGAGGGTGGTGCTGAGCTGGAAGGTTGGAGCTGGGGTGAGGTGGGGGAAGGGGAAATGAGGAAACTGGTGAAATCCACATTGATGCCCTGGGGTTGAAGTGTTCTGAGGCGGAAGCTGAGACATTCTTCCTCCAGGTGTCAGGTGGTGAGGGAGCGGCGGTCGAGGAGGCCCAGGACCTGCATGTCCTTGCAGAGTGGGAGGGGGAGTTGAAATGTTGGGCCACAGGGCGATGTGGTTGATTGGTGCGGGTGTCCCAGAGATGTTCCCGAAAGCTCTCTGCTAGGAGGCGTACAGTCTCCCCAATCAGGAGTAACAGATACAATAAATGATATTGGTGGATGTGCAGGTAAAACTTTGATGGGTGTGGAAGGCTCTTTTGGGACCTTGGATGGAGGTGAGGGAGGAGGTGTGGGCGCAAGTTTTGCAATTCCTACGGTGGCAGGGGAAGGTGCCAGGACGGGAGGGTGGGTTGTTGGGGGCCGTGGACCTGACCAGGTAGTCATGGAGGGAACGGTTTTTACGGAAATCGGAAATGGCTGGGGAGGGAAATATATCCCTGGTGGTGGGGTCTGTTTGGAGGTGACGGAAATGTCTTCGAATGATGTGGTTTATGCAAAGGTTGGTAGGATGCAAGGTGAGTACCGGGGGGTTCTGTCCTTGTTACAGTTGGGGTGTGGGATTTGAGGGCAGAGGGGCGGGATGTGGACGAAATGCGTTGGTGGGCATCTTTAACCACGTGGAAAGGGAAATTGCGGTCTCTAAAGAGGAAGGCTATCTGGTGTGTTCTGTGGTGGAACTGGTCCACCTGGGAGCAGATACGGCGGAGGCGGAGGAATTGGGAATACAGGGTGGCATTTTTGCAGGAGGTAGGGTGGGAAGAGGTGTAATCCAGGTAGCTGTGGGAGTCGGTGGGTTTGTAAAAAATGCCAGTGTCAAGTCGGTCGTAATTAATGGAGATGGAGAGGTCCAGGAAGGGGAGGGAGGTGTCAGAGATGGTCCAGGTAAATTTAAGGTTGGGGTGGAATGTGTTAGTGAAGTTGATGAATTGCTCAACCTCCTCGTGGGAGCACAGGGTGGTGCCAATGCAATCATCAATATAGCGGAGGAAGAGGTGGGGAGTGGTGCCAGTGTAACTACGGAAGATGGACTGTTCTATGTAGCCAACAAAGAGACAGGCATAGCTGGGGCCCATGCAGGTGCCCATGGCTACTCCTTTGGTCTGGAGGAAGTGGGAGGATTCGAAGGAGAAATTGTTTAGAGTGAGGACCAGTTCAGCCAAACGAATGAGAATGTCGGTGGAAGGGTACTGTTGGGGACGTCGGGAGAGGAAGAAATGGAGGGTTTGGAGGTCCTGGTCATGGCAGATGGAGGTGTAGA
This sequence comes from Chiloscyllium plagiosum, assembly GCF_004010195.1. Lineage (NCBI taxonomy): Eukaryota > Metazoa > Chordata > Chondrichthyes > Orectolobiformes > Hemiscylliidae > Chiloscyllium > Chiloscyllium plagiosum. Next base: position 14,896,392 of record NC_057720.1, read on the forward strand.
GGGACTGGATAGCCATGGTGAAGATGAGGCATTGGGGGCCAGGGAAACGGAAATCTCGGAGGAGGTGGGTGGGTATTTTCTGCTGACTGTAAATTATTTTGATTTAGATTACTTACAGTGTGGCAACAGGCCCTTCAGCCCAACAAGTCCACACCGACCCGCAACACACCCATACCCCTACACCTAACACTACGGGCAATTTAGCATGGCCAATTCTCCTAACCTGCACATCTTTGGAATGTGGGAGGAAACCGGAGCACCCGGAGGAAACCCACGCAGACACGGGGAAAATGTGCAGACTCCACACAGTCAGTCGCCTGAGGCGGGAATTGAACCCGGGTCTCTGGTGCTGTGAGGTAGCAGTGCTAACCACTGTGCCACTGTGCCTCCCATGTGTTCTTTCGTGGGATGTGAGCATCACTGGCAAAGACAGAATTTGTTGTCCATCCCTAAATGACATGCTTGGCTATTTCGAGAGTGAGGAGAAAGTGAGGTCTGCAGATGCTGGAGATCAAAGTTGAAACTTTATTGCTGGAACAGCACAGCAGGTCAGGCAGCATCCAGGGAACAGGAGATTCGACGTTTCGGGCACAGGAATGAGCAGAGAGTGTTCAGCAGGAGAAGATAAAAGGTAGGGAGGAGGGTCTTATCTTCCGACTGGGAACCCTCCAACCGCGTGGAGGGCACCGTCGACCACGTCGCCTTCCTGACCTGCAGTCTTCTTGTTGACCTCTCCGCCTCCATCCTACTCCGACCTATCACCCTCACCTTGACCTCTTTCCACCTATCACATTTCCAACGCCCCTCCTCCAAGTCCCTCCTCCCTACCTTTTATCTTCTCCTGCTGAACACTCTCTGCTCATTCCTGAAGAAGGGCCTGTGCCCGAAACGTCGAATCTCCTGTTCCCTGGATGCTGCCTGACCTGCTGTGCTGTTCCAGCAATAAAGTTTCAACTATTTCGAGAGTGACATTACTGTGGGTCTGGAGACACACATAAGTCAAACTGGATAAGAATGGCAAATTTCCTGCCCTGATGATATTAGTGAACCACATGGTTTCTTACAAATCAATGGCAATGTCATGGTCACTATTCTGAGACTAGTCTTTAAGTCATCATTGGTACTGTGGTGGGACAAATCCCAATGGTAAGGGGATGAGGTAAATAATTGCCTACTTAAGTATCTTAAGTGCTGAATGGGCTGCCCATTGTCACCCACATCTCTGGTGCAATTATAAAACAAAGAACTGTGGATGTTGGAGACAAAAACAGAAATGACTGGCAAAACTCAGCAGGTCTGACAATATCTGTGGGAAGAAAGCAGAGTTATTGTTTCAGGTTTGGTTCTGATGAAATCCTTTAAATCCACGAGAGACATAGAGTTATACAGCATGAAAACAGACCCTTTGATCCAACTCGTCCATGCCAACCAGATATCCCAACCCAATCTAGTCCCACCTGCCAGCACCTGGCCCATATCCCTCCAAACCCTTCCTAATCACATAACTATCCAGATGACTTTTAAATGTTGCAATTGTACCAGCCTCCACCACTTCATCTGGCAGCTCATTCCACACACATACCACCCTCTGTGTGAAAAAGTTGCCCCTTAGGTCTCTTTTATATCTTTCCCCTCTCACCCTAAACCTATGCCCTCTAGTTCTGGACTTTCCCACCCAGGGAAAAAAACCTTGTCTATTTATCCTATCTATGCCCTTCATGATTTTTTAAACTGCTCTAAGGTCACCCCTCAGCCTCCGACGCTCCAGGGAAAACAGCCCTAGACTATTCAACCTCTCCCTATAGCTCAAATCCTCCAACCCTGGCAACATCCTTGTAAATCTTTTCTGAACCCTTTCAAGC
>NC_057720.1:14898298-14921843 GCF_004010195.1 Chiloscyllium plagiosum
TGTACTCAATACTCTGACCAATAAAGGAAAGCATACCAAACGCCTTTTTCACTATCCTATCTATCTGCGACTCCACTTTCAAGGAGCTCTGAACCTGCACTCCAAGGTCTCTTTGTTCAGCAACATTCCCCAGGACCTTACCATTAAGTGTATAAGTCCTGCTAAAATTTGCTTTCCCAAAATGCAGTACCTCATATTTATCTAAATTATATTCCATTTGCCACTTCTCAGCCAATTGGCCCATCTGATTAGATTAGATTAGATTACTTACAGTGTGGAAACAGGCCCTTCGGCCCAACAAGTCCACACCGACCCGCCGAAGCGCAACCCACCCATACCTCTACATTTACCCCTTACCTAACACTACGGGCAATTTAGCATGGCCAATTCACCTGACCCGCACATCTTTGTGACTGTGGGAGGAAACTGGAGCACCCGGAGGAAACCCACGCAGACACGGGGAGAACGTGCAAACTCCACACAGTCAGTCACCTGAGTCGGGAATTGAACCCGGGTCTCTGATCAAGACCCGGGATCTGATCAAGATCCCTTTGTAATCTGAGGTAACCTTCTTCGTTGTCCACTATACCTTGAATTTTGGTGTCATCTGCAAACTTACTAACCACATCTCTTACGCTCACATCCAAATCATTTATATAAATGATGAAAAGTAGTGGACCCAGCACCGAGCCTCGTGACACTCCATGCCGACCAAATTTCCCAAACTAATCTAGTTCTATTTTCAGCATTTGGTCCATATCCCTCCAAACATTTCTTATTCGTGTATTATCCAAATGCCCTTTAAATGTTGTAACTGTACCTGCATATACCACTTCCTTTGGCAGCTCATTCACCATTCGAACCATCCTCTGTGTGAAAACGTTGCTTCATGGGTCTCTTTTAAATCTTCCTCCCTAGTTATGAACTATGCCCCCTAGTTTTGAACTCCCCAACTCTAGAGAAAAGACCTCTGCTATTCACCTTATCTATGGCCTTATGATTTTATAAATATCCATAGGTCACCCTTTTACCTCCAGACTCCAGTGAAAAAAGTCTCAGCTCATTCAGCCTCTCCTTATAACTTCACACCCTGCAATCCTGTAACATCTTTGTAAATCTTTTCTGCACCCTCCCCAGTTTAATAATAACCTTCAGCAAGAGCTGTAAAGTCCAAGTCATTAAGCAAAGTACTTGAAGGAAATTCTGAGCAATGAGGTGGAGTATGATGTAAATGATAGTTTTATTTGACATAGTTATGATTGTAACATTTCACAGTGTGAGATAAAAGAACATTCAACACTTTCATCTGGTGTCGCTGGTTTGCTATTCCAGTTGTGATAATACAAGTATTACCTTAAATGAGCAAACCAGTATGAAAAAGTTTCAAATAGGCATCTTAAGCACTTTTTAAAACAGATATAAAATTTAACCACTAAATGAGCTCATTTCTTTAAAAGTTCCTACCAAATAGTCAAGGATCCATCTCAACTACTCTCAGGTGAAGAGAGTTAACCGGGGAGAAAGTGAGGACTGCAGATGCTGGAGATCAAAGTTGAAACTTTATTGCTGGAACAGCACAGCAGGTCAGGCAGCATCCAGGGAACAGGAGATTCGACGTTTCGGGCACAGGCCCTTCTTCAGGAATGAGCAGAGAGTGTTCAGCAGGAGAAGATAAAAGGTAGGGAGGAGGGACTTGGAGGAGGGGCGTTGGAAATTTGATAGGTCTGGGGTGTGCAGTGAGAGAGGGACTCACTGAAATCTTTGTAGAGAGAGGCAGAGAGCTTCTGCAAGGAAGGCATCCTTGTAAGAGGATTCGCAGTAGGTTCAATGTATAGGAGGCCACATCGGGTGCAGCGGATGCTGCAGGGTGGTTGGGTTGGTTCGTCCGGGTGGCCCAGAGGTGCTCTCTGAATCGCTCCGCAAGTAGGCGGCCTGTCTCCCCAATATAGAGGAGGCCACACCGGCTGCAGCGGATGCAGTAGATGATGTGGGTGGAGGTGCAGGTGAATCTGTGGCGGATATGGAAGTTTCCCTTGGGGCCTTGGAGAGAAGTGAGGGGGGAGGTGTGGGCGCAAGTGTTGCACCTCCTGCGGTTGCAAGGGAAGGTGCCGGGAGTGGTGGTTGGGTCGGTGGGGGGTGTGGATCTGACAAGGGAGTCGCGGAGGGAGTGGTCTCTACGGAAAGCTGATAGGGGAGGGGAGGGAAATATATCCTTGGTGCTGGGGTCTGTTTGGAGGTGGCGGAAGTGACGGCGGATGATGCGCTGTACATGGAGATTGGTGGGGTGGTAGGTGAGGACCAGTGGGTAGGTGAGGACCAGAGAGTTAACCCCCCAAGAGAGAAAAAAACTTCCTCATCTCCAACTTAAATGGGGTGATCTGTTAATGTTAAATGGTGTCCTCCAGCTCTAGCCTTGCCTAAAACCTGTGCAGTTATAATAAATCGCACTTGCCCAACAACCTCGGGAAATCTGAAGTGCAGTTGCTGTTCTGCAATAGAAATGCACAACAAGGTCTCCACAATAACAAGGAGATATATGACCAAATTATGTGATTTAGTCATGGTGATTAAAGGCATTGAATGGGAGGACAAACTGTCCAACATTAAGATACTTTAATGAGCAGAAGTTCTGGAATTGGATCAAGGCACAGCCAAAATGGTGTGGCCTGATGATAAAATTCCAAAGGGAGGCTCCTGCCTTAAACAAGGTGTAGTTTATTGAAAGATGGCAACTAGGCAGAAGTGGTATTGCTATGCTAAATGTTGTTACTAAGTTGTTAGGGAACTCTCGATGTGAAGTCTTCCTCCTTTGCAGTCCAAAGCTATACTCCTGTCCATGTCCATCATTATTTGGCAGTGCTCAATGCAATAATCCTTTCAGACCTTAGCATCTTTATATGACATGCACAAGAAAGTTCTCTCTGAGTAGTAGTCTGATGTTACCTTCAAACACAAACAATGTAGGAAGCTAAGGACAAAAGGCAACCATAAGAGACTAAGCAGTTTGAACAACATCAGACAATTTTTGCTTGCCTGCACAATGGAAACCCTTTGCAGGTCCATAAATAGCTCCTCTGCCTTGTTAGAGCACACAACAGATCACTCCAAGTATGCAAAAACAAACCTGTCCTTTTCAATAGCAAAGTGAAACCAATAACGGTTTAATGGATGAATTAATTATTATTCTCAGCAATTTCAAAGCCCTGTTGATGCCAGCAATTATTGCAGGGCTGTACAAGCACTACATTTGTGTCACTGGTAGTGTTCCTAACAAGCTGGAGATTATGTCCATTTCTATTCTTTAGCCTCATTAATGCTGCATGACTTTACACTGCATTAAAAAAAAATCTGTTTTCTTTAATTGCAGTTTTTCAAGCTGATTGCTGAAAGGCCAGACATTAACTAATTGTATCATGTCAAAATAAAACTTAACACAATACAGCATTGAGACTGGTCTCCTTTGTAAAGGAGATATTCCCAATGCCACATGGAAGTCAAACAGTTACAATGTGCAAGTGGGCTAGAATTTTTCATTCTCATCTGCAATATTTGACGTTCCTTGCTGCTAACATTTTCACCTTCCTCAATTTGCTTTTGCATTATGGCTTGTGTACAAATGACTGAAGTGGAAAGCTGGTTTAGGGATGTAAGAAATATTTGTAAATTGGTTAAGCAAAATACATGAAAAGAAACTGTGTTGCTCTCTCTCTCTCCCTCTCTCACTCACTCTCCTTCTCTCAACAGTACTGATATAAAAATTTGGACCTTTTGCAGAAATTAAAATGGCCAAAACCTTCACTGTAATTTTATTCAAAGCCTCCTCTGATCTGCTGTCCTTTCTGATTAGGAAGTGGGAGGCTCCGTATCAACAAGCTTGAGCCTTTTGAACTGGCGACAGGATTTCCCATCTCACATAATTTGCCCCTTAGGTAAATAAAACTGCACTGGCAAGCTTGTGTCAAATGACAGGGATCGCAGAACCTCACCCTGTTTCGCGATGATAAAAATAGAAATGGGATCAGCCACATCTGCGTCATTTCCTCTTGGCTCATGCTGTCGCTCCCGTGGGAGTCAATGCTAGGATTGGGAATTTGGATCAGAAAAGCTGCTGCAGCTGGAGACCAAGACTACAATTAATGTCATCTTCAGCTCTGAGTTGTACTAACATATGGGCTGTGCTGGAGAAATGTGCGTGCTGGGGCTAATTGAGAATGATTTCTTTTCTCAAAAACACACGCAATTATTTCCACCATGCAGTTGTTTTGCAATGTACTCACAAGTGGAATTACATAGAAATAAAGTGGTTACGGAAACACTCAACCCAATCTGTCCATTGTCACATCAGCGATTGTCTTAGTGACTCATGCCCATCCTACACTTAGTTCGTTTTAATTCCTCCAATTATTTAGTCCTAAATGGGTTGATAAAGGCATAGGGCAGAAACTAACATCCTTCCTCACAGTGGGTTCAATGCTAGTGGTGGTGGGGGTTGAATTTAATCAGGGAGGTGGGATGACAGGATGACCCCATTGCCTTCCCGCTACCACACCCATCAAATCTGTGCTGCCAAGACCTACGGGCAGTCTTTAAAAACCAGTTTCGGGCCTGTGAGTAGGCAATGAATTCCCATTTAAAAGCCTCATCCTGCTACTGGTACTAACCCTACGGTGGGCAGGTAGTTTGAGGTGGGTGATGGGAGCGGGAAGGTTAGCTATTTTTCAGGATGAGGTTGACAGGTTCTTCATTACCGAGGGGATGAAAGTTCATCAGGGACATGGAGGAATATAGAGTTGAGCCGTTGAATGGCACAGTAAACTCGAAGGGCTGAGGGGTCTACTTTTGTTCCTTGTTCATTTGTTTGAAGGTGCAGGCAACATGATAAGGAAACCCATGTTTATTTCTATATAGGCTCCAGGGAGATGGGGTGGCATGGGGTTGGGGGCGGCGGAGTGATGTGTGTGCAGAGCAAGTGCTCTTGTTCAAATTCACTCTGTGCCTGATTGAAGGCATGAGGTGGTTGGGGGTTGGCAATTGGCCACTTGGCGTCACTTCCCTACCCTTGCTTTTGGTATCCCCTCACCCAGGACCCACGATGCCATTCTTACCAACACTCATTTGCAAGTCTGCTTCCCTGTCAATCCTCAGGAGATTGTGATCCTGGAGAGTGTCCTTTTGCTGGCCAGGTAAGTGCCTGAGTGACACAAGATGTTTAAAGATGTTTGTCCATTTAAGACAGATTCATGGAGATTTTTTTTTCTCTCACAGAGGGACATGAATCTTTGGATCACTATTCCTCTCAAAAGGTAGTGGAAGAAGAATCTTTGAAGGGTCCATTGCTTTTAATCGTTTATTTAAATGATTTGGATGTGAACAAAGGAGGTTTGGTCAGCAAGTTTGCAGATGACACCAAAATTGGAGATGTAGTGGACAGTGAAGAAGGTTAACCCCACCAGATGCCTTTTAAATGCTGTAATTGTACTTGCCTCCACCACTTCCTCTGGCAGCTCATTCCACTCATGCACCACCCTCTGTGTGGAAAAGTTGCCCCTTCGGTCCCTTTTAAATCTTTCCCCCATTACCTTAAACCTACACCCTCTAGTTTTGAACTGCACTACATGGGGAAGAAAGCCTTTGCTATTCACGCTTTCTATGCCCCTCATGATCTTATAAACCTCTATAAGGTTTATAGACGTTCAAGTGCTCAAGGCTTGTTGAAGTCCCATCTCTTTAAAGCTCAACCTCCAATGCTCCAGGGAAAACAGTCCCAGCCTATTCAGCCTCTCCCTATACTTCAAACCCTCCAACCCCAGCAACATCCTTGTAAATTTTCTCAACACTATTCAAATTTAATAACATCTCCTTAAAAACAATTACATAAGGATACCTTAAATATTAATGTTGTGGGGGCTGAAAGTCAAAAGAAACGGAAAACACTGGAAACACCCAACAGACTCCGATGAGGAAACACAGTTCAGCTCACATTTGTAGCATAAAACCAATGCTCCTCCAGATGCTTTTAATAAGATCTTTATCATTTTTGGACTCTGACGTGATGTTATCCACAGTCATTGAATGATAACGGCCTGATTTTTTTTTTAACAAATGTTGATTGAGGGACAAATTGGTCAAGCCGTTGAAGAGACCCTCGCCCTGGGCCACGATTTTATGAGGTCCCAGGTAGAATGCGAGGAATTAGAAGGTGTACAAAATCCAATGAGAAGGTTAGGGTTGGGAGTGGGGCTTGGTGGTGACATTGGCCTGCCATCACCTTCCTACCATTGCTTTGCCAACAGTTGTGAAGGTGACAGAGGAAGGGTCCACCCATACTGAATCCACTGTAGGTCCTTAAGTAGCAAATCACTAGATACCTAGTTACCACAGAGATGCAGAGAGTGAGGGAGGGAGAGGGGGTCGCCGGGGGGCGGTGAGGGAGGGGGTATGGAGAGAGAGAGAGAGAGAGAGAGAGAGGGAGACAGTACCCCTTTCAATGTTTCAAAAGATGCAGCAGCCTATTAAGCTGTTTTGAAGTGTACTCATGATGAAAACATGCTGGTGATGATATAATGCAGAAAAAGCTATGGAGTTCTACAACATCTCAACTGCAACAGTGAAGACTTATGCTCCAGAATCAGCTTGGCCCCTAGCCAAGATACTTCAGTACATCAGTACAACTACACTGGTAACTACCCAGCAAAGTAGAAAATTGCCAAGTATATCCTCTCTGTTAAAAACAGGATGAATCCAATCAGGCTAATTATTGCCCCATGAATCTAGCCTTATAAGCAATTGTGGAAGTCAGTTTGCCCAAAGTAACATGCATGAACTGGTTTTGTTGTACAATCCTGAGGGGCCAGTTGTACAAAGGTCCTATCCTCTGCCTTGCTGTATTTAGACCTGCTCCAATTCTCCTGTTTGCTTCTGCCTGCTGGGATGACCACCCTTTGCTGCTTGCTCCTCAACGTAACACCTTGAGTTGGACCTGATGGAGGTTTCGAAAACTACATCAATCCCAATGTCAACCAACTCTAACCCTCCCCCAATTATAGCAGCTCCAATAATTCACTTGCAAAGCTTCCACACTTCATGTGGGAAAATGAAGTGATGTTTCACAATGGAACCCATTACATTGAGGAAATGAAGTCTAGCAGATTGCTAAATTGTGCACTGTCGGTTCAACCACTGCGATTTTGAATGTTAGGTGGCACGTTGATCAGGACGTTGAAGATTTGAAATTTAACAGAGAGGAATGTTTTTGGTGCAGACCTTCCAGCTTGTGGGAAAAAGGAAGATTATAACTTCCACATGTTTGTGAGCCGAGTTGAACTCGTGTTTCCTGTGGGAACTATTTATAAGAGATTCTCACACAAGTTTCATACAGTTGGAATGCCCCTGCTACATTGTAGGGAAAGCACATAAATTAGAAGCAGTTGACATGTTTTGCTGATTTCGTATTCCTTCAGCTACTAAACAATATCTTTAAAAGGAATAAAGTACTGTTCAATATTCCTACACTAGAGAGTTGAACACAAACATCTACACCCCACATCAGGACTGCGGGAGTGCTGCCTCTCAGATAACCCACACATGAGACTTAAAGCAACATCTCTCTATGTTCTCAGGTAGATTTAAATGCTCCAATGTCACCTTGTTGAGGAAAGGCATGGGAATTCTCCACAGTGTCCTGCACAATATTTATTCATCAACCAACTTCACTAAGGACAGATTGTGTGAGCATAATGGCATTACTATTTCTGGGAGCTTGCTGATGCAAATTAACTTCCACAATTCCATTATTACAACACTTCAAGAAATGCTTGATTGGCTGTTTTAGGTCACCCTCCTCCCCCCAATGATATGAAAGGCCCAATATAAATCCCAATCTTTCTTTTTCTATACATTTGAAATTTGAGAGAAGAATGGAATTTTACTCAAAGTTTTTGGTGCAATTTGTCTACACCAGTCAAACGCATTTACAGTACATTAATTTAACACTTTTTTATGACTACAGTCATTATAGTTCCAATTGTAAGTCAGAGGCTAGGAATTCTATAGCGTGTAACTCATTGCCTGATCAAAGCCTCAGCAAAAGTATACTGTTCACCATCTAAAGGCACCATCTACAAGAGTATGATTGGATGCCTGGGTGAGTGCAGCTCCAACAACATTCAAGAAGCTTGACAGCATTAAAGACAAAGCAACCCATTCAACTGACACCTTATCCATCATCTTCAACACTTAAGCCATCCACTACCAATGTAAAGTGGCAGCAGTGTGCACCATCTACAAAATGCACTGCAATAACACACAAATCCTGAGTGAGTTGGACAACACTTTCCAACCCACTATCTCCACCACCTAGCAAAACAAGGGCAGTAGGTGCATGGAAACAAAACCAACTGCAGGTTCCTCCCTGAGCCACAAACCATTCTGAAGTGGAATTTTATTATTATTCCATCACTGTTAAAATCTGAGACTCCTGCCTAGGTACTGTGCGTGTACCTCACTGCACGGAGTCCAGCGATTCAAGGAGGAGACTCGCCATCACCTTCTCCAGGACAATTAGAGGATAAGAAACAAAATGCTGCTCTTGACCAAGTGAGAGTAAATTGGATAGAGGAGCATTTTTGCTGTCAAATAGCAACTCGGACATCAAAATCTTATTATGGTAATTTGTGAAACTGAATTCATTAAATTTGTTTATGTGTAAGCTGACATTAAAAAAAAAACATGCAAACTGCCAAATTGCCATAAACCCCACATAGTTACAATGGTGACCTTTACGGAATGGAATCTGTCTGTCTCACATACGGCTCCAGACTCACTCTGTGTCATTGACTCATCTCATTCTCTGAAATAGTTTGGAAAGTCCCACAGTTCAACAGTATGTAGGGAAGGGCCAACTCTGATGTCCCAAGGACAAATAGCATTTGAAAATAACTGCTTTTGTGTTTGGCAGAGTGTACACATAATAACATTGGAAAACTGAAATTTTCTTCATTCATCTCTTCATTAGGGCTCTCATCCAAATTGAATACCATCTTACAGTGATTCTTGAAGAGATTTTATCTTCATGACAAGCAAAGTTATAATATCTTGATTTACACAACGTCCTTTCATTAATGGCAGCTGTTTCCCATCAGATAATGTCAATCCAGTTTAGTTTTAAACGTACACTCACAGAATCAATGCCATCAGTTCATAGTGCCCTTTCTATATGAACGGTGGTGACATTGCAAACATGGGCAGATGGTCAAACTTACATTTAATGCATTAATCTGGAGTTGACAGCTAATCTAATGGTGATCATGAAACTGACGTTGATTACAATAAAACCCCTCTGGTTCACTAGTGGCATTTTGGGAACAAAATCTGTTGTCCTTACCTTGTCTGATCTTTGCTGAAAGTGTGTTGCTGGAAAAGCGCAGCAGGCCAGGCAGCATCCAGGGAACAGGAGAATCGACGTTTCGGGCATAAGCCCTTCTTCAGGCATAAGCCCTTGTCTGATCTTTATGTGACTCGAAGCCTGCAGTAATATGTCTGATTCTTAACTATCCTCTGAACTAGCTCAGCAAGCCACTTTGTTCAAGAGTAAATAATGACCTTGCCAGGGACACCCACATCCCATGAAAAAATACATTTTCTACACAAGCCCCAGTTACAGCCACTTGCTATAGCCAGGTTCATAGAGTCATGGAGGTCTACAGAACATAAAAAGGCCTAACAGGTCAGTGCCAGTTAAAAACAGCCACCAAACTATCCAACCATAAAATTTGACTTTGTGCAATACTGTGCCTTCATGGTTTTGATCAATACTATCTGAGGATTTTAGCTGCCTCAAGTCTTATTCTGATGTAGAGGATTCTTGCAGCACTCTGTTAAAGGCCTTGACTGATTTCTCAACTCATTTTAAAAGCATGCTTTCTGTTAGGTTCCTGTGTTTCTCAGCATCATTCCCTTCTCCTCAGCTCTGCCCAAGTTAGGCAACCAGGATAGATCACTCATATTGACTGTGGAAGTCACTGCCTGTCACAGATTCACACATAATTCCTGGATCAGATGAAGTATGGTGATCATTCGAAGTCAGGAGTGGAAGTCTGTGGTTAATGGCAAGAAGTCAAAAAAAAAAGAAAAGCAAAGAATTCTACGAGACTTGTTCCATCACTGGATGTGCAATAGAGCAGAACTCCCTGCTACCTGACTGTATAATAGGGTAGCTCCCAGCAACATTGATGAAATTATTGTTGTGTCTGTCCTATGCTGGCATTAGAGTTATGGACCAGGCCAATCCTTTGGGGAGCTAAAGATTTCCAGTAATATTGAAACAAATAATGCAGATATTGGAAATCTAAAATAAGAACAAATAATATGCAGCTTCTCGAAGGAAAGTTCCATCGAGCTGAAACTTTAACTCTGTTTCTCTTCACAGGAACTTCCTGATACACAGACTTTTTCTAGCTTTGTGTGTCCTTATAATTGAAATACTCTTGCAATTGGTGTACTTTTGCTATCATTTCAATTTCGTGGAATCCCTACAGTGCGGAAATAGGCCATTTGGCCCAACAGGTCCACACTGACCATCCGAAAGTGGCCCACCCAGACCCATTCCCCTGACTAATGCACGTAACCTACACATCCCTGAACACCATGGGCAATTTAGCTCCACCAATTCACTTAGCCTGCATAACTTTGGATTGTGGGAGGAAACCGGAGCACCCAGAGGAAACCCACGCAGACACCAGGAGAATGTGCAAACCCCACACAGAAAGTCACCCGAGGCTGGAATTGAGCCCGGGTCCCTAACGCTGTGAGGCAGCAGTGCTGACCACTGAGCCACTGTGCCGCCCCAGTGGATTTATCTGAGGTCAATTACTATCTGGATGCACAGGATTGAGAGCAGAAGTAGGCCATTCAGCCCCTTGAACCTGTTCTATCATTCGATAAGGTCAGGACTGATCTAATTATAGTGTCACTCTACTCTCCTGTCTGCCCTTGTCCCTCACCACCACCATAATGCTTGTTTATCAAAAGGTCTACCTAACTCAGTCTTTAATAACTTCAATTACTCAACTTCCACTGACCCTCCGAGATAAAAATTCTCAAACTATGTCTGATCACAGAGATCTTTTGTTCTTAAACTCTGCCCATAATTCTTATTTGCCTCACAAGGGGAGACATCTTCCAAACACCCACCCTATCCAGTCCCTTTAGGATTTTATGGTTTACTTCTAATTATCTAAATGTCAATTGGTGTAGGACCCCACCCATTCAACATTACTTCATAAAATAAACTCCTTCATCGCTGAACTTCCTCTGAACTGTTTCTGGTATAATTGTATCTTTTTCATGTAAGGAGGCCAAAACTGTACACAACACTCTAGATGTTGTCTCAGTCAGATGTTATACAGCTACAAACAAACTCTCCCACTTCTATATTCCATTTCCCTTGCAACCAATATCAATTTCATATTCCTTCCTAATTGCTTGCTGATCCTGCATACTAATGCTTGCTGTACACGGGGTTGTGGTTAGTTTGCAATGCAGAGGGATGCCCCCAGTGTGATTCAAATCCTGCACCAGTTGAGGTAATCACGAGGACTCTCCTTCTCAATGTCTCCCATTGCCTGAGGTGTGGTAAGATCACCACACGAAATGGCAACACCATAGGAAATGACATCACCAGTCCAAAGAAACCCAAACATATAAATAGAAAACAGGATTCAGCAGCAGTGCTTTGCCCAGAGGCCCACTGAAGATGTTACCTAGTAGGGTGACGAAACGTTTGGAAATGAACCTTCCAGCTCAGTGACCAAACCTGCATCCAGAATGCCAACCTGAGCTACAAATCTTCTCAAAACTTAATCTATATATAACACATTGCAGACTCTCTACTCCTCTTTCCTGAAGAAGGGCTTATGCCCGAAACGTCGATTCTCCTGTTCCTTGGATGCTGCCTGACCTGCTGCGCTTTTCCAGCAACACATTTTCAGCTCTGATCTCCAGCATCTGCAGCCCTCACTTTCTCCTCTCTACTCCTCTTGACAACTTCCATTTGTATCTGCCTTGGTGTCATTGGAAAATGTAGCTCCCATACATTAAGTCTCTTCATTCAAGTCATAGACAGAGATTGTAAATAATTAAGGAGCCGACACTGATCCCTGTGGCGCCCAACCAGTTTCAGCTTGTCAATGTGAAAAGACCCATTTATCCCTCCTGTCCACTTCTTGTTATCCATGCCAATGTGTTACCCCTTATCCTTTTTGTTCTTACCTTGTATGGTAACCCATGATGTTGCATCTTACAAAATGCCTTTTGGAAACCTAAGTACATCACATCTATAGATTCCACTTTGTTCAACACTAGAAGTTCCTCTTTCTCTACCTTGCTTGTTACTGATTCAAAATACTGTTTATACATTAGAATTGTGCTTCAATCTCCTTAATAATCAGTTCTAGAAATTATGCTATCAGTATTAGATTAACTGCTGCTTCACAACGCCAGGGATCTGGGATCAATTCTAGCTTCAGGAGACCATCTGTGTAGTGTTTGCACATTCTCCCTGTGTCTGTGTGGGTTTCCTCTGGGTGCTCCAGTTTCCTTCTATAGTCCAAAACTATGCAGGTTAGGTGGATTGTCCATAGTGTCCAAGGGTGTGTAGGCTAGGTGGATTAGTTATGGGAAATGCAAGGTAATGGAGATGGGTTGCGGGGTGAATCTGCGGGGATGCTCTTTGTAGGGTCAGTGTGGACTTTATGGGCTGAATGGCCTGCTCCCAAACTATATGGATTCTAATTTCTGATTTCTGGAATGAACGTGTTACATTTTCTATTTTCCAATCTGTTAGAAATTTTGGATCAATATAACCAATGCTTCTACTATCTCTGTCATAATTTCTTTAATGATTATTAGTTGCAAGCCAGGGATTTGTCAGACTTCAGGTTTAGTAATCTTCCCAGGACCTTTGGCCCCTTGATTTTTGGGAATCTTTTGGAAGTTTTCTCAATTTTCTACAATGAAGGCAGTCAAAATACATAGTCAACGCTCAACCATTTCTTGGTATTTCATTATCAATTCCCCATGTTCACTCTGTATTGGACTAACACTAGCTTTAGGATGGACGTTGCCTCAATGCATGTGTAGTGATTGGAACCAGATGGATCTTATTGACTGATTGGGTTGTTGACCTGGGCCACTCAGGGAGCCCTGGCTGACAGATATTAAACAGGAGACTAAAAAAAAATTAAAAAAAGAAAGAAAAAAAAAAGAAAAGAAAAAAAAAAGAAAAAAATTAAACAGGAGGCGCATTGCCCTTTGATGTGAAGGGCAGTGTTTTCACTGGCCACCCGGGTGTTTTCCTATCTTCCTGGTGGTGGAATTTGAATAAAGATTCGTGCACTTTGTGTCTTTCACTGTGTCTCACACCTGCACACACACACCATGGGTGCTAGGGAAAAAATAAGCACTACCGCACTTAGGTGGTAGTGTGGGGGTTAATATTTTAAAAAAATTTTAAAAATATAATCAGGAGAGGAGAATTGCCCTTTGATGTGAAGGGCAGTGCTTGTCACTGGATAAAAAAAAAATTAAACAGGAGACGCATTGCCCTTTGATGTGAAGGGCACTGCTTGTCACTGGCCACCTGGGTGTTTTCCTATCTCCCTGGTAGTGGAAATTGAATAAATATTCGTGCATTTTGTGTCTCTCACTGTGTCTCACACCTGCACACACACACCATGGGTGCTGGAGAAAAAAAAGCACTACCGCAGTTAGGCGGTAGTGTGGGGACTAAGAAAAAAATATATATAACCAGGAGTTGTTTTGTGAAAAAAAAGAAAAAAAAATAAAAAGAAAAAAAAATAAACAGGAGACGCATTGCCCTTTGATGTGAAGGGCACTGCTTGTCACTGGCCACCTGGGTGTTTTCCTATCTTCCTGGTGGTGGAAATTGAATAAATATTCGTGCATTTTGTGTCTCTCACTGTGTCTCACACCTGCACACACACACCATGGGTGCTGGAGAAAAAAAAAAGCACTACCGCAGTTAGGCGGTAGTGTGGGGATTAAGAAAAAAATATATATAACCAGGAGTTGTTTTGTGAAAAAAAAAGAAAAAAAAAGAAAAAGAAAAAAAAATAAACAGGAGACGCATTGCCCTTTGATGTGAAGGGCACTGCTTGTCACAGGCCACTCGGGTGTTTTCTCTCTTCCTGGTGGTGCAAATTTGAATAAAGATTTGTGCACCTTGAGTCTCTCACCGTGTCTCACACCTGCACACATACAACATGGGTGAAAAAAAAATAAACAGGAAACAACCTTCTTCCCTATTTTTGGTTGCACTTCAGTCCGAAGCTCCTGATCTTCGGGCATCCAGTACGGAGGAGAGAGGGCAGGTCTGAAGACCTCCTCGTGGGTCTGCTCCTGGGCCTGGCCAAACTGGCCATAAACAGGTCCAGGCAGCGGGCCGTGGAGGGGGTCGTTATGGCCGACTGCCTGCCCCTCTTCTCCGGTTACGTTAGAGCCCATGTGTCTCTGGATAAGGAGCATGCGGTGGCCACCAACACCCTGGAGTTGTTCAGGGAGAGGTGGGCGCCACAGGGAGTGGAGTGCATTATTTCCCCCTCCAACTCTATTTTGATTTAGTCCCTACCCTCCCCTTCACTGTTTTGATCACAAAGCATTGCCCTTTGATGTGAAGGGCAGTGCTTGTCTCTGGCCACCCGGATATTTTCCTATCTTCCTGGTGGTGGAAATTGAATAAAGATTTGTGCACTTTGTGTCTTTCACTGTGTTTCCCACCTGCACAATAAAAAAGAAAAAAAAGTTTAAAAATTTTTTTTTAAAAATAAACAGGAGTTTCAAAATCTCCTGACTTCAGCGACTGACTCTGAGCTGGCTTGCTACTGTGCACATATAAATAATGGCTGACTTGGTGATGGGATACCAGCCTCTGTGCTGTTATTCCAGGATATAAATATTGCTCTGCATGAGTAAGAATTGTCTTTGGTTTTTGCAACTGCAGGCAATGTCAAATTCCACTGTTTGATTTTATTGATACTCAAAGACTGTGCAGAGCTGATTTAGTATCTCTGAATATAGATAAAGTTTTTTTGTGAATAAAGCATAATTTTTCAATAAAAAATGCAAGCATTTGATGATGAGCTATCAGGTGTGCATGTTCTCCAAGATTTGATGAAAGGACAATAGACTGAATGCTGTGTGAGTTGCTGATTGCTGTGGTTCCTTTTATGATGAGAAAGTGAGGTCTGCAGATGCTGGAGATCAGAGCTGGAAATGTGTTGCTGGAAAAGCGCAGCAGGTCAGGCAGCATCCAGGGAACAAGAGAATCGACATTTCGGGCATAAGCCCTTCTTCATTCCTGAAGAAGGGCTTATGCCCGAAATGTCGATTCTCCTGTTCCCTGGATGCTGCCTGACCTGCTGCGCTTTTCCAGCAACACATTTCCAGCTTCCTTTTATGATGCAAGGGGGAACCCTGTCAGATATATGCAAGGCAGTATGGCTGTGGTGCCAGTAGTGCTATACCAGTAGCTGCATTTAAGTGACAGATACTGATTGGCTTGGCATTCCTATACAATACTGCTGTGCGACATTGCTCTGAAGTGACTACTTTACAATGCTGAAAATGTGTTGCTGGAAAAGCGCAGCAGGTCAGGCAGCATCCAGGGAACAGGAGAATCGACGTTTCAGGCATAAGTCCTACTTTACAATGCTAACTCACATAGGACCATGAAGCCTTCGAATGATAGAATCCCTACAGTGTGGAAACAGGCCATTTAGCCCATCAAGTCCACACTGACCCTCCAAAGAGCACCTCATCCAAACTCACTACCCATCACCCCCCACCTTATCCCCATAACCCTGCGTTTCCCATGGCCAATCCACCTAACCTGCCCTTCTTTGGACTGTGGGAGAAAACCAAAGCACCTGGAGGAAACACAAGCAGACACTGGGAGAATGTGCAAGTACCACACAGACTGTTGCCCGAAGGTGGGATCAAACCGGGGTCCCTGGAGCTGTGAGGCAGCAGTGCCAAGCACTGAGCCACTGAGTGAGTTGCAGAGTGTAGTAGGTCAGCCAACTTCACTTAGAATCCCGACAGAATCCCTACAGTGTAGTAACAGGCCCTTCGGCCCAAGTCCACACCTCCGAAGACCCATACCCCTACCCTATTATCCTATACTTACCCCTGACAAATGCACCAAACCTACCCATCCCTGAACACTATGGGCAATTTAGCGTGGCCAATTCACCTAACCTGCACATCTTTGGATTGTGGGAAGAAACTGGAACACCCGGAGGAAACCCACACAGACACGGGGAGAATGTACAAACTCCACACAGTGACCCACGGATGGAATCCTGGCACTGTGAGGCAGCAGTGCTAACCACTCCACCACCATGCCACCCCTTTATTTGGCATTAGAACAGGTTCAGAACTTCCTGCCCATTGAATTGTCATTTTAGCTTTCCAGGTATATGCAATCAAGTCATAGAGCCTTGGATGATCTTAAAAGAATACAATCACATGGGAAAACCAATCTACCCCTTTTTAGCAGTCTCCAGAATTAATCTGTTCAAGACCTGTTCAAGAGGAACAGGTTGCACCTGAACTGGAGGGGGACTAATATCTTGGCAACCAGGTTTGCTGGTGCTGCAAGGGAGGGTTTAAACTGGACTGCAAGGGAAGTAGGATCCTCAACAGCAGGGAGGCAGCTCTGAGGCTCAAAGGAGGTACCTTAATCATAAATAGTAAAGTGAAAAGACAGGTCAGGCTGGAACATGACAAGGTGCAAGGAATGCCCATTGAATTAAATTGAATCTGTTTCAATGCACGAGGGCTGACAGATAAGGCCAATGAACTGAGGGTGTGGATAGGTACATGGGATTGGGATACTATACCCATTACAGAAACATGGTTAAAGGAGGGACAGGACTGGCAGCTTAATGTGCCAAGGTACAAGTGCATTAAGTGGGTCAGAGGTGGTGGAAAGAAGGGAGGAGGAGTTGCATTTTTGAGTAAGGCGAGTACCACAGCAGTAATCAGTGATGAAATAACAGGAATCATCCTGTGAGGCTTTGGGGGCAGAGCTAAGAAATAAAAAGGGGATAGTGACATTAATGGAGTTGCACTATAGACCCTCAATGGGAATTACAGGACAAATATGTAGGGAGACTGGGGAGACTTGCGGGCACTATAGGGTTGTCATAGTAGGGGATTTTAATTTTAGTAACACAGACTGGGATTGCCAGAACGTTAAGGGCTTAAATGGGGTGGAATTTGTTAAGTACATTCAGGAAAGTTTCCTCAAGCAGTATATAGAGGGTCCTACTCGGAAAGGGCAAAACTCGACCTACTCTTGGGAAATAGCGCAGGATGGATGACTGAGGTGACAGTGGGGGAGCACTTTGGGACCATGACAATAGTTATATTAATTTTAAAATAGTTATGGAGAGGGACAAAACTGGTCCATAGGTTCAAGTGTTAAATTGGGGTAAGGTGAGTTTTGATGGAATTAGGCAGGAGCTTGCAGAGGATGAACGGAGTGGTTTGTTTTCAGGCAAAGGGACCTCCGGCAAACGGGACACCTTTAAAACTGAGTTAGGTAGAGTCCAAGGTCTATATGTTCCTGTGAGGGTGAAAGGCAAAATTGGCAGGAATAGGGAATCCTGGATGACAAGAGATATTGAAACTTCGGCCAGAAAAAAGGAGGAGGTATGGCTCAGGTACGAGCAGCTGGGATCAAGGGAATCTCTGGAGGTATACAGGAGTTTACTGAAGAAGGAAATCAGGAGGGCAAAAAGGGGGCACGAGATAGCCTTGGCTGAGAAGATTAGGGTGAATCCAAAGAGGTACTTTATGTATATCAGAGGAAAAAGAATAACTAGAGAGAAAATAGGGCCCCTTAAGGACTAAAGTGGCTATGTATGTGTAGAGCCACAGGAGATAGACAAGGTTCTCAATGAATATTTCTCCTCTGTGTTTACCATGGAGAAAGGCATGATGACTAAGGAAGTTGGGGAAGTTAGTGGTGATATCTTGGGTAAAAACAATGACTGCAGATGCTGGAAACCAGATTCTGGATCAGTGGTGCTGGAAGAGCACAGCAGTTCAGGCAGCATCCGAGGAGCAGTAAAATCGACGTTTCGGGCAAAAGTCCTTCATCAGGAATAAAGGCAGAGAGCCTGAAGCGTGGAGAGATAAGCTAGAGGAGGTGATATATTGGGGACAGTCCATATCACAGTAGAGGAGGTGTTGGATGTATTAGAATGCATAAAGGTGGATAAATCTCTTGGTCCTGACCAGATATATCCAAGAACACTGCAAGAGGCTTGAGAAAAAATTATGGGGCCCTGGCTGATATTTTTGCATCATCACTAGCCATGGGTGAGGTCCTGGAAGGCTGGAGGGTAGCGAATGTGCCATTATTCAAAAATGGCTGCAAAGAAAAGCCTGGGAACTATAGATCAGTAAGTTTAACATCTGTGGTGGGTAAATTAGATTAGATTAGATTACGTAGATTACTTACAGTGTGGAAACAGGCATTTCGGCCCAACAAGTCCACAAGAAAAGCCTGGGAACTATAGATCAGTAAGTTTAACATCTGTGGTGGGTAAATTAGATTAGATTAGATTAGATTATTAGATTACGTAGATTACTTACAGTGTGGAAACAGGCGTTTCGGCCCAACAAGTCCACACCGACCCGCCGAAGCGTATACCACCCAGACCCATACTCCTACGTAGTAGGAAATCATGCCTTACAAACTTGTTAGGGTTCACTGATTAAGTGACCAGGAAGGTTGACAAGGGCAGGGCAGTAGACATAGTCTATATGGATTTCAGTAAGGCCTTTGGTAAGGTTCCACATGGTAGGCTGCACTGAAGGTTAGATCACATGGAATCCAGGGGGAGCTGGCAAATTGATACAAAATTGGCTTGATGATAGGAGGCAGAGGATAATAGTGGAAGGATGCTTGTCAGAATGGAGGCCTGTGACTAGTGGAGTGCCTCAGGGTCAATGCTGGGTCCATTACTGCTTGTTATCTATATCAATGATTTGGATGAGAATGTACAAGGCATGATTAGTAATTTTGTAGATGACACTAAAACAGGCAGTACCGTGGACAGTGAGGAAGGTTATCAGAAATTGCAGCAGGAACTTGATCAGCTGGGGACGTGGGCCAAAAAAATGGCAAATGGAGTTTAACGTAGATAAGTGTGAGGTTGCATTTTGTAAAGTCAAATCAAGCTAGGAGTTCATGGTGAATGGTAGGGCCTAAAGGAGTGGGGTGGAACATAGGGATTTTGGAGTTCAGGTGCACAGTTCTCTGAAAGTAGAGTCAGCAGGACAGTGAAGAAGGCTTTCGGCACACTGGCCTTCATCAGTCAGGGCACTGAATATAGAAGTTGGGAAGTTATGTTGCAATTATACAGGATGTTGGTGAAGGCTGCACTTGGAATATTGTGTTCAGTTTGGTCACCTTGCTACAGGAAGGATGTTATTAAACTGGAAAGAGTGCAGAAGAAATTTACAAGGATGTTACCTGGACTCAATGGTCTGAGTTATAGGGAGAGATTGGAAAAACTAGGACTTTTTTCCTTAGAGTGTAGGAGACTGAGAGAGGATCTTATAGAGGTGTATAAGATCATGGATAGGGTGAATGCACTCAGTCTTTTTCCCAGAGCTGAGGAATCAAGGACCAGAGCATTAGTTTAACGTTAGAGGGATAGGAATAAAAGGGAACCTGAGGAGTAACTTTTTAGACAGAGGGTGGTATGCATATGAATGAGCTATCAATGGAAGTGTTTGAGATGGGTATTGTAACAACATTTAAAAGACATTTGGACAAACACACAGATAGGAAAGGATTAGAAGGATATGGGCCAAGTGCAGGAAAATGGGGTTAGCATAGCTGGACATTTTGGTCGGCATGGACCAGTTTGGGCCAAAGGCCTGTCTCCATGCTGTCGGACTCTATGACTCTATGACTGTATGACTCTAATCTAAAACAAAGACAACATTCTATCCAATTTCGCCTTATGTCACTTTGTGTCACTTCTTGTTTTAAAATGCTGGGATTAAAGTTCTAAATGTTCTGGAATGTTTCATACTGTTAAAGGGCTGAATGGATATAAGCTGTTATGGTTAAGGATATCCATTGACTGCCCCTGTTTACAAAGATCTCTAATATCCTCACCTGCATACAGCACACAATAGAAGAGACAGCCCGAATAAATCAATTACAGAAGTTGGAAATCGAAATTTGGGCGCATTTGCGTGAAGGTAATAGTTGTACAATTTGCACACTTCTGTCCAATACTTTTTAAAAAGTGCAGCTAAGATTGCTAAGACAAAACTTTGAAGCTTTTTGTTTTGCACCCATCAGGACTTGGACACAGAGAATAGACTTGATAAAAGTGACAATATTTTATACAGCATGAGAAGAAGGTGCTGATTGGATGGACTTTCATTGGTTCGGTGATGCAGCGAGAACAGTCAGCTGTCAATTTTAATTTTCAGACCAGGTAGGTCAATGTTGATTGGTTAGGGGGTTGCCATCGGAATGCAGCAGAGATTGGCTGTCTCCATTATCCCTTTTATGAAAAAGTTGCGATGTTTGCACAAACTTCTTTTGCCTACATAAAATTCCTCAATTAAGACTTGAGACAGGACCGATATCAGAAATCATTGCCAACACAGGACAGATGATTGTTTCTTTCCTTTAATATGTCTGTTCCTCTGACCGTTGTAGAAAGCTGTGTACAATTCACCAAGCCTTTCACAAATTACAAAAGGAAGTCCTGTCTGAAACATTGCTTTGGCGTCAGTGTTCAGATAGTCCAAGGTGAATTATAATTCAGAGGTTTCAAAAATAGGTTTGTGGACTTGAATGTCTATTCTCAGTACAGGAAGCACTCATAGCACAAACCTCTTGTGCAGCCAAGGTGAAGACAACATGTCCATGTCTTTGTTCTCAATAACATGGGTGGATCTTAGAGAGATTGTGGTGCCAGTAAGACAATAGGACACAAACAATCGACCGTAATGAGAATTGAATTTGTGGTTACCACACGGTTATAGAACAGCTTGCTTTTTCAATATGATTTTTTTTCAAAATAAAAAAAATATTTTTCTGGATAAAGAAATAAACATTTTTTTATTGGCGTTTAATTTAGATAAATGTGAGGTGCTGCATTTTGGGAAAGCAAATCTTAGCAGGATTTATACACTTAATGGTAAGGTCCTAGGGGGTGTTGCTGAACAAAAAGACCTTGGAGAACAGGT
The DNA here is from genome assembly GCF_004010195.1 of Chiloscyllium plagiosum. Lineage (NCBI taxonomy): Eukaryota > Metazoa > Chordata > Chondrichthyes > Orectolobiformes > Hemiscylliidae > Chiloscyllium > Chiloscyllium plagiosum. Next base: position 14,919,602 of record NC_057720.1, read on the forward strand.
TCATAGCTCCTCGAAAGTGAAGAAGGTATTTGGTATGCTTTCCTTTATTGGTCAGAGTATTGAGTACAGGAATTGGGAGGTCATGTTGCAACTGTACAGGACATTGGTTAGACCACTGTTGGAATATTGCGTGCAATTCTGGTCTCCTTCCTATCGGAAAGATGTTGTGAAACTTGAAAGGGTTCAGAAAAGATTTACAAGGATTTCATGCAGAGGGTGGTACGTGTATGGAATGAGCTGCCAGATGAAGTGGTGGAGGCTGGTACAATTGCAACATTTAAAAGGCATCTGGATGGCTATATGGATAGGAAGGGTTTGGAGGGATATGGGCCGGGTGCTGGCAGGTGGGACTAGATTGGGTTGGGATATCTAGTCAGCATAGACAAGTTGGACCGAAGGGTCTGTTTCCGTGCTGTACATCTCTATGACTCGATGACTCTTTTTGGGTGAAATTGATGCTAAGTGGACACTGTGCTAATAAACATCCCTGTTTGCAAATCTTATTTTTCCTTACAGTCTTGGGTCTATTTGTTCTTAACTCTTGTAGGTGTTGGTTACTGGAAGCATTTGAGAAACCCTAGATAGACTCCTGGTGGAGATGCTGAACTCACAGGACACACACAATTCTGGTTAGCTCCTCCCAGGAAAATTGCTTTGTATTCTGATGGGCAGAGCGTCTTGCATTTTGTTGGTTAGCCCTTTCAGATACAAGTGCCTTAGACAACACTGACCATAATTTGAATTTGCTGTAAGGTACTGAATCAGCTACCTGGCCACTCATATATTGATTGGATAGATTGAGAGATAGGTTTTTGTGAAGGTATTTGTGTGGGTTCCATGCATCCACTTCTACTGAATGTATGGAACATTCTAGTTGACTTGCAATGAAACTTTCAAGATGATTCCCATTAAGTATTAATTAAGGACATTCTTCCACAATTCATGCCTCCCATCTCACATGGGTTCTTTAGGTGATGTGGTATCTGCTCAGCTAGGCTACCCACAGTGACCAGCTTCCACAGGATCAAAACCAGACGCTCTATTCAATTGGTAGGTGTTGATGGCAGAACTGCTTGTGAGTTCAGTGCCTCCTCAAAAAGCCACTTCCAGCTTGGACTCTGCCATTGGCACACTTAGGTGCCCAACCCACATTTCAGGCTGGCCATAAGGGTGAGGATCTCAAAACAAGACAATCATCCCAATCTTTCAAGGCTGCATCCCATGACATACTTACTTGAAATCCTCAAACAACTCGCTCATTCTCAACCAGGCCATGAAGTGAAGTCTGGAAAAGCTCTTCATTGATGCTCAAAACGTAGACTCTCTTGTTCCTTGGACGCTCCCTGACCTGCTGTGCTTTTCCAGTGCCACGCTTTTTGACTCGAATCTCTAGCATCTGCAGTCCTTATTTTCTCCATGAGGTGAAGTTTGCCGCCCAGTCCCTTCGTTCGTTTGGTAGCATCCCTTCCTTTGAGTTGGAAGGTGTGTATTCAAGTCCCACCCACCTCGGGGATGTGTCATAAAGTCTCCGATACTGGTCGGTTAAGACAGCTGCTGTCCACATTGTCATGGTTTATTAGCATTAACAGATATTTTAAGTTGCCATCAACTCCTTTGTGTGGGGTAGGCATTGTTGGTGCAAGCTTTGAACCATTATAGGATGGTGTCTCACTCGATGCATTCTAAAGCAACATTTCACCTCAAGATTTCAATATGGCTCCCATGGAGATCCTTGAGCACCTAAAGTAACTGGTGGCAATTGCTCCCCGCCATAAATTGAAAGGGAAGTGAGTTAGTTTAATAGAAGCAAGCTTGACTCCTTGGTATGTCTCAGGGAAGCCAATGGGAGTAAAACAGGGAGAGATGTACCCTCAATTATGCAAAGTCAGAATTAACCCGACTGTAAAGTCTTAAAATTATTGGAGCTCAAGCAATCAAGTTCAAGATGATTTTACCTACACTACACCAAGGAGGAGATGTTACCTGGCCTAAGCAGACAGGATATCTGTCAAGCAGACCTCTGGATTTTTGTTTTATTTTGAAAGAAATTTCCTTGATAGTCCCTAGAAGTGTCCCATTTAGAACATAGAACAATACAGCACAGAACAGGCCCTTTGGCCCACGATGTTGTGCCGAACATTTGTCCTAGCTTAAGCACCCATCCATGTACCTATCCAATTGCCGCTTAAAGGTCACCAATGATTCTGACTCTGCCACTCCCACAGGCAGCGCATTCCATGCC
>NC_057720.1:14922250-14940833 GCF_004010195.1 Chiloscyllium plagiosum
GTTAACCCTGTATTCCGCATTCTTATTTATCCTTCCAAAATGGACAACCTCACACTTGACAGGGTTGAACTCCACCTGCCACTCCTCAGCCCAGCTCTGCACCTAAGTCCCTTTGCAGCCAACAACAGCCCTCCTCACTATCCATAACTCCACCAATCTTCGTATCGTCTGCAAATTTACTGACCCACCCTTCAACTTCCTCTTCCAAGTCATTAATAAAAATTACAAGCAGCAGAGGACCCAGAACTGATCCCTGCGGAACTCCACTTGTAACTGGGCTCCAAGCTGATAGTACTGGTGTATCTTTTTTTTTAGATTACTTACAGTGTGGAAACAGGCCCTTCGGCCCAACAAGTCCACCCTTCAACTTCCTCTTCCAAGTCATTAATAAAAATTACAAGCAGCAGAGGACCCAGAACTGATCCCTGCGTAACTCCACTTGTAACTGGGCTCCAGGCTGATAGTACTGGTGTATCTTGTTAGAGGTAAGTTTGGGAGACTGAGAGGGCAAACAAATGGTGGGCTACAGTCACCACAGAAAGAACAGGTTCTGCCACAAAAATGGCTGTCGGGAGTCTTCAGCAGGATTCATTGTTGCTGCAAAGATGGGTATGAGCATGGCCCAGAATTAGATTTGAGGTCTCGTCCCAACAATGAGGAAGACATGCTGGCATTGGTTGATTAACAGAGGGGAAGGGGCAGTTCATTACTTTGCAACAACAAATTGTAGACATCCTGCACTGGGAGTAACCTTGCCTCAATGCCTAGGAATCAGCAACAAGATTTGGGAGGCAATGAATTTAGTGGTATTATTGCTGGACTGGTAACCAAGAGACCCAGGTAATGGTCTGGAGATCCAGGTTCAAGTCCCCCATATGGTGGAATTTGAATACAATAAATATCTAGAATTAGGAGTCTAATGATGACCATTGTTGATTGTTAGCAAAACTCACTTGGTTCACTAATGTCCTTTAGGGAAGGAAATTACCATCCTTACCTGGTCTGTCCTACATGTGACTCCACACCCGCAGAAATGTGGTAGACTCTTGACTGCCTCCTGGGCAATTAGGAATGGGCAATAAATACTGGCCTAGCCAACGATACTCTCATTCTGTGAATGAAAAAAGAGCAAGAACTTGAAATTTACAGATCTCCTCTAAGACACAAAGAAAGGCGTTTGCACTGATTATGGGGTGGATTGTTGGGTGTTCATTTAGGTTTGACAGGAACCTTCTAGAATTTTTCCCAATGTTGTTAAACTTACTTTAAGATAGCAGCCACTGTCACTGAGGCAGCTGAACCTGATCTAGTCACATTCACCTTGGACCCTTTTCTGTGAATGGACTGGCTTGTAGTTTACTGGTGTAGCTTGTCTAAGTGTTGTCTAGGTGTATAAACAGTGTTCCCTCTATACTTCCAACTACAGTAGATGGAAGAATGGGACTGACCACAGGGAAGAGGTCAGCCATATTACTCCTGACATGTTGGAAAACCAGAAAAGTGGGAGGGGAAGAAAGAGTTTTCTGTGACTAATTTAGTTTTCTCAGGATTTCTAAAGGGAAGTGCAAGTTTCTGTCATGAAAGGGATAGGGAAGGAGGCACCAAGCTCCCGTCAGTCAAAGAAACAGGACGTATTCACTGTTTAAATCTAAGCTGATGTCAGTGGATCCCGTCGCTATGTTTAGTTTCACATCAGATACTTATAACACAGTGATGTCACAATGAATCTGACATCAGGGTGAATGGATCGATTGCTGAAGCTCCAGAACTCTAACATCATCTAAAACTAATCCTGAAGACACTGAGGTTGGGAGAGTAGGGGATGTTCATTTGAAACCATGATGGCCATTGTTTCAACCCCCCCAGGTCGAATATATGTTGTAGAGTTTCGAAGGATGTTTTGTGCTTGCTGTTTTGGATTGTAATCTCTACCGCCACGATGCAGAGAGGCTTTTGATTCAATCCACTGCTGAAAAATGTCACTATGAGGTCCATGAATAGTACCTACAACACCCTGGCTGATGATGGAACCATTCCATAAAAAGTAAACAGCCTTGATTTTCTAATCTCTTCATATTCTAAACTATTCTTCAGGTAAGGCTGCTTGAGGATTCATCAATTGTGTGCTATATTAAGACTTTCTTTGATGGGCAGGCAGATGTTGAAGTACAAGTTATGGTTCATGTCAGTTTTATTAATCCTGGCAAGCCACAATGCTTAAGACAGAGGAGTGAGTGTTGTCATGTTGTCACATCAATGCCACTTGTAGTCTTTTACTTTTTCTATTATTTCCTCCTGCAGGATTATAGAAATAATGCATTGTCAGTGAAATGATGGGAATTAATTGGATGGCAGGCTGCTGCTGGCTTCCACCAATTTAAGTATTTGTCTTGTATTATTTCCAAGAGACAGCCTGTAAATCAGACTTCCCTAAATACATAGAGGTGTTGGAGCAGATCCAATGTCACAAGCCCTCAGCTAATGTTCTGGAGGAAGTGGGTTTAAATCCTGTTGCAGCAACTGATGAAATTTGATGTGAATAGACAATAGACAATAGGTGCAGGAGTAGGCCATTCTGCCCTTCGAGTCTGCACCACCATTCATTATGATCATGGCTGATCATCCTCAATCAGTATCCTGTTCCTGTCTTATTTCCATAACCCTTGATTCCACTATCCTTGAGAGCTCTATCCAACTCTTTCTTAAACGAATCCAGAGACTGGGCCTCCACTGCCTTCTGGGGCAGAGCATTCCACACAGCCACCACTCTCTGGGTGAAGAAGTTTCTCCTCATCTCTGTCCTAAATGGCCTACCCCTTATTTTTAAGCTGTGTCCTCTGGTTCAGGACTCACCCATCAGCGGAAACATGTTTCCTGCCTCCAAAGTGTCCAATCCTTTAATAATCTTATATGTCTCAATCAGATCCCCTCTCAGTCTTCTAAACTCAAGAGTATACAATCCCAGTCGCTCCAATCTTTCAACATAAGATAGTCCTGCCATTCCAGGAATTGACCTCGTGAACCAATGCTGCACTCCCTCAATAGCTAGAATGTCTTTCCTCAAATTTGGAGACCAGAACTGCACACAATATTCTAGGTGCAGTCTCACCAGGGCCCTGTACAGCTGCAGAAGCACCTCTTTGCTTCTATACTCAATCCCTCTTGTTATGAAAGCCAGCATGCTATTAGCTTTCTTCACTACCTGCTGTACTTGCATGCTTACCTCCATTGACTGGTGTACAAGAACACCCAGATCTCTTTGTACTGCCCCTTTACCTAACTTGACTCCATTGAGGTAGTAATCCGCCTTCCTGTTCTTGCCACCAAAGTGGATAACCATACATTTATCCACATTAAACTGCATCTGCCATGCATCTGTTCACTCACCTAACCTGTCCAGGTCACCCTGTAATCTCCTAACATCCTCCTCACATTTCACCCTGCCACCCAGCTTAGTATCATCAGCAAATTTGCTAATGTTATTACTAATACCATCTTCTATATCATTAATATATATTGTAAAAAGCTGTGGTCCCAGCACTGATCCCTGAAGTACCCCACTGGTCACCGCCTGCCATTCCGAAAGGGAGCCGTTTATCACTACTCTTTGTTTCCTGGCAGCCAACCAATTTTCAATCCAAGTCAGTACTTTGCCCCCATACCATGTGCCCTAATTTTGCTCACTAACCTCCTATGTCGGATTTTATCAAAGGCTTTCTGAAAGTCCAGGTACACTACATCCACTGGAATCTCCCTTGTCCATCTTCAGAGTTACATCCTCAAAAAATTCCAGAAGATTAGTCAAGCATGATTTCCCCTTCATAAATCCATGCTGACTCTGACCTATCCTGTTACTGCTATCCAGATGTGTCGTAATTCCATCCTTTATAATTGACTCCAGCATCTTTCCCACTACTGAGGTCAGACAAACTGGCCTATAATTTCCTGCTTTCTCTCTCGCTCCTTACTTAAAAAGTGGTACAACATTAGCCACCCTTCAATCTGCAGGAACTGATCCTGAATCTATCAAACTCTGGAAAATAATCACCAATGCATCCACAATTTCTCGAGCCACCTCTTTCAGTACCCTGGGATGTAGACCATCAGGCCCCAGGGACTTATCAGCCCTCAGACCTAACAGTCCCTCCAACACCAATTCCTGGCAAATATAAATTCCCTTAAGTTCAGGTCCTTCAGCCACTGTTACCTCAGGGAGATTGCTTGTGTCTCCCCCAGTGAACACAGATCTGAAGTACCAATTCAGCTCTTCTGCCATTTCTTTGTTCCCCGTAATATATTTCCCTGTTTCTGTCTTCAAGGGCCCAATTTTAGTCTTAACCATTTTTTTCCCCTTTCACATACCTAAAAAAGCTTTTACTATCCTCCTTTATATTTTTGGCCTGCTTACCTTCGTACTTCATTTTTTCTCTGCGTATTTCCTTCTTAGTAATCCTCTGTTGTTCTTTAAAAGCTTCCCAGTCCTCCGTTTTTCCACTTATCTTTGCTATGTTATACTTTTTCTCTTTTGACTTTATATGCTTCTTAACTTCCCACGTCAGCCACGGCCACCCCTGCCTCCTCATAGGATCTTTCTTCCTTTTTGGAATGAACTGATCCTACATCTTCTGCATTATACCCATAAATATCCACATTGTTCCTCCACTGTCATCCCTGCTAAGGTATTGCACCATTGAACATACAAATCTGGAATTTCATAAAAAACAATTCTAATTTTATTTTTTCTTATTCACTCATGAGACATAGGCATCACTGGCTGGGTCAGCATTTATTGCCTGTCCCCATTTGCCCTTGAGAAGGTTATGGTGAGCTGCCTTCTTGAACCGCTGCAGCCCATGGTAACTGTGGAAGCACTATTATACAAAGCCATCTGGTTCGTGAATGCCCTTTCTTAAGGGAAGGGAGTCGGCCATGCTTACCTGGTCTGGCCTACACATGACTCCAGGCCCACAGCAATTTGGTTGACTTAAGGCAATTAGGGATCAGTATTAACCAATGGCATTTACATCCTACAAATAAAACAAAATGCATGTCTTAATCCCCATTGGGTTCACAAGGTGAAATCTTGGGTTCACAGGCTTCAAGGCAGCAATGGGTTGCCATAGAGCTTGGACTGATTTCTGACAGCTGTATTAAGCTGTCAAAGGCTTTCCTTTTATTTTTATTTGTGGACATGGTCTTAATGACACAGCAACAGGTTTTAGTCCAACATGTTTATTTGGAAGTACTAGCTTTCGGAGAGCTGCTCCTTCATCAGGTGGTTGATGGAGGATCAGTGCTCCGAAAGCTAGTATTTCCAACTATACCTGTTGGACTATAACCTGGTGTTGTGTGATTTTTAATTTTGTCCACCCCAGTCCAACATTGGCATCTCCACATCATGGTCTTAATGGACAGTTCTCTGAAGTCTGATTGCTTCTGTGAGACAATTCCCATCATAGGTCAGAGGATTTGTTTATTTCTGGAGAAACACTGCTTTTTCATCAAAACCTCTCACACTTTACTTTGTAACCCTCTTCAAGAGGTAACGGTCCAGTACCACTTCCTCTGGCTCAACATCTCCTCTTAGTTTTCACTCAAGAGGTCCCACAAAGCCAGAGCGAAGAAAATGGGATCAGACTGGGAGAAAGTTTGGGACATCACTGCTCTAAATAAAATGATTGATAGCATGCCAAACCAACTCTGTTGGTGGCAATCTTGCCTCTGGCTCTGAAGAGTTTTGATTCACGCTACACCCTTGGAATTTGGGCATTAGTCCTGCATGATGCCTGTGTGTTACACTGAAGTAACTGTATTATAACAGTTAAAAGACAGTATACATAACAGCTCAGACATATAAATAAAACAGATCTACAAGAGGAATAGTGTCACTGATTAGTATGCTTCTTTTGACCACCACTTTAAAAAGATTAATATTATTCATCTCATTACTTCTTGATGGATCAAATTGATAAAATGTGTTCAAAAGCCTATTCTTTTAAAAGTTATTCTTTTTCAGGAAGCAGACAATTCTGACTAGGCCAGTGTTTCTTGCTCACGCTTAATTATCCTTGAGTAGGTGGTAGCGAGCTGTCTTCTTGAACCGATTCTGTCCATTTGGTGAAGGTAGACACACAATGCCTTTAGGGAGGGCATTCCAGGATTTTAATTCAGTGACAATAAAGGAACAGCGACACATTTCCAAGTCAGGACAGTGTTTGGCCTGGAGGGAAACCAACAGTTTGTGTTATTTCCCTGAATCAGATGCCCTTGTCTTTCTCGATGGGGAGTGGTTCCTGGTTTAGATGGGATTGTCTAAAGAGGCTATAAAATTGCTGCAGTGCATCTTGTTGATAGCACACATTGTGACCACTGTGCATTGATGCTGGAGGGAACAAAGGTTTAACTTGATGAACAAGGTGTCTATAAGCAGGCTGCTTTGTCTCAGATGGTCCTGATCTTCTTGAGTATTGTTGTAGTTACACACATCTAGGCATGTACTGAGTATTCCATCACAAGCAGGTCAGAATTTAGGAATCCTGCAGCAAGTAACTCATGTCCTGATTTCACCTTGTAAGGTGATGGATGGGCTTTGGGAAGTCAGGATGAGTTACTTGCTGCAGGATTCCTAAATTCTGACCTGCTTGTGCAGTTGTGATATGTTACTGATTAGATTCCCTACAGTATGGAAACAGGCCCTTCCGCCCAACATGTCCACACCGACCCTTCAAAGAGTAACCCACCCAGACCCATTCCCCTACCCTATATTTATTCCTGACTAATGCACTTAACCCTATGGGCAATTTATCATGGCCAATTCACCTAACCTGCACATCTTTGTATTGTGGGAAGAAACCGGAGCACCCAGGGGAAAGCCATGCAGATATGGGCAGAATGTGCAAACTCCACACAAACAGTCGCCCAAGGCAGGAATTAAACCCAGGTCCCTGGCGTTGTGAGGGAGCAGTGCTAACCACTGAGCCACTGTGCTGCCCATGTATTATATGACTGGTCCAGTTCAGTTTCTGGTCAATAGTAACCTAAAAATGTTGATTGTGGGAATTCAGTGTTGCCATTGAATTTCATGGAGCAATGGTTAGATTCTCTCTTGTTCAAGATGGCCGTTGCCTGGCACTTGTGTGATGTAAATGTTACTCACCATTGATTAGGCCGAGCCTGGATATTGTCCAGGTGCTGTACACTGTATAATCATCAGTGAACATCCTCATCTCTGACCTTATGAAGGAAGGACAGTCATTGATGAAGCAGCTGAAGATTTTTAGGCACTCCCCTGAGGAACTCCTGCAGGAACGTCCTGGGATTGTGATGCTTGACCTCCAAACATCACAGTAATGTTCATTTGTGCTGATTATGCAAGTGTGCAAACATACAAAATAAGAATAAAATGCTGCCATTTGGCCCCTTAAGCCTGATCTGCCAATCAATAACATCAAAATTGATCTGTTTGTGTTTCAATTCCACATTCCCATTTATTCTAAATAATCCTTGATGTCCTTGCCGATTAAGAATCTATTTCTTACAGAAAATAGTCAATGGCCCCCACCTCCATTTCCTTCTGAGGCTAACACTGGAGGGTTTCTCCCTAAAGCCAATGAGTCCAGTTTTGCTGGAACACCTCGATGCCACACTCACTCAAATGCTACCTTAATGTCAGGGAGCTTCACGCTCAACTCCCCTCCAGGATTCAGCTGTTTTGCCCAAGTTTGGACTGAGATTGCTAAAAGGTCAGGAGTCAAATGGCCCCGGTGGAACACAGACCAAGGGTTAATGAGCAGGTTATTGCTGAGTTAGTGCTGCTTTTTGCATGATTAAATACCGTTTCCATCACTTTACAGATAGTTGAGAGCAGACAGATAGGGCAATAGTTGGCCTAGTTAGATTTGTCTCATATTTGGTGGGGAGGATAGACCTAGATAGTTTACAACAAAAACATAAATTGAACATTTTCAGGTCCAGTGACCCTTCTTGAGTTCCAAAACCTTAACTCTGCTTTTGCTCCACAGATGCTGCCAGACCTGCTGAGATTCTCCAGTAATTCCTGTTTTGTTTCTGATTTCCAGCATTTATAGTGCTTTGGTTTTTTTTAAGGTAATTTTGAATATTGTTGAGCAGATGCCAGTGTTGCTGCTGTACAGCAACAGTTTGGCTTTGGGAAAAGCTGGTCTTGGAGCTGACATCCTCAATACAAAGGGTAAAATATTGACAGGCATATCATCTGGATATCAGGTGGAGTGAATTGAATTGGCTGAGATTGGCATCTGTGATGCTGTGGATCTTGTGGAGTGTGCTCCTCCAGTGAGCTGTTTAAGTATCCACCATCAATCACTGTTGGATGTGTCAGGAGTGCACAGCTTCGATCTGATGCAAATACAGATAATGCTGAAGTAATTCAGCAGGTCTTACAGCATCTCTGGAGAAAGAGAAGCAACAAAGCCCAAGTCAAACTCAAGGAACATCAACCTTATTAATGTTTCGAGTCCAATATGACTGAAATATTAACACTGTTTCTCTCTCCACAGATGCTGTCAGACCTGCTGAGTTTCTCCAGCATTTTTGATATTTGATTCAGATTTGCAGCATCCATAGTATTTTACTTTTATTAGATCTGATGTATTGGTTGGAAATTGAACAACTTATTGTCATTCAAAGCACCACTTTCAGTCTCCTAACTCACCCTCTTCCTTAAGATTTATCCCATTGATGTAGCTTGAAATTGTCCTAATCTGCACATGTGGCTTAGTGCCAAGTTTTGCCTGATAATGGTCCTCTGAAGTGTTTTATTATGTTAAAGGCACCATATAAATACAGGTTGTTGCTGTAGCCATATTTGCCAACAGAACAACAATCTCAGAGCCCAGAAATATGACTTGATGCATTGTAATTGTCAAGAGTCAACCACATTGCTGTAGGTCAGAAGTCACATTTCGGCAAGGCCAGGGAGCGACTGCAGTTTTCATTCCCTGAAGGACATTAATTGAGCAGATGGGTTTTCTGACAATTAGAGTCATAGAGTCATAGAGATGTACAGCACGGAAACAGAGCTTCGGTCCAACTCATCTGTGCTGACCAGCTATCCCAACCTAATCTAATCCCATTTGCCAGCACTTGGCCCATATCCCTCCAAACCCTTCCTATTCATATACCCATCCAAATGCCTCTTAAATGTTGCAATTGTACCAGCCTCCACCACTTCCTCTGGCAGCTCATTCCATACACGTACCACCCTCTGCGTGAAAATGTTGCCCCTTAAATCCCTTTTATATCTTTTTCCTCTACCTTAAACCTAAGATCTTTAGTTCTGGACTCCCCCACCCCAGGGAAAAGACCTTGTCGATTTGTCCTGTCCATACCTCTCCGACACTCCAGGGAAAACAGCTCCAGTTTTTGCAGCCTCTCCTTTAGCTCAAATCCTCCAACCTTGGCAAGACCCATGTAAATCTTTTCTGAACCCTTTCAAGTTTCACAACATTCTTCCAATAGGAAGGAGACCAGAATTGCATGCAACATTCCAAAAGTTACCTAACCAATATCCTGTACTGCCTCAACTTGATCTCCCAACTCCTGTACTCAATGGTCTGACCAATAAAGGAAAGCGTACTAAATGCCTTCTTCACTATCCTATCTACCTGCGACTCCACTTTCAAGGAACTATGAACCTGCACTCCAAGGTCTCTTTGTTCAGGAACACTCCCTATGACCTTACCATTAAGTGTATATGTCCTTCTCTGATTTGCTTTTCCAAAATGCAACATGTCGCATTTATCTAAATTAAACTCCACCTGCTACTCCTCAGCCCTTTGGCCCATCTGATCAAGATCCCGTAGTACTCTGAAGTAACCCTCTTTGCTGTCCATCACACCTCCAATTTTGGTGTCATCTGCAAATTTACTAACTATACCTCCTATGTTCACATATAAATCATTTATATAAATGATGAAAAGAAGTGAACTTAGCACCGATCCTTGTGGCACTCCACTGGCCACAGGTCTCCAGTCTGAAAAGCAACCCTCCACCACCACCTTCTGTCTTCTACTTTTGAGCCAGTTCTGAATCAAATTGGCTAGTTCTCCCCGTATTCCATGATATTTAACCTTGCTAAACAGTCTCCCATGAGGATCCTGGTCTAACGCCTTACTGAAGTCCGTATGGATCACATCCACCACTCTGCCCTCATTAATCCTCTTTGTTACTTCTTCAAAAAAACTCAAACAAGTTCATGAGATATGATATCCCATGCACAAAGCCATGCTAACTATCCCTAATCAGTCTTTAACTTTCCAAATACATGTACATCCTGTCCCTCAGGATTCCTTCCAACAACTTGCCTACCACCAATGTCAGGCTCACTGGTCTATAGTTCCCTGGCTTTTCCATACCACCTTTCTTAAACAGTGGTATCACATTAGCCAACCTCCAGTCTTCCGGCATCTCACCTGTGACTATCGATGAATTGGCAGTAGATGTTTTATTCATTCATAGGATGAGGGCATCTCCAGTTAGGCCAGCATTTATTGCCCATCACTAATTGCCCACATTGCTTTTGGTCTGGGTCTGGAGTCATGCTTGGGTCAGGCCAGTTAATGATGGCAGATTTCCTTCCCGAAAGGACATTAGTGAATCAGATGGGTCTTTCCAACAATCAGAATGATTTCATGGTCATCAGTAGATTCTTAATTTCAAATCCTTTTTATTGAATTCAGAATTCACCATCTGCCATGGTGGGATTTGAACCTGGGAACCCAGAACATTAATTAAGTTTTTGAGTTAGTAATCTAGTAATAATGCCACTAGACCATTACCTCCCCATACATAAGCTGATTATTTTGAATCATAGAATCCCTACAGCGCAGGAAGTCTGCACTGACCCTCCAAAGAGCATCCCACCCAAACCCAGCTCCCTATCCTATCTCCATAACACCCTCGTTCAGCTTGGCCAATCCACTACACATCTTTGGACTGTAGAAGGAAACCGGAGCACCCAGGGGAAACCCATGCAGACACAGCAAGAACGTGCAAACTCCACACAGTCAGTCACCTAAGGCTGGAATCAAACTAGGAACCCTGGCACTGAGAGGCAGTATAGCTAACTACTTTGCCACTTTATTGTAGGTACATAGTTACCATTAAGTTAACCTTTTTCCTTATTCCACGTTCTTGAACTAGAGGACATGATCTTAAAATTAGGGCCAGACCATTTAGGGAGATGTTAGGAAGCACTTCTATAAACAAAGGGTGGTAGTGGTTACAGAAACATTTTTGTTAAGCAAAGATATTAAGGAATATATGCCAAGGACAGGTATATGGAGTTGGACACAGATCAGCCATGATCTCATTGAATGGTGTAACAGGCTCAAAGGCTGAATGGAATCCTCCTGTTCTCTATTTTTATTGAATCCAACATTGTCCGGGAGGCCAAGTAGCAAATGTGGATGCACTGAGCTACTTCCCACTGGCAGGTAGACCACCAATGGTACTGGCACGAGTCTATAATGGTTTTAAATTTTCTGGACAGACTTCCAGTCACCACTGACAATATCTGACGTGGAAAGATCTGGTCCTGTCAAAACTGAAACAGCTGGTGGTAATGGGGGAAACATAAGGGCCGTCACAATCAGAATTGAAACCTTTATGGACCTGGAGAGACTAGATCACAGTAGAGGGATGCATATTACTATGGGGAGCAAGAGTGATTGTCCCGAGCAAAGGTCACTACCAGAAACAGGCTGCACTCCAACATTACATGGCCACCATCAATAACCTCAGCAGCAACATCTTGAGTAGATTGGGGATTGGGGGAGATTGTGCTGGTCACACTCTTGGATTTGGCAACTCTTCCCTCTGTTCCGCTGAAGAGCTTCTGGAATCCTCAGCTATTAAATCTAGACAGCTGCCTTCATTTGAAGCATGTGGTCTCTTTATAATATTGGAAAACTGACCTACCTCTCCAACCCTGTCCTGTTAAACTGGGATGTTGGTGCCTTTGTGGTGAACAGTGGTCTGCAGTTTCTCTTTTCTTTCTGTTTAATTGCTCTGCGACACTTCACCCCCCTCCTCCCATGACTGTGCCTCTGGTTTCACTGGGTGGGGTGGGACCGAGTTGTTGGGTGTTGCAGTTGTGGTTACAATTCCACTCCACATTTTTCTCTTCTGAGAGTGTTAAGAGTTAAAATCATGATGGTTGCAATAGATTATACAGCAGCTTATGAAAAACAACCCCCATTCACCCCACACCGCTCCTCTCTCCCAATCCTACTGACAGTCAAAGGTTCCTGAATTTAATTCCATTCTGGACTTAGATTGGCAATTATTTAGATTTTTCTTTCTGCCGACATACTCAGACATACTGATTTTCAATAAAGGGTTTGACAGCTTTAGCCACAATCTTCACATAATTTCTTCATGTCAATTTTACTGCAATTTTGCATTCCAAGCAACTCTCCATTATCCTATGATTTCTGAAACTTTGTTCTTATAATTCCATACTTGACCTTCTTAAGGATTCTCCAAAATCCACGTGAAAATTATGGACTGTTGCCACCTAGCCCAATCTCTCTCTCTCAATATCCACCTCAACCTCCTCATCAACTTTAATCATATCAAATTAGTTACCTAATTTTAATGCTCACACTTAACTAAAACTATTCCCAACCTTAGCTAAACCCTGTTATTCTAACCCTAAACTTATTTCCAACCTAACCCTAATTTTAAATTTAACTTGAAACCTTATCATAACCTTTATCCCAATCCTAACTGAAACTCTCCCCTTAAGTTCAACCTAACCATTCTAATTTTAACTTTTATACAGTACTAACCGTATCCAACTTGACCACTATCAAAATTCTAATCTTAACTTGAGAGTAATCTTTGAATATGTTACCAGGGTTTGGAAAACTTAACTTGACAAAAGTGAAAATGTTTTCCCTGAAGAATTAATTAAGTATCAATTATGCATTTAGTTTGATAAATGCAAGGCGCAAAGAATTTAGTTCTTGTGCGTTTTAAATGTTGTCTTCCTAAAATATGCAGTTTGGGAATTTGAAAAAAAACTCAACATGATTCTTGATATTGTCTAAGATAACAACAAATGTAATTAAATGTTTGAATGTTTAGTAAATGTTTAAAATTATAGTTAACCTCAGTCAATTAAAACCAGTTTTTGTTCTTTTCACCAAGTGACCACAGTGAGAAGTGATCAATTAATTTAAAGAAAAATTTAAATATCCTTTTGTAAAGGATAGGCTTCCCTTCAAACAAATGCGTGAAATCTTTCGAGCCTGTGTAATTCCTGTTTGAAGCTGCTATATTTCCTTCTTTCTTCTAAATATGGCTCATATGGAAATTGTTTTTGAGACAAACGTCATTTGGAGTTAGCATTGCAGCTCAGGAATGATAAGAAATCTCCCAAAAAGAGAGATCTAATCAATCAAACCACATCATCTGAACTATCGTGTTCGTAATAAGTCAACATTTTACCACTGGTTTAAGAGGCTGCAAGGTGTAAACTCAAGATATTGAGCCAATCTCTATTTCCATCGGCTTTTTCTTTTCTGCTTTTGCTTTACAGGCTACAGGGATGCTTACAGTGACCGAGTTCAAATGGTTGACAGATCCTCAGACGGCCTATCGCATTTTAAAGCCATGGTGGGATGTTTTCAGTCATTACATCTGCATGGTGATGCTTCTGATTTCTCTGCTAGGGGGAACACTCCAAATTGCTCAGAACAAAATGCTATGTCTTCCCTGCAAGGTAATTGTCAACAACATTTGCAAGGCCCCCTGGGAGAATAATACTAGCAGTACGGCAAATAAAACTCCTGCTCTAAATGGGATAAAAAATTTTCTCGACAGGCAGCAGTACGCATACATCGATGCTGTGTGTTATGAAAAGCAGCTTCATTGGTTTTCCAAGTTCTTCCCCTACCTGGTGCTCTGGCAGACTCTGCTTCTTTTGATTTGCAGCAACTTCTGGTTCAAGTACCCCAGCACTAGCTCAAGGCTTGAGCACTTCATCACCATCCTCCACAAGTGCTTTGACTCTCCGTGGACAACGCGTGCTCTGTCTGAGGCAGTTGAGATCAGTGGGGAGAAGCACCCTTACCGCAAAGCCAAAGAAGCTTCCAAACCTTCTTTCTCTGCCACGAACTTTGAATCAAAATTGTTGACCAGCAGAGTGGAGCCCAACGTGACTGATGCCAATGAAAAGACTATCCTGGATCGAAAGGAAGGGGAGCAGGCAAAAGCTATCTTTGAAAAGGTGAAGAAGTTCAAAGCACACGTTGAAGAAAAGGATATTATCTACAAGTTGTACATGAGACAGATTATTCTCAAAGTCATTCTATTCATTTTTATCATTTCATATATCCCCTATTATATTATTGAGATGAACTTTGATATCAATTGCAACATTGACATACAGATGTTCACAGGATATCAACAATATCAATGTGTCCATTCCTTGGCAACTATATTCAAACTCTTAGCATCTTTTTATGCAATACTGGTTGTGATACATGGATCTCTTAGTGTCTATAGTCTATATTGGATGCTCAGACGCTCACTGAAGAAATATTCTTTTGAAACTGTTCGTGAGGAAAGTAGCTACAGAGACATTCCGGATATTAGAAATGACTTTGCCTTCATTCTTCACTTATCAGACCAGTATGATCCACTGTATTCAAAGCGATTCTCAGTCTTCCTTTCAGAGGTCAGTGAAAACAAGTTGAAACAGATTAACCTTAACCTGGAGTGGACGACAGAGAGGTTAAGGCATAAACTGCAGAAAAACTCTCAGGACAAGACAGAGCTTTATTTGTTCATGTTAAGTGGACTCCCAGATGCTGTATTTGAGTTAAAAGAACTTGAAGTTCTTAAACTAGATCTTCTAACTGAAGCCAAATTCCAAACAGCCATGTCTCAGCTTACGAACCTTAAAGAGTTGCACCTTTACCACACATCAACCACTGTGGACCCACAGGCACTGAATTGTTTATCTGAAAATCTGCAAACATTGCACATCAAGTTTACTGACATGGAGAAAGCCCCACGCTGGATATTTAGCCTAAAGAACTTGTCAGAACTTCATTTAACTGGCAACTTAAAAATGGAAAAGAATCACTTTGCGTCTTTAAGTGGACTGGAGAATCTAAAGAATCTAAAAGTTCTCTACTTGAAAAATAGCCTTTCTCACATTCCGGCAGTAGTAACTGGCTCAGGGCTCCTCTTACACAAACTGTCCATTGATAATGAAGGTACCAAACTAACTGTGTTCAATACCTTGAAGAATATGATAAACCTCACAAACCTTGAACTTCTTAACTGTGACCTAGAGCGCATTCCGCATTCTATTTTTAGCTTGTACAATTTACGTGAAATTGATTTGAAAGGAAACAGACTTAAGACAATAGAAGAAATTATTAGTTTCCAGCATCTGAAATGGCTTTCTTGCCTTAAGCTTTGGCACAATGCTATTGCATATATACCTGTTCAAATTGGGACACTGGCAAATCTGGAACAACTGTACCTCAACAATAACAGAATTGAAAGTATACCCCCACAACTTTTTTTATGTCACAAACTACGACTTCTGGATGTCAGCAATAATCACCTAATTGCTATTGGTGATGAGATCAGCAAACTGAGTCATCTACAATATCTTAACGTATCCAACAATAATGTAAGTGAATTTGTCCAGTTATTGCTAAAAGAACTGTATTATACAATAATGTAACTTCATTTATTTGAAAATCTGCACCTTCTGTTTGCAATTTAACTAATTGAATCCATTTCATCATTTCTAATTCTTAAAGCTGGATGATTTTGTTTTGCTGCTTACAGTAGATAGGTTAGATTTACTCATGACCTTTTTTCCAGGATCTTGCATTCAAGTTCCTCTCTAGAGATTTAGGCACAGAATCTCAGCTACTGCATTACCAAGGGACTGCTGCATTGTTTGAAGTGCTGTTTTCAGGGGAATGTGAAAAGGCATGAAGCTGTCGGAGTCCAAGTAGGCCATTCAGCCCATTGAGTCTGCTCAGCCATTCAATGAGCTCATGTCTGCTCTGATTATCAAGAACTTCTCTTTCCTGCCTCTCGCCATAACCCTTGATTCCTTTACACAGAGTCACAGAGTCATACAGACTCTATGGATCATGGGAACAGACCCTTGGGTCCAATTCATCCATGCTGACCAAGTTTCCTAAACTAAACTATTTCCATTTATCTGCATTTGCCATATTGGTCTAACCTATTCCTATTCATGTACCTGTCCAAATATCTGTTAAATTTTGTAACTGTACCTGCACCTACCACTTCCGCTGGCAGTTCATTCCATACACACATCACCCTCTGTATTTAAACACTGCCCCTCAGGTCCTTTTTAAATCTTTCCCCTTTCAGCTTAACCCTATGCTGTCTGGTTATGAACTCCCACACGTTAGAGAAAAGACCTTTGCTATCACTTTATCAATGTTGCTCATGATTTTATAAATCTCTATAAGGTCACACCTCAATCTCTCATGCTCTAGCAACAAGAATCCCAGCCTAATGGCAAATGGGACTAGATCAATTTAGGATATTTGATCAGCATAGATGAGTTGGACCAAAGGGTCTGTTTCTATGCTGTACATCTCTATGACTCTATGATTCTATCCCGCCTCTCCTTATAACTTAAACCCTCTATTCTTTCCAATTCAATAATATTCTACCTACAGCAGGGTGACCAGAGCTGTACACAGTATTCCCGAAGTGGCCTCACCAATGTCCTGTACACCATGACATCCCAACTCCTGTTGTCAATTCACTGACCAATGAAGACCAGTGCATCAAACTCTTTATCACCATCCTGTCTACCTGTGATGCTATTTTCAAGGGTCTATTCATCTGCAACCTGTGCTAACAACACTCCCCAGGACCCTACCATTAACTAACTAAGTTTTGTCCTGGTTTGCATTACCAAAATGAAACACCTCATATTTGTCTAAATTATTATATTCATCTGCCACTCATTGTAAGCTTAGATTACCTTCTTCACTGTGCACTATACCACCAATTTTGGTGTCATCCACAACCTTATGAACCACGCTTCCTATATTCTCATCCAAATTGTTTATATAAATGATAAAAAGCAGTGGACCCAGCATCATTTGCTGTGGACACTGCTGGTCACAGATATCCAGTCAGAGAAACAACCCTCTACCACCACCCTCTGTCTCCTACTGTCAAGCCAATTTTGTATAAGATTGGCTAGCTCTGCCTGGATCCCATGTGTTCTAACTTTCCTCACCAGTCTACCATGTGGAACCTTGTCAAAGGCCTTGCTAAAGTCCATGTAGACAATGTCGACTGCTCCACCCTCATTTATCCTCCTCCAAAAAACTAATCAGGTTTGTGAGACATGATTTCCCATATGCAAAACCTTGCTGACTATTCCTAATCACTCTCCGATAGCATGTAAGGTCTGTCTTTCAGAATCCCCTCCAACAACTTACCCACCACTGACATCAGATCTTACTCAGGATTGGCTTCTGACCTCATTTGTGTTATCATTAAGACAACAAATTCCTTTCTTCATACATCAATTAATTTAATCTGTGTCTAATCACAACTGCAGCTGAAACCGTCATTAATAGAATCCTTATAGTGCAGATCGAGTCTGCAATGACCCTCTCAACAGCATCCCACCCCGACCCTGCTCCCTGTAACCTCATATTTACTGTAGCCAATCCACCTAACCGACAGATCTTGAGACTGTGGGAGAAACCCTCATAGACATTGGGAGAACGTGCAAACTCCACACAGACAGTCACCCAAGGCTGAAATTGAACCTGGATCTTTGGAGCTGTGAGGCAGCGGTGCTAACCACTGAGCCACCCATGCCTTTGTTAACTCTCCACTCAAATATTCTCATGCTTCATTGGCTGGTCTCCCACATTCTACCCTTAAGACCATTAAATTTATTTGAAGATTCACTGAGCATGACTCAGCTGGTACCAAGTCCCATTACCCATCACCGCTACATTTAGAACACAAAACATTAAACAATACAGCGCAGAACAAGCGCTTCAGCCCTCGGTGTTGCACAGACCTGTGAACTAATCTAAGCCCATCTCCCAACACTATCCCATCATCATCCATATGCTTTTCCAAGGATTACTTAAATGCCCCTAATGTGACTGAGTTAACCACATTGGCAGGTAGGGCATACCATACTCTTACCACTCTCTGGGTAAAGAACTTGATTCTGACATCTGTCTTAAATCTATCACCTCTCAATTTGCAGCTACACCCCCTTATACAAGCTGACGTCATCATCCTAGGAAAAAACACTCTCACTGTCTACACTATCCAATCCTCTGATCATCTTGTATTCTCTATTAAATCCTTTCTTAGCTTTCTTCTCTCCAATAAGAACAGACCCAAGTTCCTCAGCCTTTCCTCATAAGACCTTCCCTCCAGACCAGGCAACATCCTGGTAAATCTCCTCTGCACTTTTTCTAATGCTTCCACATCCTTCCTGCAATGGAGCAACCAGAACTGTACAAAATATTCCAAGTGAGGCCGCACTAGC
>NC_057720.1:14940854-14942705 GCF_004010195.1 Chiloscyllium plagiosum
TCCATTTGCCACCTCTCAGCCCAATTCTGCAGTTTATCCAAGTGCCCTTGCAACCTGCAACATTCTTCCACACTGTCTACCACTCCACTGACTTCCGTGACATCTGCAAACTTACTAACCCATCCACCTATGCTTGCGTCCAAGTCATTTATAAAAATGACAAACAGCAGTGGTCCCAAAACAGATCCTTGTGGCACACCACTAGTAATCGGACTCCAGACTGAATATTTTCCATCGACCGCCACTCGCTGCCTTTTAACAGAAAGCCAGTTTCTAACTCAAGCTGCTAAATCACCCTCAATCCCATGCCTCTCACATTTGTGTATTAGGTGTTATTTGTAGAGGGATTGAGTTCCGGAGCTGTGATGTCATGCTGCAACTGATCACCTAAATGGCACTGTCTCAAGCAATATCTTAATCTTAAAATTTTAACTTTGTTTTCCAAATCCTTCCATAATCTCAATGTTCCCGATGTCCAACTCTTCTTTCCTGATACATTCTTGGGTTCTCTCTCCCTCTCTCTCTCTCTCTCTGTCTCTCTGTCTCTGCTGTGCCGTTGATTTGAGTTTTTCCTTCCCCGAAGTTACAAAAGTATGCAACAGCTTATAAAACAGTCATTACTGTTCCTGGAATTTGAGGAAATCACCTCCACAACACCTACAATATCTCAAAAAATGAGCAGCTCTCACAGCCACAATTTCTTCCTGTTCTCCATCTTGGATTACCCACAATCCTCACCCTTGCTGTTTGAAGGAGCAATTTATGGAATGACGTTCCCCATCTTCTCAGACTGCTCCTGCATGTTCTTCCTTTTCAGATAATAAGCCAACTCTCTCGTGAATCCTTCCATTGGGTCACCCTCCACTACAGTCTCAGACAGTGCAATTCATATCCAGCATGAAATGGACTCTTCTCATCTCACTATTGCTTCTGTTGCCAATTACCTTGAATTTGTGCCTTCCAGCTCTTGAACTTTCCACCAATAGGGACATGTGTCTCCTTATCTGTCCAGACTTCTCATGATTTTGAGTGTCTCTGGAATCTCCTCTCAATCCTCCCTTCTCTGAGAAGAATAGACCCAGCTTTTTCAATCTGTTTGTGTGACTGCAGATTTTCATCCCTGCAACATTTCTCATGATTAGTTTCTGCACCCTAGCGCATGTCTTCATTTTCCTTTCCTGCTATAGGAAGGATGTTGTTAAATTTGAAAGGGTGCAGAAAAAATTTACAAGGATTGGAGGGTTTCAGCTGCAGGGAGAGGCTGAATAGGCTGGGGCTATTTTCCCTGGAGTGTTGGAGGCTGAGGGGTTTATAGAGGTTTATAAAATCATGAGAAGCATGATTAAGATAAGTAAACAAGGTCTTTTCCCTGAGGTGGAGGAATCCAGAATTAAAGGTCATAAGTTTATGGTGAGACGGGAAAGACCTAAAAGGTACCCAGGGGACAATGATTGCATGCAGCGGGTGCTGCATTTATAGAATGAGCTGCCAGAGGAAATGTTGGAGACTGGTACAATTCCAACATTTAAAAGGCATCTGGATATGTACTTGAAGGACTTAGAGGAATATGGGGAGAAAGTGAGGTCTGCAGATGCTGGAGATCAGAGCTGGAAATGTGTTGCTGGAAAAGCGCAGCAGGTCAGGCAGCATCCAGGGAACAGGAGAATCGACGTTTTGGGCATAAGCCCTTCTTCAGGAATGGGGAAAGTGTGTCCAGCAGGCTAAGATAAAAGGTAGGGAGGAGGGACTTGGGGGAGGGGCGTCGGAAATGTGATAGGTGGAAAGAGGTCAAGGTGAGGGTGATAGGTCAGACGGGAGTGGGGGCGGAGAGGTCGGGAAGAAGATCTCAGG
>NC_057720.1:14945938-14966262 GCF_004010195.1 Chiloscyllium plagiosum
TCAGGCGACTGACTGTGTGGAGTTTGCACATTCTCCCCGTGTCTGCGTGGGTTTCCTCCGGGTGCTCCGGTTTCCTCCCACAATCCAAAAAATGTGCGGGTCAGGTGAATTGGCCAAGCTAAATTGCCCGTAGTGTTAGGTTAAAGGGGTAAATGTAGGGGTATGGGTGGGTTGCGCTTCGGCGGGTCGGTGTGGACTTGTTGGGCCGAAGGGCCTGTTTCCACACTGTAATGTAATGTAATCTAATCTAATCTAAGATGCCCTCCAACGCATCTCATCTATATCCTGCACCTTGGCCCCAAACCCCACCCCTCCAACCGTAACAAGGACAGAACCCCCCGGTCCTCACCTTCCACCCTACCAACCTTCGCATAACCCGCATCATCCATCGACATTTCCACCATCTCCAAATGCACCACACAAGAGATATATTTCCCTCCCCACACCTCCATCCAAGGCCCCAAAGGAGCATTCTACATCCATCAAAGTTTCACCTGCACATCCACCAATGTTATTTATTGTATCTGTTGCTCCTGATGCAGTCTCCTCTACATTGGGGAGACTGGACACCTCCTCACAGAGCGCTTTAGGGAACATCTCCAGGGCACCCGCACCAATCAACCCCACTGCCCCGTGGCCCAACATTTCAACTCCCCCTCCCACTATGCCGAGGACATGCAGGAACTGGACCTCCTCCACCGCCGCTCCCTCACCAACGGACGCCTGGAGGAAGAACGTCTCATCTTCTGCCTCGGAACACTTCAACTCGAGGGCATCAATGTGGACTTCACCAGTTTCCTCATTTCCCCTCCCCTCATCTTACCCCAGTTCTAATCTTCCAGCTCAGCATTGTCCCCATGACCTGTCCTCCCGGCCAATCTTCCTTCCCACCTATCCGCTCCATCCTCCTCTCTGACCTATCACCTCCATCCCTACGCCGATTCACCTATTGTACTCTTTGCTACCTTCTCCCCAGCCCCAGCCCCAGCACCCCCCCCATTTATCTCTCCACCCTGGAGGCTCCCTGCCTCCATTCCTGATGAAGGGCTTTTGCCCGAAATGTCGATTTTCCTGCTCCTCAGATGCTGTCTGAACTGTTGTTCTTTTCCAGCATCACTCTAATCTAGACTCTGGTTTCCAGCATCTGCAGTCCTCACGTTTGCCTCATAGCACCAGGAACCCGGGTTCGATTCCAGCCTCAGGCAACTGTGTGGAGTTTACACATTGTCTCTGTGCCTGTGTGGGCTTTCTCCCACATTCTGAAAGATTTGCAGGCCAGGTGAATTGGCCATGCGAAATTGCCTATAGTGTTAGTTGCATGATTGAGGGGGAAATGGATCTGGGTGGGTTACGTTTTGAAAGGTTGGTATGGACTTGTTGGGCCAAAGGGCCTGTTTGCACGCTGTAGGGAATCTAATCTATAACTTGAGATGTTTCATTATGTTAAAGATGCTCTATACATACAGGGGTCATTGTCGTTTATACTCTGCCAATCCTGTAAACCATTTCAGATTCGCACTTTGGCTTCAGTGCATGCTCAGATTAAAGATCAAATCCTGCAATGGCAGGAATTAGATTAGATTCCCTACAGTATGGAAACAGGCTCTTCGGCCCAACACTTCCACACTGACCCTCTGAAGAGTAACGACAACTAATGTACCTAACTCTATGGGCAATTTAACATGGCCAATTCACCTGACCTGCACATCCTTGCATTGTGTGAGGAAACTGGAGCACCCGGAGGGAACCCACACTGACACAGGGAGAACGTGCTAACTCCACACAGTCAGTCGCCCGAGGCCGGAATCGAACCCGGGTCCCTGGTGCTCTGAGGCAGCAGTGCTAACCACTGAGCCATTGTGCCGCCTCTAATTTTGAAAGCTTTATCACATTAAATGGAAATTCCATATTGGAATCTCTGTCTGTGCAGTAGGCACATTCATAAGCGAGGAATAACCATTTTTCAAACTGTAATAACTTCCTCCTGGTGTTTTGTTGTTGATTTAAAGCCATCATAGGCAGTTCCTGTCTTCAGATAAACAAGAACTCTTAATCTAGTTGCTCCAGTTCCTTTTTCTCCACGCATGATTTTTCAATTAACCACTACGAATTGGCAAACATTCCCTGATACTGGGATGGCGCGATGATTCCCATGGGAGACCTTTGCTTTATTAACAAGGCTTCACAAGGGCAAAGATTATTTTTCTTTACAAACAGTGAGAAAAACAGAGTCTGAATATGCACCCAAGGCAAGAGCCAGGAGAAAGGACTGGAACCTGTTGCCAAACTGGGATAACAATTAGAAATGATTGTTCCATAAGTTTTGACATCTATCAGTGTTTCCATGTATTGTTCTCAGTTTATACAGAAGATAGAACAATACAGCACAGGAACAGGCCCTTTAGCCCACCATGTCTGTGCAGACAATGATGCCATGCTAAAGTAACCCCACCTACCTGCACATGATCCATATCCCTCTATTCCCTGTCAGTTCACGTGTCTGTCTAAATGCTTCTACCACCTCCCCTGTCAGCGCATTCCAGGCACTGACCACCCTCTGTGTAAAAAGACTTTCCTCAGACATCTCCTTTCAACCTTGCACCTGTGCCCCTAGTATTTGACATTTCCAACCTGGGGAAAAAGACTCTAACTATCCACCCTGTCCATGTCTCTCATAATTTTATATACTTTGTGGGCGGCACGGTGGCACAGTGGTTAGCACTGTTGCCTCACAGCGCCAGAGACCCGGGTTCAGTTCCCACCTCAGGCGACTGACAGTGTGGAATTTGCACGTTCTCCCCGTGTCTGCGTGGGTTTCCTCCGGCTGCTCCGGTTTCCTCCCACAGTCCAAAGATGTGCAGGGTCAGGTGAATTGGCCATACTAAATTGCCCGTAGTGTTAGGTAAGGGATAAATGTAGGGGTATGGGTGGGTTCGCTTCGGCAGGTCGGTGTGGACTTGTTGGGCCGAAGGGCCTGTTTCCACACTGTAATGTAATCTGTAATCTGTAATCTTCTACCAGATCACCCCTCAGTCTCTAACTCTCTAGCAAAAATAATCTAAGTTGGTCCACCATCTCCTTATAGTTAATACATTCCAATCCAGGCAACATTCTGGTAAACTTCTCTACACCCTCTCCAAAGCCTCCACATCCTTCCTATAATGTGGCTACCAGAATTCCACACAATATTCCAAATGTGGTCTAAAACTAAAGTTTTATACTTTAAGCAACATGACTTGTCAACGTTTACACTCAATGCCCTCACTGATGAAGGCAGCATGCTTTATGCCTTATTTACCACTTTATCTCCTCGCGTTGCCCCTTCCAGGTAGCTATGGATTTACACCCCGAGGTCCCTCTGTATATTTATGCTCCTAAGGGAAAAGACCTTTACTATTCACCTTATCTATGCCCCTCAAGATTTTATAAACCTTTATAAGGTCACCCCACAACCTCCTAGGCTCAAGGGGAAAAAGTCCTAGTCTATCCAGCCTCTCCTTATAACCCAAACTCTCCAGTCCCGGTAACATACTTGTAACTCTTTCCTGAACCGTCTCCAATTTAATATTATCCTTCTTATATATGTATGACCTGTGATTATTAGTATATGAACCCTACCCCACCCTGTAAATCCATTCCACAAACTCAAAACCTGGAGATGCCATCCTCATCCATCTTGTAGACCCATCAAACATTCAGACAGCGCATTCCCAGTCTGTTACAGTAGACTGACATGTTAGCAACACAGTCACTGATGCATCAACCCGAGACTCTGTTTTATTTCGTTGACAAAACAAAATTTTAGAATAACTGTCATGCATACCTCATTAATGTCCTATCCTTCAATGTCACATCTGTGAGAATTAGTTACGTGAGTATAGCGAAAAGTATATTAGTCGCTATTTACAAATGATTTGTAGATGCTGGTGTTGCATTGGGGTGTACAAAGTTAAAAATCACACAACACCAGATTATAGTCCAACAGGCTTATTTGGAAGCACTAGCCTTCGGAGCACTGCTCCTTCATCAGATGATTGTGACAACCACCTGATGAAGGAGCAGCACTCCGAAAGCTAGTGCTTCCAAATAAGCCTGTTGGACTATAGCCTGGTGTTGTGTGATTTTTAGCTATTTGCAAAGGTACCTAGGTACAGATTCTTAAGTACAAATTCTTGGGAAAAAAAAATAGAAAATTAAAGAAATAAAAAATCCAGCACTATAAACATTTGTGCCATCTGAGGTACAAAAGTACAAGATCATAGGAGCTGAAAATGTGTTGCTGGAAAAGCGCAGCAGGTCAGGCAGCATCCAAGGAACAGGAGAATCGACATTTCGGGCATAAGCCCGCATAAGCCCGAAACGTCGATTCTCCTGTTCCTTGGATGCTGCCTGACCTGCTGTGCTTTTCCAGCAACACATTTTCAGCTCTGATCTCCAGCATCTGCAGTCCTTAATTTCTCCTACAAGATCATAGGAGTAAGTTAGAAAAATTAAGGGGTTAAAAGTTCAGAATAACAATCTTTCCAACCCAGACCGGGCCAGGCCTCACCTCCTGACTACACAGGGCCTCATCTCCAGACTGCACCAGGCCTCATATCCTGACTGCATCAGGTCTCACCTCCTGACCACACAGGGCCTCACCTCTTGACCACACGGGGCCTCACCTTCAGACCACACAGGGCCTCACCTCCTGACTGCACCAGGCCTCACTTCCTGACCACACAGGGCCTCACCTCTAGACCACACAGGGCCTCACCTCCTGACTGCACCAGGCCTCACCTCCTGACCATACAGAGCAACACCTCCTGACCATGCCGGGCCTCACCTCCAGACTGCACCAGGCATCACCTCCTGACCAGACAGGCCTCACTTCCAGACAATACTGGGCCTCACCTCTTGACCACACCGGGCCTCACCTCCAGACTGCACCAGGCCTCACTTACAGACCATGCTGGGCCTCACCTCCAGACTGCGCCTAGCCTCATCTCCAGACCACGCTGGGCCTCACCTCCAGACAGTGCTCAGCCTCACCACCAGACAGTAATGTGCCTCACCTCCACTCAGTGCTGGGCCTCATTTTGAGACCGTGTTGGGCCTCACCTCCAGACTACGCTGGGCCTCACCTCCAAACCACGCTGGGCCTCACGTCCAGACCATGCTGGGCCTCACTTCCAGACTGTGTTGGGCCTCACCGCCAGATCGCGCTGGGCCTCTCTTCCAGATAGTGCTGGGCCTCACCTTAAGGTTGAGACTGGGAGTACCAGGACAATCTATTGGACAAATTATTGCCATTATTCTGTTACTGGTGATATCAATATTACATGACATTGAGGTGATATGCCGAGGAATCTATGCTCTGTGTATATCTGTATACAGTAAACGTTTACAGTTAGAAGCAATTGTCCTATGCCCGATGATTCATTTTTATCTTGGTACTCTTTTACAGCTGGAAACCTTACCTAATGGACTATTTCAATGCTTGAATCTGCGGACATTGCTTGTGGGAAAGAACAGCCTGACAACACTATCACCTCTCGTTGGTGGTCTAGAGAACCTTCTACATTTGGATCTTGTTGGCAACCAGTTTGAGTCCCTGCCAGCAGAATTGGGCCGATGTAATTTTAAACCAGGTGGATTTGTTGTGGAAGAGTCACTCTTTAATTCATTACCCATATCTGTAAGAGAACATTTGTTAAAAAATGATGTGGAGCAAGGGTAATCAGTTTGTAATGTCAAACATTGACCAGTGTTTGTAGCTGGTGGACATAATGGGAAGAAGTATTCAACTAGGCTGTTGTCGATAAGGACCTTGGCTCATAGCCACATGTATTCTTCAGCACTAAAAACCAAAGGATATCAGCTATCAGACAGCTAACTGTATGGTATCCAAAACCACATATGTATTATAAATAAATGACTAATTTGGACTTGTGTGCGAATAAGACAATGCCTGAGAGGTAGATCGTAAATGGAAGAAAGGAAAGGAGTTGAATATTGATCAAGAAAGCAACAAATATTGTGATGTTGAATTAATTACCCTCATTATAAGCAAAATGAGTTTATTGATGGATGTTCTTTCTTTTCGCATTTACAATAGAAACAAATTTGCACATTGTATAGTTTGGGAATCTGTGGGTGGGGGATTATTTTCAGATTTGATGAATAAATATATAAAGTGTTAAATAAAAGGAAAATTGCACTTTAAGGGGTGGTTTCACATCCTGAATCTTGCTTCTTTTCAGATGATTGTTAGCATAACAAACGACCTTGAACACTTCTTCCACCGCCTCCACCTGCATGCCTACTTTTACAACCAAGACACCTGCTCTCCCACCGAGGACCCCTCCTCCCATCTTCAACACCCCCATCCAACTGGACACCCTGTGGTGGCCTGCTACCCGCCCTTGACCTCTTCATTTCAAACTGCCGCGGTGACATCAACCGCCTCAACCTGTTCACGTTCCCCCACCCACCCCAACCTCTCGGTCTCACAACGCACAGGCCTCCACTCCCTCTGCTCCAATCCCAACCTCACCATCAAATCAGCAGATAAAGAGGGTGCAGTGGTAGTTTGGCGCACTGACCTCTATACCGCTGAAGCCAGGCGCCAACTCGAAGACACCTCCTCCTACCATTCCTTCGGCCATGACCCCAACCCCATCACCAAACCATCACCTCCCAGACCATACACAACCTCATCACCTCAGGGGATCTCCCACCCACAACTTCCAACCTCATAGTCCGGGAACCCCGCATCGCCCAATTCTACCTCCTTCCCAAGATCTACAAGCCTGACTACCATGGCCGACCTATTGTCTCAGCCTGCTCCTGCCCCACTGAACTCATCTCCACCTAGCTCGATACTGCCCTATCCCCTCTGGTCCAGGAACTCTCCACATACGTTCAAACACAACCCACGCCCTCCACCTCCTCCGTTTCTCTGGCCCCCAATGCCTCATTTTCACTGTGGACATCCAGTCCCTCTACACCTCCATCCGCCATGACCAGGGCCTACAAGCCCTCCATTTCTTCCTCTCCCGATGTCCCCACCACTACCCTTCCACTGACACTCTCATTCATTTGGCTAAACTGGTCCTCACCCTCAACAATTTCTCCTTCCAATTCTCCCACTTCCCCAGCTGAAATGGGTAGCCATGGGCACATGCATGGGTCCCAGCTATGTCTGTCTCTTTGTCAGTTACATGAAACAATCCATCTTCCGCAGTTACACCAACACCATTCCCCACCTCTTCCTCCACGACATTGATGACTGCATTGGCACCACCTTGTGCTCCCATGAGGAGGTCGAACAGTTCATCAACTTCACCAACATATTCCACAAGACCTTAAATTCACCTGGACCATCTCTGACACCTCTGTCCCCTTCCTAGACCTTTGCATATCCATCCACGTGGACCGACTCAACACTGACATTTTTTTACAAATCCACCAACTCCCACAGCTATCTGGACTACACATCCTCCCACCCTACCTCCTGCAAAAATGCCATCCCTTATTCCCAATTCCTCTGCCTCTGCTTCTGCCGCTTCTGCTCCCAGTTGGACCAGTTCCACCACAGAACACACCAGATGGCCTCCTTCTTTAAAGACCGCAATTTCCTCTCCCATGTGGTTGATGATACCCTCCACTGCAGCTCATCCATGTCTTGCGCCTCCACCCTCGAACCCCACCCTTCCAACTGCAACAAAGACAGAACCTGCCTGGTCCTTACCTTCCAGCCCACCAACCTCCACAAAGATTGCATCATCTGCTGACATTTCCACCACCTACAAACGGACTCCACCACCAGGGACATATTTACCTCTTCACCCCTATCTGCTTTCCGCAAAGACCATTCCCTTTCCAATTAACTGGTCAGGTCCACACCCCCTAACAAGCCACCCTCCCCTCCTGGCACATTCCCTATGCCAATGCAGGAATTGCAAAACCTGCGTCCACACCTCCCCCCTCACCTCCATCCAAGGCCCCAAAGGAGCCTTCCACATGCATCAAGGTTTCACCTGCACATTAACCAGTGTCATTTATTGTATCCGTTGCTCCGGAAATGGTCTCCTCTATATTGGGGAGACTGGATACCTTCTCACAGAGAGCTTTAGAGAACATCGCCGGGACACCCGCACCAATTAACCCCACCGCCCACTGGCCGAACATTTCAACTCCTCCTTCCACTCTGCTGATGACATGCAGGTCCTGGGCCTCCTCCATCACCACTCCCTTACCACCCGACACCTGGAGAAAGAATGCCTTATCTTCTGCCTCGGGACCCTTCGACCTCATAGCATCAATGTGGACTTCACCAGTTTCCTCATTTTCCTTCTCCCCACCTTACCCCAGTTCCAAACTTCCAGCTTAGCACCGCCCTCATGACCTGTCCCACTTGTCAATCTTCCTTCCCACCTATCCACTCTACCCTCCTCTCCGACCTATCACCTCTACCCCCACATCCATCCACCACTCAGCTACCTTCTCCCCACCCCCACTCCCTCCCATTTATCTCTCCACCCCCGAGGCTCCCAGCCTAATTCCTGATGAAGAGCTCCAGCCTGAAATGTCGATTTTCCTGCTCCTCGGATGCTGCCTGACCTGCTGTGCTTTTCCAGTCAAGTTTGCATAACAAAGCCTACTCATAGTATTTTACAAAGATCAGTCAGTATGTAAGGGTGACGGGAACAGTTAAACTATCTCTTTACTCCACAGTTTCGGTATTTACTTTTTGTTTAAAACTTGGAACATGCTCTGACATTGGAATGCATTGCTACTGCATTCTTTCAAGAATATATTTATACAAATGTGTACTAACTTTAATATTCTTCAAAATATTTCAGAAATATTTGTCCACTTTTGTTGCACTGGTTGAGGTAACAAAACTTTATGACTGTATATAGACTGATTGTTCAAGGTCACAAGAGTCACAGACATTTTCTACATTGCATTGTCCTGTTTCTTTCCCCCTTGTCTGCTCCTCCCTTCAAATAAAATGGTATTTCCTCTCACGACTTAGCCCAGTTCCTATTACCAGTGTAGATATTCCCTTCTGGAGTCCTTTGATGGGACATTCTATTGTCACAAGGGTGCAAGTCTCATGGACAGTTCAAATTCAAAGGGTATCAATTGATTGAGGTGCATTGGTCAAAGAGACATCAAGTAACATTGGTTGGAGAATGAAGCAGAATAAGTAGTTTCCACTTCCGATCAGAATCCCCAACGTCCCACCTTCAATCCATGGAATAGTCATTACAGACAGCTGTCCATCTTCCTTCCCAATGATCTGCTCCACCCTCCATCCATCAAAATTTCGCCTGCACTTCCACATGCTATTTACTGTATCACCTTCTAAGAAAAAGAACTGAAAATGATATCACAAACACAGGAAATGACATCACCAACCCAAGGAAACCTAAACACATAAATAGAAAGTGGGACATAAACTAATGCTTCACCAGAGGCTCACTGATGATATTACCTAGTATGGTGATGAAACGTCTGAAAAGGAATCTTCCAGCTCATCCAGCTCATTGAGCAAACCTACACTCATGGTGCTGATCATTGTGCAATCATTGGTCAACATTCCCACTTCTGATGAAAGGAATATCATTGATGAAACAACTGAAGATAGTTGGGCCGAGGACACTACCGTGAAGAATTCCTGAAGAGATGTTCAGAAGCTAAATGACTGAACTCCAACAGCCATAACCATCTTCCCATGTGCCAGAGATGACTCCAACCAGTAGAGTTTATCCCCTGATGCCCACTGATTCTAGTTTCACCAGGGCTCTTTTCCACACTCAGTTGAATACAGCCTTGATGTCAAGGGCTGTCATTCTCATCTTTCCTCTAGAGTTCAGCTCTTTTGTCCATGTTAGAACCAAGGCTGTAATGAGTTCAGGAGCTGAGTGGCCCCAGCAGAACCCAAACTGGGCGTCACTCAGTAGGTTATTGCTGAGCAGGTGCTGCTGGACAGTACTGTTGATGGCACCTTCCATCAAATAACCTAAGATTGAGAGTAAACTAATGGGAGGTGCTAGGTGCCTTACCTTATGTGATATTCATGGTGTAGATGAGAATATGAGGGGGATATTAAGTGAGTTTTTGATGTCACAAAAATTGTCTGAGTGGTTGACAGTGAGAAGGAGGGCGTTAGGTTATAGGAGCATATAAATAGATGATGCACTTTGGGAGAAGGAACAAGACAAAAGAGTGCTCAATGAATGGAAAGACATCGGGAAGCTAAGAGGAACAGAGGCATCTTTTGGTGCTTATCCAGTTTCCTAAAGGTGGCAGGATAGGTTAATTGGACAGTTAAGAAGGCAGACAGGTTGCTGGCCTTAATCAGTCATGGCATAGGTTATAAGAGCAGGGAGGTCATGTTGTAGGTGTACAAAACTTTGGTTAGGCCACACAGTGGTACAGTGTGCAGTTCTGGTCACCGCCCTACAGGGAGAATGTGATTGCATTGGAGGGCTGCAAAATGCTGCCTGGAATGGAACTTTTCATAAGACCATAAGACCATAA
Organism: Chiloscyllium plagiosum; assembly: GCF_004010195.1. Taxonomy (NCBI): domain Eukaryota; kingdom Metazoa; phylum Chordata; class Chondrichthyes; order Orectolobiformes; family Hemiscylliidae; genus Chiloscyllium; species Chiloscyllium plagiosum. Next base: position 14,956,472 of record NC_057720.1, read on the forward strand.
GGCATAGAAGTGGAAGTATGGCCATACGGTCCATCTAGTCCACTCCACCATTTAATCATGACTGATAGGCATTTCAACTCCACTTACTCACACTCTCCCCTTATCCCTTAATTGCTTGCGAGATCAAGAATTTATCAATCTCTGCCTTGAAGAGATTTAACGTCCTGGCCTCCACTGCACTCTATGGCAATGAATTCCACAGGCCCACCACTCTCTGGCTGAAGAAATGTCTCCTCATTTCTGTTCTAAATTGACCCCCTCTAATTCTAAGGTATGCCCACAGGTCCTAGTCTCCCAGCCTAATAGAACATGGAACATTACAGCGCAGTACAGGCCCTTCGCCTATTGATGTTACGCTGACCTGTCATACCAATCTGAAGCCCATCTAACCGACACTATTCCATGTACGTCCATATGTTTGTCCAATAGCACTTAAATGTACTTTAAGTTGGCGAATCTACTACCGTTGCAGGCAAAGCATTCCATACCCTACTACTCTCTGAGTAAAGAAACTACCTCTGACATCTGTCCTATATCTATCACCCCTCAATTTAAAGCTATGCCCCCTCGTGCTCGCCATCACCATACTTGGAAAAAGGCTCTCCCTGTCCAACCTATCTAACCCTCTGATTATCTTATATGTCTGTATTAAGTCACCTCTCAACCTTCTTCTCTCCAACGAAAACAGCCTCAAGTCCCTCAACCTTTCCTCGTAAGACCTTCCCTCCATACCAGGCAAATCTCCTCTGCACCCTTTCCAAAGCTTCCACATACTTTTTATAATGCAGTGACCAGAACTGTACATTATACTCCAAGTGTGGCCACACCAGAGTTTTGTACAGCTGAGCATAACCTCATGGTTCCGGGACTCGATCCTTTTATTAATAACTATATGTCGTCTTAACAACCCTGTCAACCTAGGTGGCAACTTTCAAGGATCTGTGTACCTGGACACCGAGATCTCTCTGCTCATCTACACTACCAAGAGCCCTACCATTAGCCCAGTAGTTTGCATTCCGGTTACTCCGACCAAAGTGAATACCTCACACTTGTCTGCATTAAACTCCATTTGCCACCTCTCAGCCCAGCTCTGCAGGTTATCTAATGGAAACAAATTCCCAGAGTCCACTCTTTCTAAGCCATGCATTATCTTGTAAGTTTCTATTAGATCTCCCCTCAACCTTCTAAACTCTAATGTATACAATCCCAGGATCCTCAGCCGTTCATCGTATGTTTGGCCTACCATTCCAGGGATCATCCGTGTGAATCTCCGCTGGACACACTCCTTCCTGAGGTTTGGGCCCAAACTTGGACACAGTATTCTAAATGGGACCTAACTAGAGCTTTATAATGTTTCCAAAGCACATCACTGCTTTTATATTCCAACCCAAGCATTATATTTGCTTTCTTAACCATAGACTCAACCTGCAAGTCAACCTTTGGAGAATCCAGGACTAGCGCTCCCAGAACCCTCTGTACTATGGCTTTAGGAATTTTCTCTCTGTTTAGAAAATAGTTCATGCCTGTATTCTTTTTTCCAAAGTGCAAGACTTCACACTTCTTTACGTTGAATTTCAGCCTGATGATTTTTAGTTAGAAAGAGAGGCTGGAGAAGCTCGATTTATTTTCTTTGGAGCAGAGAAGGCTGAGTGGGGGACCTGATAGAGGTGTATAGTATTATGAGGGGCAGGGGAATCGACATTTCGGGCATAAGCCCTTCATCAGGAATCAAACATGTCTACGTAATTGATAACATACGCTCATCATTTCCATATTTGCCAGCAATCATCCATTTTGTTACACATGCTGCAAACATTCTGATAAAGAAGCCAGTTCTGTACACTTAACATTTTTCTCTACTCTACTTACTGGTCTAGTCTTATGCTTGTACATTCTGTCCTTCCTATCACACCCTGATTTTCATTACGTAAATCATTAACCCGCCCTATTGCCTTCTAAAGTTTTCGTAACTCTCCAAAGCTCCCATAATGTGAATTCTCCCCCCACCAATAAGTTTAAAGTACTTTGTTACAGCATAAGTTATATGATTTGCCAGAACACTCGTCTCAGTGCAGTTCCAGTGACACTCATCCTCTCTTTCCCCTGCATGAAGAATGTTGATGAGTTTCACTCGACAGCTGGCTTTGACAGGAACTTCCATGGCATTTCTCTTGTGGAACTTCAGTATGTGGTGACTATGCCACCTCCACACTTTTGGATGAGAAGCATCAAGCCTTACTTATTGGACACATGACGAAGAATTGGTCTCAAACAAAACCTCAAAAAGCCCAAATCCTTGACTCAGGTCAAGTTCCAGTCTATTCTTTCATTAGGATCAACAAAGAAATCCAGTCAGAGGGACAACCACTCAGAGAAAAAGTCACTCCCATAACTATAATGAAAACATACAGTGAAGAGTCACTGGAAGTAAGGGATCTGAGGTACAGGAGTGAGGGCCAGGAGCTAGGTTGTGCATGCAGAGTGGGCACTGGCTGCCCAGGGACAGGATGCCAAGCTCAGGGAGTGAAAGGTCAGGGGTTGGGTATTGAAAGTGGAGGGCCAATGTCCAGGGAAGGGAATTAGGAGTGAGCGATCAAGGTCCAGGAGTGAGAGGTCAACGTCTAGAATTGGATAATTAGGAGTGAGGGGTCAAGGTCTAGAATTGGATGATTAGGAGTGAGGAATTGAGGTCCAGGAGTGAGGCGTCGAGATTTAGGATTGGATCATTAGGAATGAGGGATCGAGGTCCAGGAGTGAGGGATCGAGGTCTAGGATTGGATGATTAGGAGTGAGAGATCGAGCTCCAGGAGTGAAGGATCGAGGTCTAGGATTAGAGGATTAGGACCGAGGGATCGAGGTCCAGGAGTGAGGGGTCGAGGTCCAGGAGTGAAAGGTCAAGGTCTAGACTTGGATGATTAGGAGTGAGGGGTCAAGGTCTAGAATTGGATGATTAAGAGTGAGGAATTGAGGTCCAGGAGTGAGGGGTCGAGGTTTAGGATTGGATGATTAGGAATGAGGGATCGAGGTCCAGGAGTGAGGGGTCGAGATCTAGGATTGGATGATTAGGAGTGAGAGATCGAGCTCCAGGAGTGAAGGAATGAGGTCTAGGATTAGAGGATTAGGACCGAGGGATCGAGGTCCAGGAGTGAGGGGTTGAGGTCTAGGATTGGATGATTAGGAGTGAGAGATTGAGCTCCAGGAGTGAGGGTCTGAGGTCTAGAATTGGAGGATTAGGACTGAGGGATCGAGGTCCAGGAGTGAGGGGTCGAGATCTAGGATTGGATGATTAGGAGTGAGGGGTCAAGGTCAAGGAATGACGGTCAAAGTCTAGAATTGGATGATTAGGAGTGAGGGATTGAGGTCCAGGAATGAGGGGTCGAGGCCTAGGTTTGGAGGATTAGGAGTGAGAGATCGAGTTCCAGGAGTGAGGGATCGAGGTCTAGGATTGGAGGATTAGGAGTGAGAGATCGAGCTCCAGGAGTGAGGGGTTGAGGTCTAGGATTGGAGGATTAGGACCGAGGGATCGAGGTCCAGGAGTGAGGGGTTGAGGTCTAGGATTGGATGATTAGGAGTGAGAGATCGAGCTCCAAGAGTGAGGGGTTGAGGTCTAGGATTGTAGGATTAGGACTGAGGGATCGAGGTCCAGGAGTGAGGGGTCGAAGTCTAGGATTGGATAATTAGGAGTGAGGGGTCGAGGTCAAGGAATGACGGTCAAAGTCTAGAATTGGATGATTAGGAATGAGGGATTGAGGTCCAGCAGTGAGGGGTCAAGGTCTAGGTTTGGAGGATTAGGAGTGAGGGGTGGAGGTCTAGGTTTGGAGGATTAGGAATGAAGGGTTGAGCTCCAGGAATGAGTCCAAGATTCAAGAGTGGCACAAAGTCGAGGTACATAGGCAGGGAGCTGAGAGGAGAAGTGGGAAGTAATCAGTCTGCCCACTGGGATTGGGTTGGTGGTTGACTCATGGAAGCTGCAAAGGAGCTGGCAGGTGTCTGGAGGAGATGGGAGGCACAAAGCAGGTGAAGGGAAGATAATGAGACTGCAAGTCAATAGGGATGGGGTGGCTGCAAGGGGTGTAGGGGATTCTGTGTTGAAGATGCATTAGCCATGCCCCCACCAGTCTACAGAAAGTGTGCTTAGGATGATGTCTTTTTGTGTTTATAAAACAACTGTGCCAGCTATTGTGAAAGAAAGCTAACCTATAGCCATTGTGCCAATTTAAACATGATAGCATCAAGGATATTAATGCTGACCTTGTGTATTGTGTCTTTAAGTTTAATGGAGTTAAATATTGAGGATTTTGATGATTTTTTCTAATTCTGTTTCTGTGTATATCCAAATAAATAAAAGTAACATAAATATAGAAGGCAATGTTACATGTGACCGTATTGCATGGTATTTGTGACAATGGTCAAGTAGCCACTGAAAAGCAATCGGCAATCCTGAGAGTCAAGAGGCAGCTCTCAGCAGGATGCTGCTGCCTGCTTTGCTGTTTCTCACTCACTCTCTCAGAGCACTGTCTGGCCTGAAAAGGGCCAAAACATCATTTCTATCATCTGTCCCAAAACTCCTGGGTTCAATGCACGATTGAACTGTAATCTGTCAAGCTACCGATAATGTGATTAGCATAGCTTTTCTTATTGTGTGACTGCAAGCATTGTCAGAGATAGAAAACCAAATGGCAGTATGGATTTAATGACTGCAGGAGACTTATCTATCTTCCCACTTTCCAGAATTGCCAGCATCTCCTCCTTATGAACCTCAATCACATCCTGAGTCTGTATCTTAGTATTCTCCTCGATAACATTGTCTTTTTCTTGTGTGTATACTGATGAAAAATATTCATTTAGCGCCTCTCCTATCCCTTTGGACTCCATGCACAACTTCCCACAACTGTCCTTGACTGGCCGTAATCTTACTCTAGTCATTCTTTTATTCCTGATATACCTAAAGAAATCTTTAGGGTTTTCCTTGATCCTACCTGCCAAAAACTTCTCATGTCCCCTCCTGGCTATTTTTAGCTCTCTTTTTAGTTCATTCCTGGCTAACTTGGAACTCTCAAGCGCTCTAAGTGAGCCTTCATGTCTCATCTTTACATAAGCCTTCTTCCTCTTGACAAGACATTCAATTTCCTTAGTAAACCACAATTCCCTCCCTCGACAACTTCCTCCCTGCCTGACAGGTTAATACTTATCAAGACCACACAGTAGCTGTTTCTTGAACAAGCTCCACATTTCAATTATGCCTATCCCCTGCAGTTTCCTTCCCCATCCTATGCATCTAAATTTTGCCAAATCACAACACAACTGCCTTTCCCCCAGCTGTAACTCATGCCCTGCCGTATATACCTATCTCTCTCCACCACTAAAGTAAAAACGTAACTGAATTGTGGTCACTATCACCAAAGTGCTCACCTACCTCCAAATCCATTGTAGCCTTGCCTCTTGTTGCCCTATCTACATACTGTGTCAGGAAGCTCTCCTGCACACATTGGACAAAAACTGACCCATCTAAAGTACTTGAACTATAGTGTTTCCAATCAATATTTGGAAAGTTAAAGTCCCCCATAACAACTACCTTGTTACTTTCGCTCCTATACGAAATAATCTTTGCTATTCTTTCCTCTACATATCTGGAACTATTTGGAGGGCTATAGAAAACTCTCAACAGGGTGACCTCTCCTTTCCTGTTTCTAACCTCAACCCATGCTACCTCAGTAGACGGGTCCTCAAAAGTCCTTTCTGCCACCATAATACTCGACTAACAGTGCCACACCTTCCCCTCTTTTGCCACCTTCTTTGTTATTACTGAAACATCTAAACCCCAGAACCTGCAACAACCATTCCTTCTCTATCCATGTCTCCAAAATGGCCACAACAATGAAGCCCCCTGTTGCAAGTTCACCACCTTATTCCAGATGCTCTTGGCGTTGAAGTAGACACACTTCAAACCACCTTCCTGCTTGCTGGTACACTCCTGTGACCTTGAAACATTATTCATGACCTCACTACTCTCAACCTCCTGTACACTGGAGCTATAATTAAGGTTCCCATTCCCCTGCTAAATTAGTCTAAACCTCCCGAAGATCATTGGCAAATGTCTCCCCCAGGATATTGGTACCCCTTTGGGTTACATTGCAGCCTTAGCACGGATGTTGAAAATTTCCTTTCATAAAGTGAGCGTCTAGAAGAGAATTATTACTGGAATGCATAAATTGTAGCAGTGAAGGATCTATTACCCTGTGCTATCAAATAGTCTCAGTAATTCCACCTTTATACACATATGAGCATACTTGCAACAGTTTCAGGCAATCTGCTGAAAGATTCATGTTTTTCTTCATTCATGAAATGAAGTAGGAAATTTAAAAATACTTTGTCAATGGCACAACTGATTAAAGGCAAGTCCTGTTCTAAAGGAGAGTCATACTGAACTGTTTCTCTCTTCACAGATGCCATCAGACCTGCTGAGTCTCTCTAGTGCTCTCGGTTTTTCATATAACAGTGAAGTGCCTGTTCACTCAATCAAAATATAGAAGCATGCATGTGTAATATTTCTAAATGTTTACTGGAAAAAGTTTTATTTTAATTAATCAGTTTCCAAATTAAGATTTTTAAGAATGCCACCAAATTGCTAAGTGGGAAACAGTTATGGAGTTTCCAAAGTTATTTACCACATGAAATCAAAAGGATTAAATGGAACAGTTTATTTTGAGAATTAACTGACCTAATTTCCTATAAGTGGTCATGGGAGTACTTGACACAGTTAGAAGACACTGTTACTTGCATTTTAGCAAAATTCAAATATTTTAGTTTGCAGCGGCAGTATTGGACATTCATATTTGGACTTGCTTTGGTTATTTCATGACCGCTCCATCAACATACATTTGTAAGTTTATGCCATTTGGAATTGAAGTTATTCATGTGGGAATTGATTGCTTTTAGAAAATGTTTTCAGTAGAATAACACTATAGCACTGTGAGTGGAGCTGGTCCATAACAATCAAAAAGACTGCTTTAAATTAGCTCTCCTATTACAAATGTTTTCTGTCAGTCACACCTACATTTTAAAAATATCACTCTCATTCCCAGTTTCAAAAGTAGATTTCTTGAACTCTTCATCCAGAGTGCCTGTGGAATTCTATGCCACAGAACAGAGTCAAGGCCAAATCATTAAATGTTTCCAAGAAAGACTCTTAGAGTCATTGAGCTCTACAGCACGGAAACAGATCCTTCAGTCCAACTTGTCCATGCCAACTAGATACCCTAAATTAATCCAGCCTGCATTTGGCCCATATCCCTCTAAACCCTTCCTATTCATGTACCCATCCAGATGGCTTTTAAATGCTGTAATTGTACCAGCCTCCATCACTTCCTCTGGCAACTCATTCTATACATGCACCAAGGAGCACAAGGTATGGAAGAGAAAGTGTAAACAGGGTACTGAGATGGATGATCAACCATGATCATATTGAATGGGAAAGCAGGCTTGAAGGGCCAAATGGCCAACTCCTGCTGTTTTTTCTAAATTTCTGCAAAGAGGTTCCTACCTCTTGCCCCGTTGCAGTTTTTAAACCTTTTCATGGTGTCCATCATATGCAATGCTCTCTCACCCTCTGAATTTTGCTTCATAGAATCTTTTTTTGTGTAAGTTGAAATGCATAACCTGCACTGTGTCCTGAAATTTTGTGGAACCTTTCGGTATAACTATGCTGCAAGGATGATGTTGGATTGTTTCTCCCTCCTATCAAAGCAGTTTCAGTGTAAATTTCAGTGTCAGGACACATACATTACAACTGAGATGCATCAGCCAAAACCCTTCGCTTTGCTCAGAGCTCCACTCCTTGACCTGCAACAAAAAGGTCTTGGGAATTTCCTAACTTCACTCCAGGGAAACCAGTTACAATACGCTTAAGCACCAGCTCGGGAAATGATGATGTAGTGGTATTATCACTGAGCTATTAATCCAGAGACCTAGATAACATCCTGGACACCCCAGTTTGAATCCTGTCACCATAGGTGGTGTAATTTGAATTCAATTAAACAATACATCTGGAATTAAGAGTCTAATGATGATCATGTAACTGTTGTTAATTGTTGGAAAAATCTATCTGGTTCACTAATGTCCTTTCTGGAAGGAAACTACCATTCTTACCTGGTCTGGCCTACGTGTGACTCGAGACCAACAGCAATGTGGTTGACTCTTAAACTGCCTTCTGGGAAATTAGAGATGGGAAATAATTGCTGGCCTAGCCAATGATGCCCTCATCCCATAAATGAATTTAAAAAACACGGATGTTTCTAGAGCCATGGATGTGTTTCAAGGACAGTACGTTCCCTTTTTGGTGCCAGGGTAAAGGACCTTCTGAAGTTGCAGAACATTATTCTGAGGGAGGGTGATCAGCAACTGATCCACCTTGCTACCAGTTACTTAGTGGAAAATGAGGATGAGGACCTGAAAGCATTTTCAGGGAGCTAGGTAGGAGATTAAAAAGCAGCTCCTTGAAAGCAGGAGATCAGGATTACTCCCAGTCCCACACACCGTTGAGCATAACAACAGGGGAATTGAGAGAATTGATGTGTGACTGGAAGACTGGAAAACTGGAGGCTGCCACATATTCTGAGGCATTGATCCTGGCAAAGGTGGGAACTGTGCAAGCCAAGTGGTTTACATCTGAACAGGATAAGGATAAATAATCTTGCAGGGAAATTTGTATGTGCTTTCGGGGACAGTATCAGGGGAGGTGGGAACTGGAAGGCAGTTCAGAGCAGGGAATGGGATATAGAAACTCAGAAACAAGTGACTCTGAAAGACAGATGGAGCAGATGTTAAAAAAAGAACAGAAATTTGGCAGCACTAAAAGGTGTCTATGTAAATTCAAACTCCAGGAGAATAGTGAATGAGACTGATGTGCTGAGGGGACAGATAGATAATTGGCAATGTAATACCATTGCTATAAAGTAAAATTAGCTTAAAGCAGAGCAAGGACAGTAGCTCAGCATTCCTGACTATAAAGATTTCAGGCAGGATAGAGAAAAGAATAAAAAAAGAAACAGATCAGGGATAGCTTTATTGGTGAAAGAATCAATCAAAGCTGTGAGGAAGGATGGTAAACTAATTGAAATATCAAATGAGGCCATATGGATTGAATACAGAAACAAAAAATGAACAGACACCCTGCTCAGACTACTGATCCCCAAATAGTGGGACAGAGTTATAGGGGCAACGTTCTGAGTGCAAAGTGAATAGTTGAGGATTTCAACTACCCAAAAGTCAACTAGGATCCAAATAGTGGAAATAGTACAGAGGATGTAAAATCCTTGATATGCATTCAAGAGAACTTTTTTTTAGGACTGGAACACTTGCTGACTTTTCATTATTTTTGTTTTTGTTCTTTATCAATTTTGGTTTGGAGCTATGAACTAGGAATTGTGACCTGAAAATAACTTGTGGACCTTGGGACAGCTTGTGAAAAAAGGAAATGAACAACAAGCTTTGGTTCATTTCTGAGGCCAAGCCTGGAGGCTAATTGTAGATTGAGTCTAGATCAAAAGGGTTCCTACTCGGGCAGAGTTTTATGTTTCAACAGATAGCAGAAGTTGATGAGGTCAGTTTCTGGGAATTGGTTCCAGCAAGTCTGGAAGAGCCCCAATGTTCAAGCAGATGGCTGATGATGAATGGTAATTGAAGGCGTTGGGTCTCTGAGGGTGGAACCAGAGTTGAATTGTGTTTGAACTGTGTTTTCTGAGGGAGGTGAACTTGACCGATGACAACATAGCATGAAGATTTGTAAGCTC
>NC_057720.1:14966927-14967866 GCF_004010195.1 Chiloscyllium plagiosum
TTTAAGTTGTGCCCAGAATACCAGAAACCAATGGCATTTGGTTTGATTGTTTTGACACCTTGAAACTGATTATAAGAGTTTTTTGAGTCGTGGGTGTTATTTAAACCCGGTATTTTGAAAGTATGAGGGAGAGCAACTGCCATCGAATAGCGAGCAACTGCTGCTGAGCCCGAGAGCTAAATGGCCATCTCGCATCTTCCTCTCAAAGAAATTAGAAAACAATTTCAACCAAAGTACCTTTTCATGTACTACCTTCTCACATTAAAAAAAAAGAAACAAGACGGTCCAGCGAGATCAGCAGACAGAGGATTGAATTCAGAGGAACCTGTTTGGTCTTGAGATTAAGTTAATGCAATGCTTAAAAAAGTGTCCAGTTTAATAATTGGAACAGTGTACTTTTGTGGAGTTGGCGTCAGATACTAAGTAGGTAAAAGAAGGGGACTTGGATTTGTGAACATTTGTTGTTTCGTGTTCACTATTAGAGTTCAGAAAATAATTAAAATTTTCTTAATGTATTGGAATTTTAGAGTTCTCTGTCCCTATTACTTTAACAGATTACAGAGTGAACCAAGACTCTCTGGGTGTTTGGTTTAATTAACAGAGAGGTTCGACCTCTGCACCGTAATCAATGGCAGGAAATTTCTGATGAGACTGCAATGGATCAGCAACCCAAAGAAACTGGAAGCTTGATGCTGAAAAATAGAGGCCAGCCATTTGTTTGGTGAGTGGGTTCTAATAATATCATGTAATCACCTGCCACGATTTCTCACTTCAAAACAGCTCATAGATAGCTATTTGGGACATTAGTATAGGGTTGGTTGACATGGAATATTTACAGATTAACTAGTCTGTTTAACTGTATCAGTACCCGCTGAAGAAATTGATTTTTGATGGACACTTAGAGGGTTCCAAGCTGATAGGACTTACCCAGTAGGAAAT
>NC_057720.1:14968241-14991313 GCF_004010195.1 Chiloscyllium plagiosum
AAATGCTGTAATTGTACCAGCCTCCATCACTTCCTCTGGCAACTCATTCTATACATGCACCAAGGAGCACAAGGTATGGAAGAGAAAGTGTGAACAGGGTACTGAGATGGATAATCAACCATGATCATATTTAATGGGAAAGCAGGCTTGAAGGGCCAAATGGCCAACTCCTGCTGTTTTTTCTAAATTTCTGCAAAGAGGTTCCTACCTCTTGCCCCGTTGCAGTTTTTAAACCTTTTCATGGTGTCCATCATATGCAATGCTCTCTCACCCTCTGAATTTTGCTTCATAGAATCTTTTTTTGTGTAAGTTGAAATGCATAACCTGCACTGTGTCCTGAAATTTTGTGGAACCTTTCGGTATAACTATGCTGCAAGGATGATGTTGGATTGTTTCTCCCTCCTATCAAAGCAGTTTCAGTGTAAATTTCAGTGTCAGGACACATACATTACAACTGAGATGCATCAGCCAAAACCCTTCGCTTTGCTCAGAGCTCCACTCCTTGACCTGCAACAAAAAGGTCTTGGGAATTTCCTAACTTCACTCCAGGGAAACCAGTTACAATACGCTTAAGCACCAGCTCGGGAAATGATGATGTAGTGGTATTATCACTGAGCTATTAATCCAGAGACCTAGATAACATCCTGGACACCCCAGTTTGAATCCTGTCACCATAGGTGGTGTAATTTGAATTCAATTAAACAATACATCTGGAATTAAGAGTCTAATGATGATCATGTAACTGTTGTTAATTGTTGGAAAAATCTACCTGGTTCACTAATGTCCTTTCTGGAAGGAAACTACCATTCTTACCTGGTCTGGCCTACATGTGACTCGAGACCAACAGCAATGTGGTTGACTCTTAAACTGCCTTCTGGGCAATTAGGGATGGGCAATAAATGCTGGCCCAGTCAGTGATGCCCTCATTCTGTGAATGAATAAAGAAAAAAATTTAAGCCTAACATAACACAAAGTCACTTGATTCTGGCTTACCTGAGATTTTTGGAGTTAAAATACAGTTGATTTTATTGAAAGTTTCCCACTAACAGCAGTATTTTAATGCATCAAAGGCCAGTTTTTTTCCACCGAGAAAGTCATGCATGCAGAGACAATAGTGGTAGCCAGTCCCTGTGGGCAGAATGGTGGGTTTTCATTAAGAAGCTGCTGTGTATGTGAAGGTGGTGACCTGTCTCCCAGAGATGCTTTGTATTACTTACCATTGGGAAGATCGCCATAGCTTCTAGAACAACAGAAAAAAATATCAACAGTGCCACTACAGCAGAGTCATGAGTTCATTGCTTGTTGAGTTCCAAATTGAACATCAGCTGAAGCCACTGGTGTGTATCCATGAGGCAGAGGAATTTTCTAGTTAGCACATTTTGGGAAGTAGTCACACGGCAAGTTAGAAGTGTTTTGACGTTGAGGGAATGGGTAGTGCAGAAGTCCCCTATGTCTGGCTTGTTTGCTAATTAGTATTCCATTTTGGATACTGATGAGACCAATGATTCATTGGAGAGTGAAGCCAGCACCAAGCTGGCTCAGCTGCGTAATAGGGGAGGAAGAAGATTGAAAGAGAAATAGGAATAATGGATTTCATAATCAGGGGATCAGACGCCTTAAGAGAGGCGATGGCCTAGCAGTATTATTGTGGGACCGTTAAGCTAGAGACTCAGATAATGTTATGAGGACCTGGGTTTGAATTCTATCATGGCAGATGGTAGAATTTAAGTTAAATTTTTAAAAACCTGCAACTGAGGGCCTAATGATGATCATGAATCACTTGCCGATAATTGGAGAAAAACCCATCTGGTTCACTAATGCCGTTTAGGGATGTAAACTGCCATCCTTCCCTCGTCTGGACTATATGTGACTCTAGACCCACGGTGATGTAGTTGACTCTTAACTGCCCTCTGGGAACTTAGAGATGGGAAATAAATGCTGGCCTAGCCAATGATGCCCTCATCCCATAAATGAATTTAAAAAACACGGATGTTTCTAGAGCCATGGATGTGTTTCAAGGACAGTACGTTCCCTTTTTGGTGCCAGGGTAAAGGACCTTCTGAAGTTGCAGAACATTATTCTGAGGGAGGGTGATCAGCAACTGATCCACCTTGCTACCAGTTACTTAGTGGAAAATGAGGATGAGGACCTGAAAGCATTTTCAGGGAGCTAGGTAGGAGATTAAAAAGCAGCTCCTTGAAAGCAGGAGATCAGGATTACTCCCAGTCCCACACACCGTTGAGCATAACAACAGGGGAATTGAGAGAATTGATGTGTGACTGGAAGACTGGAAAACTGGAGGCTGCCACATATTCTGAGGCACGGGGATTGATCCTGGCAAAGGTGGGAACTGTGCAAGCCAAGTGGTTTACATCTGAACAGGATAAGGATAAATAATCTTGCAGGGAAATTTGTATGTGCTTTCGGGGACAGTATCAGGGGAGGTGGGAACTGGAAGGCAGTTCAGAGCAGGGAATGGGATATAGAAACTCAGAAACAAGTGACTCTGAAAGACAGATGGAGCAGATGTTAAAAAAAGAACAGAAACTTGGCAGCACAAAAAGGTGTCTATGTAAATTCAAACTCCAGGAGAATAGTGAATGAGACTGGTGTGCTGTAGGGACAGATAGATAATTGGCAATGTAATACCATTGCTACAAAGTAAAATTGGCTTAAAGCAGAGCAAGGACAGCAGCTCAGCATTCCTGACTATAAAGATTTCAGGCAGGATAGAGAAAAGAATAAAAAAAGAAAAAGATCAGGGATAGCTTTATTGGTGAAAGAATCAATCAGAGCTGTGAGGAAGGATGGTAAACTAATTGAAATATCAAATGAGGTCATATGGATTGAATACAGAAGCAAAAAATGAACAGACACCCTGCTCAGACTACTGATCCCCAAATAGTGGGACAGAGTTATAGGGGCAACGTTCTGAGTACAAAGTCAACTAGGATCCAAATAGTGGAAATAATACAGAGGATTAGATTAGATTACTTACAGTGTGGAAACAGGCCCTTCGGCCCAACAAGTCCACACCGACCCGCCGAAGCGTAACCCACCCATTCCCCTACATTTACCCCTGCACCTAACACTACGGGCAATTTAGCATGGCCAATTCACCTGACCTGCACATCTTTGGACTGTGGGAGGAAACCGGAGCACCCGGAGGAAACCCACGCAGACACGGGGAGAATGTGCAAACTCCACACAGTCAGTCGCCTGAGTCGGGAATTGAACCCGGGTCTCTGGCGCTGTGAGGCAGCAGTGCCAACCACTGTGCCACCGTGCCACCCACAAAGGATGTAAAATCCTTGATATGCATTCAAGAGAACTTTTTTTTAGGACTGGAACATTTGCTGATTTTTCATTATTTTTGTTTTTGTTCTTTATCAATTTTGGTTTGGAGCTATGAACTAGGAATTGTGACCTGAAAATAACTTGTGGACCTTGGGACAGCTTGTGATAAAAGGAAATGAACAACAAGCTTTGGTTCCTTTCTGAGGCCAAGCCTGGAGGCTAATTGTAGATTGAGTCTAGATCAAAAGGGTTCCTACTCGGGCAGAGTTTTATGTTTCAACAGATAGCAGAAGTTGATGAGGTCAGTTTCTGGGAATTGGTTCCAGCAAGTCTGGAAGAGCCCCAATGTTCAAGCAGATGGCTGATGATGAATGGTAATTGAAGGCGTTGGGTCTCTGAGGGTGGAACCAGAGTTGAATTGTGTTTGAACTGTGTTTTCTGAGGGAGGTGAACTTGACCGATGACAACATAGCATGAAGATTTGTAAGCTCCATACCTAACCTCACACTAGCTTTTGGAAGCCAGGAGAGTGGAAAGTTCAATTGGAAGTATTACAGCCCTGACCTGATTGAACAGAGAAGGTGACTCTGATCAGCAGTTCCAGAAAAGGAGTCCACATTTGTTACTGTGAGACAACATATCATGAAAGCTACAGAAGTAATCTAGCCAGCTTTGTTATTATCTTTTATTTACTCCTGAAGTGTATTTGTTTGCCTGTCTTAAAAGATTGACGCTGAAAATGAATGTTTCAGGTTTAAAGCATAAACATTAATCAATTTACCTTATTGCTTACTTTTTTTCTGCTAAAGCTATTATCTATTGAATAAATTGTTAAGTCTTTTATTTTAGGTACAAAATCAGCATCTGAAATTATTTATTAGCAAAGTCAAAAGTCTGGTTAGGAGCCTATAGTAACTATTGGGAGTCTTCAATGGCTTAATTTTACAGTGTTGCAAATATGGAGGTAGAAAGGTTGTTTGTCTGCATGTCATAACATTAGGCAGCATGTAGCAAGTCTAAAATGAGAAGGCACAATTCTAGGTTTAGTCTTAGGAAACATAAAAAGTTGAAATAACAGTGGGTGACCATTTTGGCAATAGTGATCATAATAAAGTTAGCTCTAACATTATGGAAAGAGACAGAGGAAGAGCAGGAGTAAACGTTTTAAATTAGTAGAAAGCAAGCATTACAAAGCTAAGAAATGATCTGGCAAGAATTCAGCTACTTGAAGGATAGTCAGTCAAATTAGTAGGAGGCATTCAAAAACAAAAAATCTTAGGGCACAATGTAGACATGACTCCAAAAAGAAAAGGGTGCCACTCTTTATCCAGAATCATATTTGTGGTGGCACAGTGGCTCAATGGTTAGCACTGCTGCCTCACAGCACCCAGGACTGGGTTCGATTCCCACCCTCAGGCAACTGTTTGTGTGGAGTTTGCACATTCGCCCAGTGTCTGTGTGGGTTTCCTCCCACAATCCAAAAATGTGCAGGTCAGGTGAATTGGCCATGCAACTTTGCCCGTAGTGTTATGTGCATTAGTCAGGGGTCAATATAGGGTAGAGAAATGGGTCTGGGTGGGTTAACTGTTCGGAGGGTCAGTGTGGACCTGTTGCACCAAAAGGACCTGTTTCCATACTCTAAGTAATTTAATCATACAGGGTGAGATAAAGAAGCAAAATAGAGCTGATAACAGTCTAAAAAAACTTTGTGAAGCTAGAGGAATATAGTAAGTACAAGAGTAAAGTAAGGAGAGGAAATAACCCAATATTGGTGAAACAAAGAAAATTCCAATAGTGATGTATCAGCACATGAAAAGCAGAAGAATGACTAAGGAGAAGAAACAGAAGTAGAAATTCCTTGAGAAAGTTAGCGGATGTGGCAGCAACTTTGGGAGAAAACTGAGTTAATAATTTGAGTCCAGTGACTCTTCATCAGAACTGATAGCAGCGAGGAAAAAAATGGTATTTATGCTGAAGACGGGGTGGGCAGGAGTGGAGTGAGCAGATAGGTGGAGATGCAGCTCAAAGAAAGAGAGAAGTACGAAAGGAATAGGTAGACGAGGGGATTATTGATAGTGAGCCAGGACAGAGAGAGACTGAGTGAGTGACAATGAGAGGTGAAGTAGGACAGAATGGGGAGGTTGTACTGAAAGCTACCCATGTCATGACAGGACCAGGGTGTTGGGGTGGGTAAAAAACACGGAGGAACTGAATCAGGCTCTACTATTATTAAGTGTGATGTTTGGTCTTAGAGATTGCAGGTCCCCAAGTAAAGGATGAGATTCTGTTCTTCGCTGGAACACTGTAGCAGGCCAGGGACTGACATGTTGGCCAGGGAACACAATGGTGTATGGAAGCGGTAGGCAACTGGAAGCTCAGGGTCATTTTTATGGACAGAATGTAGGTGTCCTGCAAAGCAGTTATCCAGACAGCGTTGTGTCTCCCCAGTGTAGAGGAGATCACATTGAGTAGCAAATACAATAGACTAAATTGAGTGAAGTAGAGTCAAATCACTTTCAATTGGAAACTGTGTTTGGGGCTTTGGATACTGAGGAGGGAGGAGGTAAATGGGTCAGTGTCGCACCTTCTGTGATTGCAGGGGAAAGTGCCTTAGGGCTGTGGGTAGGTGTTGGGAGTGAAGGAGGAGTGGACCAGGGTGTCCTGGAGGGAACAGCTCCTGCGGAAGGCTGACAATATGTGTGGCATCCCGCGAGGTGGTGGAAATGGTGGCTAATGATCTTACGCTTACTCTCGCTTCACGGATGCTGCCTGACCCATTGTGATTTCCAGCATTTTTTTGTTTTCAGTGCAATCCTATGGATCCTTACAGTGGCTAAGATAAAGGTTGGGCCAATCGGAGTGTATGTGGGAACTTGTTCATGAATGCAGAAGATGTGGGCGAAATTCCAAATTCGCACTTGATCTCTGTTTTCACAAGGGAGGAGGATGATGCAGGCATTCTAGCTAAAGACGGGAAGTGTGAAACATCCGATGAAATTATCATAATGAGAAGGGAGTGACCGACCTTTCTGAAGTTTAACAAAATACCAGGGCTGGAGAATGATATTGCTGGCTGATAAAAGGAACCAGGGAGGAAATTAGTGGATGTTCTGAGGTACATTTTCCAATCCTCTCTAGACACATGCAGAGGATCAGAGGTCTGTAAACCCTGCACCCTTATTCAAAATGGTGCAAGGAATGGACCATGCAAAAATTGGCTGATAGTGCAGAGGATAGCTTTCGACTGCGCAAAGATATTAATCATTTGATTGGATGGGCAAAAATTTGAAAATGGAGTTCAATGTAGAGAAGTGCAAGGTATTGTATTTGAGAAAGATAAGCAAATCAAGGGATTGCACAATAAAGGGAGAGGTATAGTGAGGGTTAAGAGGAAGTGAGAGATGTAGGAGCGCATATCCATGGACCCCTGGAGATGGCAGGACAGGTAGATAAGTGGCAAAGAAGGCTTAAGGAATTCTTCACTGAATGGGTATTGAATACAAAAGCAGGAGTGTAACACTGAAAAGTACTGTCATAATCCTGGTGCAAATAATGCGCAGGAAATTAAATCCTACTGTGCCAGGAATCATCACGAGTGTGACATAGAACCAATTTCATCTCTAGGATTTATAATGCATGGCTACGGCTACTATTTAAGATAAAAGCAACTTACACCAGGTTTCATTAAGAATCGCAAAAAAAATTAATGGTATCAAACATCCTTGAACATGTGGCAAAACAGATTTTTACGAATATGCAAATTCAGAAGACTCAAATTTAACAAATCCAAACACACACTGGTT
This sequence comes from Chiloscyllium plagiosum, assembly GCF_004010195.1. Taxonomy (NCBI): domain Eukaryota; kingdom Metazoa; phylum Chordata; class Chondrichthyes; order Orectolobiformes; family Hemiscylliidae; genus Chiloscyllium; species Chiloscyllium plagiosum. The sequence continues at coordinate 14,975,342 of NC_057720.1, forward strand.
CATCCACAGACTGGATGGACAAGACAGAGGTGAAAAATAGGATTCATTTTCAGAGTACTGCCGGTAGAATGTATCGGTAAAAAAGCACAAAGCTTCTGAATCAGAGTCCGAAACAAAATGGGAAGAATCATAGAATCTTTACAGTGTGGAAGCAGGCCATTCAGCCCACCGAGTCTACACTGACCCTCCAAAGAGTATCCCACTCAGACTCAGTCCGCTACCCTATCCCTACATTTCCCATGGCTAATCCAACAGCCTGCACATCTTTGGACAGTGGGAGGAAACCGGAGCCCCCGGAGGAAATCCACACAGACACGGGGAGAATGTGCAAACTCCATACAAGAATGAGATGACTTTTCTTCTCACAGTTCCTTCTTTTGGTTTTTGCTGATTATATCGTGCCGTCATCGAATACAGCAATCCTCAATTTATGTAGCTGGTCAGTCACATCTAAGTCTTGTCTTGTATTAGAAGTCTTTGTCCTTCTTACAAAATATTTGAATGTTAATTGTTTTCAATTAAAAGGAGAATGAGAGTGATTTCAACTGGTGGCAGGCTTGAACATCTGAGACGCAACTGCTTTCTCTCTCCTCTCAATTCTGTGTCAAACAGTACTTAAACCAATCTGCCTGGTAGTTATTTTTCTTTTCCAAAGATAATGGGATGCTAGTACAAAGTATGAAAACCCAAAAACACCATATGCTTCCACTTTTTGTGAGTTGTAAAAAAAATCCATACTTCCACTTTCTACTTCATATTTCCAAATAAATTATGCATAGTCCATTCATACCTCCACACCTTAGAGAGACGAAGCATCATTTTAAATGTGTTATGTTACAGGGGAAGCATGACATGTATGTAAATAAAACACACACAATAAATTACATTTGTATACCCACAGCCGTTCTTCATAATACGATTTGTACAATTTCTTGTAATTTTTCTTCTCAAATTTTCAACCTATGTTTACAAATATTTCCTTACATTCTTAATACTGAGTCTGCAATTCTGTCAGGCGATGTGAACAATCCTAATATTATCAAGTTAAATTAACAAGCTTCATCGAAACGATCTTGCATTTTTAGACTTTAATATTTTTCAACAAAAGCCAAAACATTATGGGTCCAGGGTTATTGTTTAAGAGCTCAAACATAAAACTAGTGTCATCCGATCTTTGTTTATCAGCATGGACATGACAGGCCAAATAGTCTCCTTTTGTCATATAAATGTTTATGAGTCAATGAGACTCATAGTGTTTATTTGGTGTCATAATGAACATTAACTTTAAAATATTTAAGCATCAGTAACAATTCCAGAATCTCCTTTTCCTCGCACGTTCCTTCTGGGAAAAAAATATGCTGGAAATCGGGCCCTGCTATTCCATGATTCATCTCAAATTTAAATATGATTTATTTATTCTCTAAGATCACTATAGTGACCTGAGTGTGACCGTGATTTCAGTTAAAAGAAACTCACACCAGGTTTCAGCAATGAATAAGATATTGAGAATATTGGAGCTAGTCAGTCACTGATGCTATGACCTGTAGAGATAACGGAAAGTGAAATTCTACAAGAGTAACATTTTGAACTATTTTATGACAGTGTTCCGACTAAATCTGAGACATATAGAGTTTTACAGGCAGAAGAGAATGCTCTGAAAAGGTGAGATGACTTGGAAAATGACTAAACTTTATGAGTCCCTCAGGAAATTCTAATGACAGATCACCTTTTACAACATTTAAGAGGCATTTGGATGGGTATATGAATAGGAAAGGTTTGGAGAGATATGGGCTGCGTGCTGGCAGGTGGGACGAGATTGGGTTGGGATATCTGGTCGGCATGGACGGGTTGGACTGAAGGGTCTGTTTCTACATCTCTATGATTCTATGACCTAACTATTAGGAAAACAGGTGAGAATTTTTTTGTTGGTCAAAACTAAAACATTTTTGTTGGTCAAAATTGCATTAAAATATGGTCAAATATTGCCAGATATGTCAGAAAACAGGGGAGAAAAACACCCACTGATTAAACTTACACTTTTAATTCTGCTAAGGTACCTTTGAAGAACTGTTCAGCAGGATCACAATGGATTGTATCGGCTCCTACCAAAAACCAATGGGAATGGGAACCAATATTTTTTAACCCTTTTACTGTTTCAGCAAGATTTCTCAAATGCCTTTAGCTAAAAAAAAATCAACAAAATTGCAGTGGAAAACTTAGCTCAAGGGTTTGCAAGATATGGATTACCCAAAGAAATCCAATCAAGTCAAGGCTCAAATTTTTAGGTCATGACTATTCAAAGAAAGTAAACTAGTTTAGGAAATAGAGTAAATTACCTTTTCCTTTAATTGCCAACATTAACATTGGAAAGGTCACATCCAATTGTGAAATGCATTAAATACACTCTATTGTCAAGAACGTCCTAATGATTGGGATAAAGGAATTTCCTTGTTGTTGTTTTCCATTAGGGATGATCCTAATGACTCCACAGGATTCAATCATTTTGACCTGATATATGCACATGACGTTTTATCTATCACATACATGAAGGAAACCGAATGTTGTGAACCAAATGGACTTATGTAATGTATGGTTGCTATCAAATTCATTGTATATTTAAGATCAATATATTACTAATATCAATGTAACATTAAATAGTACTAAAATATTTGAGATAGGAAATGAAAATGCCTTTTAAGGATACATTTTCATTCTTCTTTGATGGGAGTTAGAACGAAAGTTTAGAATTTCTACAAATAACTACGTCAAACATTCCTTCTGGAACATTGTCAGAGAGCAGGGACACACACAGTGTTGATGGAAGATTGTTATGACTGGAGTAGTTTATGACAGGTGGCTAAACATTGATAAAGAGGAATAATTTCTCTAGATTTGAATAATTACAAAGTGATGGGGTTTGGGGATAGATTGAAACCATATTTTACTGTGTGCTTAAAGATTATTTTTGTAATTAAGTTCTATAACTAGATAACTTGGTTTTTTTTAGTTAATTTTTATGTAAAACTTTTCTGTTCTTTTGTTGAAGAAACTCTTGTATAATTATGTTTCTCAATGTTATTTTTTTAAAATATGTCTAATAGGCCAGATTTCATTCTGAGATCTGTGTTGTTCAATAGTGACATCAGCAGAGATTGTGCCAATGTAAGACATCCAGATCTTGGTGTGTGTGAGATACTTTGAAAGTTTGAATTTAATGCAAAACATGGGAATACTGTATAATGTGATAACTGTTAGGACTTTAACAATAGGAATGTATTGGATATATTCCAAAAATACAGAGGTCTTATTGTTTCACCAAGATTGTCAACTTGTCTCTCTTTATTTCTGTTATGTAGAACAAAGAGACTTCACCAGATTTATTCAATAAATGTAAAAATAACCTATGTATTTAAAAAAAAAATGCTACTTTTTTCGAGCAACATGAAGAATTCCTCCATATCCTTTCTCCATATTTTGGGAATGCCTGTTCAAATGTAAACATTTTCTCACAGGACTTTAGATTACGACTAGAACTTTCCTTATCAGAATGGTCAGAATCAGGATTTGCAGACTCTTTCTTTTTAAACTGTGGCCTTTTCAGTTGATAACTCACTTCTCTTTTTTCCGTTTGAAATTCTAGCTACAACTTCTTAAATGCTCCCTTCTTTCCTTTTTCCTTTCCCTTTCTGAATTGCAACTTCACTTTCATGTTTATTTAAACTTCTTTTTGCATTTTAAACTGCTTTGACTCTAATTGGTTTCTAATCCTAACAACCCACCACTTAGTGTGCCTAATTCCTGACGAAGGGCTTTTGCCTGAACGGTCGATTTTCCTGCTCTTTGGATGCTGCCTGACCTGCTGTGCTTTTCCAGCACCACTCTAATCTAGACTCTAATCTGCAGTACCCACTTTTGCCTAGCTCCTTTAGTATCTCCATCAATCCCATATGCTGTGCCAACATGTTCATTAACTCTGCTTTCTGAGCTTTATTTTAGGAAATCCCACATTTCACTCCTTCCCCAATTCTAGCTAAAAATTGGTTAAGTCTTGTAAACCATTCTGGGATACCTCCTCCATCTTTAAAACAAGAGTTTTAGTTACTTCCAATGCCAATTTAGTTTTATAATATGAGAGACCAAGTATCTATTTTTCTATCTATTACCAAATATTAATGCTGCTTGTCTAATCTTAGATTGTTTGCATCCAAAAATCCCAGATGAGCCCTCAATCTTTGTAACGACTCTGATCAGAGGAGGATGGTAGAAAACAAGTCACTTCATAAGCCATAGTAAAGATGTAAGTGTCTTATTTAAGCATCGAGATGGCCAACTTGTTTCTCTTTATTACTGTCATGTAAAACAAGAGACTTTATGCTGGTTTCTCCAATAAACTCCAAAATAACTTGTTTATTAAGAACAAGCTTAATCTTTAAACAAGGTTTATTAAATAAGATATTATCCAGCCTTAAACTATAGTTCCCTTAATCATATCATACATACACACATTCATTCACAGATAGGACAAGATATATAGCTATGCAAAGGTTGTGACGATGTTGCAGCTTTGAGATTATTTTGTCCTTGTTTTTTCTTTGAAGAGAGGTTTTAAGGTAGAGGGCATGAGTAGCCTACCAAGACCTCTTGAGTAAACTGCTTGGGAGGCCTTGGGATTCTTTTTTTTACAGGATCAGTGGTGCTGGAAGAGCACAGCAATTCAGGCAGCATCCGAGGACAGGCAAAATCGACATTTCGGGCAAAAGCCCTTCATCAGGCTTTTGCCCGAAACGTTGATTTTGCCTGTCCTCGGATGCTGCCTGAATTGCTGTGCTCTTCCAGCACCACTGATCCAGAATCTGGTTTCCAGCATCTGCAGTCATTGTTTTTACCTTCTTTTTTTTACAGCCTGAATGGCTGTGGCCAGCTCTCACAGATCAGGATTTCTGGGTTTTGGTTTCTCAGTAGCATCAGAAGCTGTTGAGACCACAACAGAGTTGAAAGCTTCAATGACTGTCTCCCGACTGCTACTATCTCTGAATTTTCAGTTAATGTTTTTTTCCTCCTGGATTGGAGAACTGCATGTGAGAATCTGTGTCTGAATTTTCCTTTTTGCTGAGGGATGTGTTAATAGGACGTTACTATATTGGAACAGTTAATTAGTACTAGTTACTGTTTCTGTTGTTCTGTTAATAGAATTGAATTATTCTAAGTTCCTCTTTCTTTGTTTGCATTTTACCTGCAGTGTTTAAATAAATTGTGTTTTGCTTGAAGTTGAGTAGTTTAACCAGTCGTATTGCACCCGGAGCAGCCTCTTCATGTTTACTTTAAAAATAATAAAAAATTAGAGTCTATGCTGCCTTCTTAAAATATTTTTAGGGAGTCTGGTCTATAATAAGGTACAACACATTTTGAAAAAAGTAGGCGAAAATAAATGAATCTCTTTAGGTCCAGGGTTCAAACCACAAGGTAAACAATTCAACTTCTCACATTTAATTTCAAAAAGATCAAGTTGCTATCAGGTGCAGAATGATGGAAAATCTTAAATTCAGGTGAAACACCATTTAGATCCAGGTCCTTAAATTGAGTACTAAGGTCAGCTTTCAGAGTTTATGAGGAGATTGGCTTGTGGAACCATCTCAGGTTCCCAGCAAATATTTCCTTGAGCTATTTCTACAGCTGTTTCTTTCAAGTGCTACAATTTATTCTCGCTCACACATACACAGATCTTTCACTCCTGCTAGCTTCCTTCCAATTGAATCACATCTTTGCATGCCCTGGAACAGTAACTCTACTTCAGAGGCTGTTGCTAGGCAACGTTCAGTATAAGGCCTCTTCAAAAAATCAAGTTGCTTGTATAGCAATTCAGGCCATGAACATGACTTCTTATCCATGTTTTAAAAGCTTTGGGTTGTCTCCTTTCTAAATTTATTTGCTTTTATGGTAAACAGCAAATAAAGCACAGTTCTCCTTTACTTCTGACTTTTTGTAAGAAATCACACGACAGGATTTGGCAACTCAGTAATGTAAAACTAGTTCCATTTTTGAGTTTATCCTGATATATATTGAATAGGAGAACAATCATGTAAAATTTCACAATGATATTGACAAATTGATGGAGTGAGCAGGTAGACAGCAGATGATGTTCAGTGCAGAGAAGTGTGAGGTGATTTATTTTGGTACAATGACTGTGGAGAGACAGTATAAAGTGAAGTTTAAAGGGCCCTTGTGTGCAGTTGTAGTGTCCCTACTGTTGACCTAGGAGGCCTGGATTCAAGTCCCACCTGCTCCAGAGGTTTATCATAAAATATTTGAACAAGTTTTTAAAAATAACTAAAATGAAGGCTACTAAATGGCGTAGAAGAGCAAGGAGACCTGGGTGTATCTGTACATAAATTAACAAAGGTGGCAGAATAGTTAGACAGAGATGTTAATAAAGTATACAGTATTCTAGGAGTAGACATTATGAGAGCAAGGAGGCTATGCTAAACTTATAAGACATTAGTTAGACCTCAGCTGAAGTATGGTGTACAGTGTTGAATATCCCAGTATAGGATTAATGACAATGCATTGGACAGAATGCAGAAGTGGTTTATAAAAATATTCCATGGATGAGAAACATCAGTTATCAGGATAATTTAGACAATTTGGGATGGCTTTCATTAAACAAGGCTATGTGGAGATTGGACAGAAGCTTTCAAAATCATGAATTGCCTGGAGACAACAGATGGGGAGAAAATGTTCCTACTCAAAAAGGAATGAGAAGGGCTGAGAGGTGGCAAATGGAGTTTAACGCGGACAAGTGTGAGGTGATTCACTTTGGTCAGAGTAACCAGAATGCAAAGTACTGGGCTAATGGTAAGATTCTTGGTAGTGTAGATGAGCAGAGAGATCTCAGTGTCCAGGTACTCAGATCCTTCGAAGTTGCTACCCAGGTTGACAGAGTTGTTAAGAAGGCATACAGTGTTTTAGCTTTTATTAATAGAGGGATCGAGCTCCATTGGAGAGAAGAAGGTTGAGAGGTGACTTAATAGAGGCATATAAGATAATCAGAGGGTTAGATAGGGTGGACAGGGAGAGCCTTTTTCCAAGTATGGTGACGGCGAGCACAAGGAGGCATAGCTTTAAATTGAGGGGTGATAGATATAGGACAAACGTCAGAGGTAGTTTCTTTACTCAGAGAGTAGTAAGGGTATGGAATGCTTTGCCTGCAACGGTAGTAGATTCGCCAACTTTAAGTACACTTAAGTCGTCATTGGACAAGTACATGGAATAGTGTAGGTTAGATCGGCTTCAGATTGGTATGACAGGTCGGCGCAACATTGAGGGCCGAAGGGCCTGTACTGCGCTGTAATGTTCCATGTTCTATGTTCTATGTTAAGGCACAAATTTAAAAATGTCTAATGAAGAAACAAATGTGAGGTATGGAAAAAACTTTTTCTCATAGAACCCAACTCCTGGAATTGTGGAGGGGATTGTTCATTTGAGGCATTCAAGAGGGGATTTCATGATTATTGAAATATAAACAGTGTTCAGGGATCAGGAGGGGGAGGGTGGAAGGTAAGAAACTGGCACTGAACCAAAATGTTCAGAGAACCCCAGTGCAGACATGATGGACTATTGGCCTTGTTCTGTGTCATTATAATTCTATGATTCTATCACTCAGAGATCTGACAGCATCACTGATGAAGGCCGCTGTTGATAATGCTGCAGGAAGAGAGAAAGGATGTCTCTATGCTGAGGTATTCCTGCAGGAAAGATTAGCTTTTTCCTGCAGACTGTGCCACTCACAGACAGACAGACCTGGTGTTGAGGGGGCTCCTGTTGTGCTGTCATAGCTCAGGAGGTGGAGGGTGGACCACAGCCATTGCTGACAGGGGGTCTCTCAGTTGGCCATGGAGCAACTGCAAAGGAGAGACCCCTCTGTCCAGTCAGAAGTCGCCTAGGATTTAACCGGTACCCTTCCCATGCAGCAGTTGTTCCTTCTCTTGTCACTAATATCCCAACAAGGGCTGGAAATGTCCCTTAACGGGGCAATTAATTGACCAACCTTGGTCCTTGCCTCCAGTCAGCAGTTAGCCACACTAATGAGACTCTTACCATTGAGAATATCTCATGGGTAAAAAGATGTTGGCCCCCTTTCCCAGTGTCTTCCTCTGCCATTTTATGAGGTCTCTTGGTGAAAGAGAGCACTGAAGCCAACCATTACTCGATCTTGTATTTATTTACAGAACTAAACATTACAAGCATATAGCCCTTAACTTGGTAAATTCAGTAAGTCTCTCTTTACAATTGCTCAATTGAAACTCTAATTAATGTCCACCACCTGCAGACATTAAATGAAATTACTATGCAATTGACAGCGAATAAACTAGTCTGTGTCGCAAAAAGAGGCAAGAGAAAGTCTTGCACTCTGTGTCACCACCACCAGCAACATTTCTTTATGTTCGGTCTATGAGAGTTTACTCTTTCTGACAATGAGAGAAAGTGAGGGCTGCAGATGCCGGAGATCAGAGCTGAAAATGTGTTGCTGGAAAAGCGCAGCAGGTCAGTCTGCATCCAAGGAATAGGAGAATCGACGTTTCGGGCATAAGCCCTTTTTCAGGAATGAGGAAAGTGTGTCCAGCAGGCTAAGATATCTTAGCCTGCTGGACACACTTTCCTCATACCTGAAGAAGGGCTTATGCCCGAAACGTTCTTTCTGACAATGGCAGACGAACTCTGCAGGACATGTCAGTACAAGTTCCAGTTGGCATGATGTTGCAAGCTTCAAGCCTTGTGAGATTGCAAACCAAACACTTTTAATCATTACTGTGAGTTGGAAACAAATTGCAAAGGCACCATTCGAACCATATGTCAAAAACGCACACCAACTGAGGTCTCAGGGTTTATTTTTCAAATCCTTTACAATTGCTGTATATTTTACAGCATTTTTGTCATGTAAGCATCCCAAAACTCAAGTAATGCATGTTCATTTGAGCTGGGCCATTCCATAAAAGCATTTATTTGTCAGTGTGAAATATGAGCTTGGAGAATGATTTATCAGATACAGTGTGTATTTATAAATGCATCTTTAATTGTGCAAGTTTATTACTGTACTTTGGATGGTTGTCAATAGATATGCAGGTAGCATCACTTGTGCGTCTGTGCTATGACGACCAAACTGTTACTTTCCCATATTTGGTTCGGGTCCTATGTATGCTGTGCAGAGATGGGTTTCATTAATCCTTTCACTGTCTTCACTTCAAAGGAGAAGATTAAGTAAATGAAATTCTCCAGATCTCTTTCAAAGGATTTGAAATGTTCCACTGCCCATTAACCACTTGGCTGTGCTTTATTTTCTCTCCCGGTTAACTGATACATTAGAATACAGTTTCATTTGAATGGGTGGGAATCTGGAAGCTTTTCACTCATGTCTGAAGTCAAGCAGGGGCTGCCCTCTCTTCTCTGCCCTGTTTTGCATTCTATAGAGTTTGTTTTGCTTAGAACATCAGTAAGGACGTAGGTATAATGTGGGATAACTATTCCTGCTAGTGGAGGCATTCCAATGCTCCCTGTACACACATAACATTACCATCTTCTGCTAAGGGTCCACAGTTAATATGCTAACTGTTTAGCATCAGTGACCAGTTCAATCTAACATCAGGAAGCAAAGTAAACCAAGGCAAAGGCAAGACCATATCCTTTGGGGGACAAAGCAACTTAAATAAATACCTGGTTCAATTCATGTTAGAATGCAAGCTTCCAAATAATAAAAATAAATGATGAAAATTCATTGCGCTAGTGCTGGGAAATTGTGGAGAACCTCTTTTAAAGTATCCTTGTGTCTATTAAAGGCAGAGCTGAAAAATGTGTTGCTGGAAAAGCGCAGCAGGTCAGGCAGCATCCAAGGAGCAGGAGAATCGACGTTTCGGGCATAAGCCCTTCTTCAGGAATTCAATTATGCCAAAACGTCGATTCTCCTGCTCCTTGGATGCTGCCTGACCTGCTGCGCTTTTCCAGCAATACATTTTTCAGCTCTGATCTCCAGCATCTGCAGTCCTCACTTTCTCTATTAAAGGCAGCCCACACAAAGTCAGACACCACCGTCCTCTCTTGTATCTCAAACCTAGTGGCCCATTCCCCCACAGTCCCTCTCTAGAGTCTGCCCACCCCGCCCTCTGGAACTCCATAACCAAAAACTGCGGAGGCTGGAAATCAGAAATTGCTGGAAAAACTCAGCAGCCTGGCAGCATCTGTGAAAAAAAAGCAGTGTCAACCTTTCAGCTCCAGTGACCCTTCTTCAGAACTATTCAGCACAACCATTAGTTTTTTTAACAAATTATTATTCTTTTGGTGTGGGTGTCACCGGCTAGGTCAGAATTCATTGCCTGTTCTGAATTGCTCAGAGGGCAGTTAAGAGTCAATCACATTGCTGCAGCTCTGAAATCACAGTTAATTGAAAAGACCAGATAAGGATGGCACATTGAAAGACGTTAATGAACCAGATGCATTTTTTCTTACAACAAAACAGTTGTAAAATGGTTGCCGCTTTGCTAGTTTTATATTTTGGATTTTTGTTAAATGCAAGTTTTACTATTTACTGTGATAGGATTCAAACTTAACTCCCAAGACTTTGGCCTCCAGCCCCACATTACTACTCCAGTGATATTGCCTTTACACCACTGTCTCCCCCATAGCTGTAGAGCAATGCCTGGCCACCATTCAAACCTAGATTGGGATGACATATATGCCTCCCAATCGTATTTTATATCCACATGGGATAAGGGCATTGCTGGCTAGGGCAGAATTAATATAGTTATTAATTGTCCACAGGGCAGTTTAAGCTGTGGATCTGGAATCACATACAGGCCAGACCAGGTAAGGACAGCAGTTTCCTTCCTTAAAGGACATTAGTGAGCCAGATGAGTTTTTCTGACAATTGAATCATTGTCATTATTAGATTCTTAATTCCAAATTTTTATTGAATTTAAATTCCATCATCTATCATAGCAGAATTTGAACCCAGGATATTATCTGGATCTCTGGATTAATAATCCAGCAAAAATACCACTGACCATCGCCTTCCATAGTCTGGTCAACAGCCCTCTAAGGACAGGATTTCCTTCCGAGACAAGGGTAGACATTGTGGATAAAGTATCTGCAGGCAAACAGTATTGCGGGTGGAGAGAGGGTCCCAGTCAGGTTTTATTTGGGTGATGGGGGGGCTTGTCACCCACACTACCTCCTAAAATCCAAAACATGAGACTTTTGAGAAACCAAATTAGAAAAGATCACATGTCACTGGGAGATGATAGAAAAAAAGGAATTGTATTGTACTTCTCTTGAACGTTACTGCATGTGTCATGAACATCTCAAAGCTCTTCACATCCAATTAATGCTTTGGAAACTGATGTTTCCAAGATACCAGCATTGTTCACAATGAGCTCAATAGTCTTTATTAATCCTGCATGTTTCTATCTTCTTGTGCCCCTCTGTAATTGTCCCTAAGATGTGAAGAAGTACATTACTCCAGCCAGTGCAATTCTAAAACAAAACATGAAAAATATTGTTAAGTATTTTACATGAATATTTTTCAGAAGTATTCATCCAGTGCACTAATCTAAATATCCCTAGTATAGTGCTCTGATAATTCTTAATGATTTTCAGTCTTTGTTGTGACGTTACAATGGATTTAAGAGGTGTATTTTGTCCTTTTTTTTGTGAAGAGAGAAAGGTTAATGAGTGGTCTGTTCTAAACCAATAAGGCAAACAGCTTGTGAGACCTTGAGTATTTTTTTAAAGTTGGAACAACAGAAGCAGCCTGAAGGGGTGGGGTTTAAGTTCCCACAGAAGCAGGATTTTAGTTTAGCTTTCAGTAGCTGTTGGGATTTGGAAGCTGTTATATATCTCTCCCTGGTGCTCTGTCTCTCTCTCTCTCTCTCTCTCTTACTCACTCACTCAGTTTTCTTTTGATATTCTTTCCTCCTGGACTGGAGAATGGCATGTGAGACAGTCTATTTTCCTGAATGTGCCTTTGCCAAGAGCCTGTTCATGACATGTTACTCTATTAGAACAGTTGCTGCTTCATATATAAATCATCTATTATTCTGTTAAGTCTCCTAATCGAGTGAAGTTATTCCAATTCTATTTTTTTTGTCTGTATTTTAACAATAGTGCAAAAATAAAGTGTGTTTTGCTTCACGCCTAGTGTTTTGACCAATCAAATTGCATCCAGAACGCAATGCTTTACACCTGCCTTTAAAAATAAGAAAAGTTGGTGACAAGGCTATCTTCTTAACATATTTGATGGGGGTGGGGGCGGTTTGGTCTGGTCCATATCCGTGTGACAAAATATCACTTATGTTAAAGTTAATTATCAATTCCCGAACATGATAACAAAATGTACTAAGGATTCAAGGGAGACCAGGAACACCTGTGGGGTATAAGAGATAGTCAGGAGGTGATCACTGGAAGAAGTACAGACAGTGCTGGAGAAACTCAGCAGGTCTGGAATCTTTTATGGAGATAGAAACAGAGATAACTGTATGACCTATAACGTATCCTGTATGACTGCTTCCAGAAGAGATTAATCTCCACACCTTAAAACAAAAAAAACACAAGGACTTGGTGAGCTGCATCACTGGTTTAGTGACATGTGCACCAGTACCCTCTGAGCCATGTTTTTCAACCCATTAGGACATTTATTTTCTGAGTAGTATGGGACCAATTTATTCCTCCTACAAATATTGTCTGGATTCATACTTGCTTGGAGAGTAAATGCCTAACCCACATTTTGCCATAATTCTACTCTTTTATAACTACCCAACTAATCTGGTGTTATCTGAAAACTGAGGTTATACTTCCAGTGCCAGTCTAAAGCATTTCTCAATGGCACTTACTCTTTTGGACTGAAATGTAGTTAAAACAAAATCAAACAGTTGCTTAAATCATAAAACTAGATGTCAAAGTAATCTCTGGTTCTCACTCTTGTTGACATTCGGAAATGTATGACTGCTTCCGACTTCTGAAATCTGATAATGTTGTTTTTTCTAATTAATAAATGGTACTAACAGACATTTCTGTTTTAAAAGTCCATCCATTGGGAGTTAAACCAAAAAGGTCTCAAGACGTAGGCCACAACTGAACATACATATTGCAGTGGACTGTTTTAGACGATAAAACCATAAGATATAGGAGCAGAATTAGGCCATTCAGTCCATCGAGTCCACTCTGTTATTCAATCATGTCTATTTTGTTTCTGAACCCAAGTCTTTCAAGGTGAGAGGTGGAAAGTTAAGGGAGATACACGCGGCAAGTACTTCACACAGAGGGTGGTGGGCGTTTGGAAGGCATTGCCGGCAGTGATGGGTAGAGGCAGGCACGGTAGATTCATTTAGGATGCGTCTGGACAGATGCATGAGTAGGTGGGGAGCAGAGGGATACAAATGCTTAGGAATTGACCGACAGGTTTAGACAGTACATTTGGATCAGCTCAGGCTTGGAGGGCCTGTTCCTGGGCTGTAAATTTTCTTTGTTCTTTGCTGTCTTGCCTTCTCCCTTTAACCCTTGATCTCCTTACCAATTAGGAACCTATCTATCTCTTGTCTTAAATACACTCAATGACTTGACCTCCACTGGCCTCAGTGGCAATGAGTCCCACAGATTAACCATGCTCTGGCTGAAGGAATTCCTCCCCATCTCAGATCTAAAGGGTCGTTCCTTCACTCTGAGGTTACATCCTCAGGTCCTTGTCTCTCCCGCTAGTGAAAACATCTTCTCCATGTTCGTTCTATCAAAGCCACTCAGTATTCTGCAAGTTTCAGTCGGATTCACCTCATCCTTCTAAACTCCATTGAGTATAGATTCAGAGTCTTCAATCGCTCCTCGTATGACAAGCCCTTCATCTCAGGATGATTCTTAAAACTCCTCCAAAGCCAGAACATCCCTCCTTAGATACAGGGTCCAAACCTACTCGTAATATTCCAAATGCAGTCTGACCACAGCTTTATACAGCCTCAGCAACAATTCCTGCTGTTGTATTCTTGCCCTCTTGAAATCAATGCCAACATTGCATTTACCTTCCTAACCGCTGACTGAACTTGGATGTTAGCCTTGAGAGATTCCTGAACTCAAACTCCTTCGTTCATTTGTGCCTCAGATTTCTGACGTCTTTCCCCATTTGTAAATATTTTAACCTCTATTCTTTCGATCAAAGTGCATAATCTCAATTTTACTCATGTTGCATTCCATCTATCACTTCGTTGCCCCCTCTCCTAGCCTGCCCAAGTCCTTCTGCAGTCTCTCCACTTCTCAAGACTACCTGTCCCTCCACCTATCTTTGTGCCACCTGCAAAATTTAGCAACAATGCCCTCAGATCCTTCATCCAAATTGTTAATGAATAACGTGAATAGTTGTGGTCCCAACATAGAGGCCTGTGAAGTTCCTCTAGTCAATGACTGCCTTCCTGAGAAGGACCCCTTTGTGCTACCCTCTGCCTTCTGCCAGTCAGCCAATACTCTATCCATGCCACTATCTTGCCCCTAACGCCTTGGGCTCTCATCTTATTTTGCAGCCTCCTGTGCAGCACCTTGTCAAAGGCCTTCTGGAAATCACGTGGATCATGTCCACTGGCTCTCCTTTGACTTACTTGTTCATAATCTCCTCAAAGAATTCTAACAGATTTGTCAGGCATGACCTGCCCTTGATGAAGCCGTATGATTCAATCCTATTTTATCATGCAGTTTCAAGTACTCCGCAATCTCTTCCTTAATAATGGACTCTAAAATCTTATTAACAATCTAACCAGCCTATAGTTTCCTGTTTTCTGCCTCTTCCACTTCACAAACAAAGGGTGTTACATGAGCCATTTTCTGGGGCCCTCTGGGGCCCTCCATGGCTTCAGTGATTTCTGAAAAGTCATAATCAATGCCTCAAATAACAAAAGGGTGAGTTTTAGAGTGCATCTAGCTGTAGGCAACACAATGCGACCTTCTAAAATGCAAAACAGTGCTTCCTGCCTCAACAGACATCAGAATGGGAACGATTCATGTTGACAATTACAGCATTTAAAAAGTCGGTTTCTCAACTAAATGAGAGTTTTAGACCAAAACTTGCATGAATCTTCTTTCACAACTGAAAGGTGACTCATCAGTCTGAAACAGACACTTGTCAGTGCAGACTTGATAGGCCGAAGGGCTTCTTTTGCACTGTATGATTCCTATACAAGGCGAACAAATATCATGCTGATTGCTAAACCATCTTATTGGGTCGAACTCTAAGAACAAGAATTCCAGAAACCACATTGTGAGAGGAATTGTGACAAAGGAAAGACAAAAGGGAAAATGGTGTAAAGGAACAAACTCTCTGGAGGGAACGTCAGGCAAAAAGTGCTGAGACACACCTCTGGTGAAGAATGAAGGGCTTTCTCGTCCTTCCAAAGACATCGATTATTCAACATTGGAACCCAGACTTCAAATGTTACTCTCTTCATTTCAATATTAAGAAGCTCAAACAATAGCCCTAATGGTCTATGATTGATAATAATTGAAACTGTCTCATTATCAGGATTTCCTTGCTTTATCTGTGCTGGTTTCAATTGTGAAATCTGTGACTAGAACATAGAACATAGAAAAGTACAGCACAGAACAGGCCCTTTGGCCCACGATGTTGTGCCGAGATTTAATCCTGATTTAAAATATAGTAACTTAACCTACGCATCCCTCAGCTCACTGCTATCCATGTGCATGTCCAGCAGTCGCTTAAATGTCCCCAATGACTCTGCTTCCACCACCTCAACTAACAACGCATTCCATGCATTCACTGCTCTCTGTGTAAAGAACCTACCTCTGACGTCTCCTTTATACCTTCCTCTTAATATCTTCAAACTATGACTTCTCATATCAGTCAATCCTGCCCTGGGGAAAAGTCTCTGGCTATTGACTCTATCTATTCCACTCATTATTTTGAACACCTTGATCAGGTCACCTCTCTTCCTC
>NC_057720.1:14991412-14997880 GCF_004010195.1 Chiloscyllium plagiosum
GAGTTCGACCTTCCAAAATGCATCACTTCTCATTTATCCAGGTTGAACTCCATCTGCCATTTCTCAGCCCAGCTCTGCATCCTGTCTATGTCGCGCTGCAGCCTGCCGTAGCCCTCTATACTATCGACGACACCTCCAACCTTTGTGACATCTGCGAATTTATTAACCCACCCCTCAACCTTCTCATCCATGTCATTTATAAAAGCTACAAAGAGCAGAGGCCCAAGAACAGAGCCCTGCGGGACCCCATTCCACACTGTCCTCCAGGCAGAATACTTTCCATCTACAACCACTCTCTGCCTTCTGTCAGCCAGCCAATTCTGAATCCAGATAGCCAAATCTCCCTGTATCCCATAACCTCTGACTTTATGAATGAACCTACCATGGGGAAACCTGTCAAATGCCTTGCTGAAGTCCACATACACCACATCCACTGCTCAACCGTCGTCGACTTGTCTTGACACCTCCTCAAAGAACTCAATAAGATTTGTGAGACATGACCTGCTCCTCACAAAGCCATGCTGTCTGCCTTTAGTTACACTATGCTTTGCCAAATAGTCATAAATCCTATCCCTCAGAATTCTTTCCAAAACTTTGCTGACCAATTTCACCTTTTTTATTTCTAAGGAACTTTCAATAATAAATTGCAGTAAAGCTGACCTTTAAGGTGCTTAAATAAGAAGTCTGAAATGTTGCTCTGCTTTAACTGGAATCACAGCAAGTTAATGTCAAGTCTACTCGAGTTATATTCATCTACAGTTCACTGATCATGTGACGGGCAGGTCTGGTGCTGAGGCACACTGCTCAGAAAAGGTGACAAATGACCCAGGAAATTGACAGAGGATTGGCTTTACATCAGCAGCAGATAAAATAATATCCATTACTAAGCTACAGGAAATTTGAAAATCCGTTCCTCAGTAAGAATATGATTTTGAGAAGGTGCAGTCATTTGCAGGAAGCTTTCAAACTAAGGCCCTCACTGCCCTCTAAGTGAAAGATCCCAGGGTACTTCAACATTTACATGATGACTGTGAGCTCTACCTCACCATCAACTCTCTTGATGCCTCTGCCATCAGCGATTTGTCACATTGCATATCTGACATTCCCTACTTGACGATCAGATTAGATATTGAGACGACTTATGCTAAGTCTTTGCTGTCTGCCATAAACGCTGTCCCCAAGACATTGACTCCATCATCTCTTTGGCCAAAGCTTGAGCCTTAATAGACCATTAGTGTAATATGTGATCCAGAAATGAGCTTCCAACTATATGTTCATACCATCACCAACATTGCAAGTTTCCACCTCTGTAACATCACTCAGTTAGAGTCATAGAGTCACAGATTCATAATAGACCATTAGTGTAATATGTGATCCAGAAATGAGCTTCCAACTATATGTTCATACCATCACCAACATTGCAAGTTTCCACCTCTGTAACATCACAGATTCATAGAGAGGTGCAGCATGGAAACAGACCCTTCGGTCCAACTTGTCCATGCTGACCAGATATCCCAACCAAATCTAGCCCCATCTGCCAGCACCTGGTCCATATCCCTCCAAACCCTTCCTACTCATATAACCATTCAGATGCCTTTTAAATGTTGCAATTGTACCAGCCTCCACCACATCCTCTGGCGGCTCATTCCATACCCATACCACCCTCTGAGTGAAAACGTTGCCTCTCAGGTCTCTTTTATATATTTCCCCTCTCACCCTAAACCTATGCCCTCTAGTTCTGGACTCCCCCACCCCAGGGAAAACACTTTGTCTATTTAACTTATTCATGCCCCTCGTGACTTTTAAAATCTCTATAAGGTCACCTCTCCGCCTCTGATGCTCCAGGGAAAACAGCCCCAGCCTATTCAGCCTCTCCCTATAGCTCAAATCCTCCAACTCTGGCAACATCCTTATAAATCTTTTCTGAGCCCTTTCAAGATTCACAACATCTTTCAGATATGAAGGAGACCAGAATTCCACGCAATATTCCAACAGTGGCCTAACCAATGTCCTGTACAGCCGCAACATGACCTCCCAATTCCTGTACTCAATACTCTGACCAATAAAAGAAAGCATAACAAATGCCTTCTTCACTATCTATCTACCTGCGACTCCACTTTCAAGGAGCTATGAACCTGCTCTCCAAGGTCTTTTTGTTCAGCAACACTCCCTAGGACCTTACAATTAAGTGTATAAGACTTGCTAAGATTTGCTTTCCCAAAATGCAGCATCTCGCATTTATCTAAATTAAACTTCATCTGCCACTTCTCAGCCCATTGGCTCATCTGATTAAGATCCCATTGTAATCTGAGGTAACCTACTTTGCTGTCCGCGACACTTCCAATTTTGGTGTCATCTGCAAACTTACTAACTGTACCTCTTATGCTCACATCCAAATCATTTATATAAGTGATGAAAAGTAGTGGACCCAGCACCGATCCTTGTGGCACTCCACTGATCACAGGCCTCCAGTCTGAAAAACAACCCTCCACCACTACCACCCTCTGTCTTCTATGTTTGAGCCAGTTCTGTATCCAAATGGCTGGTTTTCCCTGTATTCCATAAGATCTAACCTTGCTCACCATCTCCCATGAGGAACCTTGTCGAACACCTTACTGAAGTCCATATAGATCACATCTACTGCTCTGCCCTCATCAATCCTCTTTGTTACTTCTTCATAAAACTCAATCAAGTTTGTGAGACCTGATTTCCCACGCATAAAGCCATGTTGACTATCCCGAATCAGTCCTTGCCTTTCCAAATACATGTACATCCTGTCCCTCAGGATTCCCTCCAACAACTTGCCCACCACCAATGTCAGGCTCACCGGTTTATAGTTCCCTGGCTTCTCCTTACCACCCTTCTTAAACAGTGGCACCACATTAGCCAACCTCCAGTCTTCCGGCATCTCACCTGTGATTATCGATGATACAAATATCTCAGCAAGAAGCCCAGCAATCACTCCCCTAACTTCCCACAGAGTTATAGGGTACACCTGATCAGGTCCTGGGGATTTATCCACTTTTATGCATTTCAAGACATCCAGCACTTCCTCCTCTGTAACATAGATATTTTTCAAGAGATGTACAACATGGAAATAGACCCTTAAGTCCAACTCATCCATGCCAACCAGATATCACAACCTAACCTAGTCCCACTTACCAGCACCCTGCTGATATCCCTTCAAATCCTTCCTAATCACATAACTATTTTTTTAAATGTTGCAATTGTAGCTGCCTCCACCACTTCCTCTGGCAGCTTATTCCATCCACACACCACCCTCTGTGTGAAAACATTGCCCCTAGGGTCTCTTTCATATCTTTCCCCTCTCACCCTAAACCTATGCCCTCTAGTTCTGGACTCCCCAAACCCAGGGAAAACACTTTGTCTATTTATCCTATCCATGGTCCTCATGATTTTATAAACCTCTATGAGGTCACCTCTCAGCCTCTAATGCTCCAACGAAAGCAGCCCCAGCCTGTTCAGCCTCTCCCTACAGCTCGAACCCTCCAACCCTGGCAATATCCTTGTAAATCTTTTCTGAACCCTTTCAAGTTTCACAATATCCTTCCGACAGGAAGGAGTTGAGAGTGTGGTGCTGCAAAAGCACAGCAGGTTAGACAGCATCTGAGAAGCAGGAGAATTGATGTTTTGGGCAGAAGCCCTTCACCAGGAATGAGGCTTGTGGGTCAGGACTGAGAGATAAATGGGTGGGAGTGGGGTTTGGGGGAAGGTAGCTCAGGAAGCGATAGGTGGATGAAGGTGAGAGAGAAGGTAATAGGTCAGAGGGGGGATTGATGGACAGATCAAGAGGATGGTGCCGAGTTGGGGGCTTGAGGTTGGGATAATGTGGGAGGGGGGGAAATGAGGAAGATGTTGAAATCCACATTTGTCCCATGTGGTTGCATGGTCCCAAGATGGAATATGAGGCGCCCTCCTTCAGGCGTCGAGTGGTAAGGGTTTGGTGATAGAGGAGGCGCAGGACCTGCATGTGCTTGATGGAGTGGGAGCGGGAGTTGAAGTGTTCAGCCACGGGGTGGTGGGGTTGGTTGGTTGGTTGGTCCCAGAGATGTTCTGAAATGATCCGCAAGAAGGCATCCTGTCGTCCCAATGTAGAGGAGGCGACACCGAATGCAACGGATGCAGTAGATGACATTGGTAGAGGTACAAGTAAATTTCTGACGGGTGTGGAAGAATCCCTTTGGGGCCTTGGACGGAGGTGAGGGGAGTGGTGTAGGCGCAGAGTTTGCACTCCCTGCAGTGGCAGGGAAAGGTGCCAGGAGTGGGGTGTGGGCTGGTGGGGGATGTGGACCTGACGAGGGAGTCGTGGAGGGAATGGTCTTTTCGGAACTCTGATAGGGATGGGGAGGGAAGTATGTCTGTGGTGGTGGGGTCTGATTGGAGGTGGCAGAGTGGTGGAGGATGATGCGATGTATGTGGAGATTTGTGGCGTGGAAGGTAAGGACTGGGGGTTCTGTCCTTGTTTCGTTGGGAGATGTGGGTTGCAAGGGCAGTGGTGCGTGAAGTGGAGGAGATGCGCTGGTGGACATCGTCAATTACGTGGAAAGGGAAGTTACAAACATGGAAGAAGGAGGTCATCTGGAATTGGTCATCCTAGGAACAGATGCAGTGGAGGCGGAGGGTCTGGGGATAAGGGATGGAGTTTTACAGGAAATAGGGTGGCAAGAGGTGTAGTCGAGGTAGGTGTGGGAGTCGGTGGGCTTGTAGTATATATCTGTGGTTAGTCAGTCACCAGAGACGGTGATGGAGTGGTCCAGGAAAGGGTGGGATGGGGGAGGGGAGGTTTCCAAGATGGCCCAGGTGAATTTGAGGTTGGGGTGGAAGGTGTTGATAAAGTTGATGAAGTGTTCAAACTCTTGTGGGAGCACAAGGCATCACAGATACAGTCATTGATGTAGCGGAGGAAGAGGTGGGGGATGGTGTCGGTGTAACTGCAGAAAATGGACTGTTCCACATATCTAACAAACAGGCAGGCATAGCTGGGTCCCATGTGGGTGCACATTGCTACCTCTATGGTTTGGACCAGAGGAGACCAAAATTGCATACAATATTCCAAAAGTGGTCTAACCAATGTCCTGTACAGCCGCCACATGATCTCCCAACTCCAATACCCAAAACTCTGACCAATAAAGGAAAGCATACCGAATGCCTTCTTGACTATCCTATCTACCTGCAACTCTGCTTTGAAGGAGCTCTGAATCTGCACTCCAAGGTCTCTTTATTTAGCAACACTCCCTCGGATCTTACCATTAAGTGTATAAGTTCTGCTAAGATTTGCTTTCCAAAAATGCAGCACCTCACATTTATCTAAATTAAACTTCACCTGCCACTCCTCGGCCCATTGGCCCATCTGATCATGATCCTGTTCTAATCTGAGGCAACCATCTTCCCTATCCATTACACCTCCAATTTTGGTGTCATCTGCAAACTTACTAACTATACCTCTTATGCTCACATCCAAAGCATTTATATAAATGATGAAAAGTAGTGGACCCAGCACTGATCCTTGTGGCACTCCACTGATCAAAGGCCACCAGTCTGAAAAACAACCATCCAACACCATCCTCTGTCTTCTACCTTTGAGCCAGTTCTGTATCCAAATGGTTGGTTCTCCCTGTATTCCATGAGATCTAACCTTGCTAATCAGTCTGCCATGGGCAAACTTGTTGAACGCCTTACTGAAGTCCATATAGATCATGTCTACCACCCTGCCCTCATCTATCCTCTTTGTTACTTCTTCAAAAAACTCAATCAAGTTTGTGAGACATGATTTCCCACGCACAAAGCCATGTTGACTATCCCTAATCAATCCTTGCCTTTCCAAATACATGGGCACCCTGTCCCTCAGGATTCTCTCAACAATTTGCCCACCACTGAGGTCAGGCTCACTGGTCTACAGTTCCCTGGCTTGTCCTTACCACCTTTTTTAAATAGTGGCACCACGTTAGTCAACCTCCAGTCTTCTGGCACCTCACCATCCTCAGCTCAACTCACCTACTGCTGGCACTCCCCCCCCATCCTGGCACTTTCCCCTGCCACCGCAGGAACTGTAAAACCTGTGCCCACACCTCCTCCCTCACCTCCATCCAAGGCCCTAAAGGAGCCTTCCACATCCATCAAAGTTTTACCTGCAAATCCACTAATATCATTTATTGTATCCGTTGCTCCCGATGCGGTCTCCTCTACATTGGGGAGACTGGGCGCCTCCTAGCAGAGCGCTTTAGGGAACATCTCCAAGACACCCGCACCAATCAACCAAACCGTCCCGTGGCTCAACATATCAACTCCCCCTCCCACTCTGCTGAGGATATGGAGGTGCTGGGCCTCCTCCACCGCCACTCCCTCACCACCAGACGCATGGAAGAAGAACATTGGGGAGACTGGGCGCCTCCTAGCAGAGCACTTTAGGGAACATCTCCAAGACACCCGCACCAATCAACCACACCG
>NC_057720.1:14998011-15011720 GCF_004010195.1 Chiloscyllium plagiosum
CCCCCCCCCCCCCTCCTCTAGCTTATCTCTCCATGTTTCAGGCTCTCTGCCTTTATTCCTGATGGAGGGCTTTTGCCCGAAACGTCGATTTTGCCTGTCCTCGGATGCTGCCTGAATTGCTGTGCTCTTCCAGCACCACTGATCCAGAATCTGGTTTCCAGCATCTGCAGTCATTGTTTTTACCTCACCTACTGCTGAAACCTCACCCATGCTAGTTTTGACTGTCCTGACTGACCTCCCATGTTCCATCCTACCTCAAATTGAGCTCATCCAAAATTCGTCAGCACGTGTCTTAAATCACATCAAGAACCATTCACGCACTCACACATATCCTCGCTGGGCGACAGTCACTCTTGGTCTACTGAATGCTAATAACATTGTTGAGTCAGCTAGATTTCAGTGGTATTGGCATCACTTTGGAAAATATATTCATTTCCCAACTGTGTGAAGCAGTTAAAGGTCATGTGCTCCTGGACTAGGAGTCAAAGAGTGTGGTGCTGGAAAAGCACAGCCAGTCGGGCAGCATCCAAGGAGCAGGAGAATTGACATTTCCGACATAAGTCCTTCATCAGGAATGACATCATTCCTAATGAAGGGCTTACGCCTGAAACATCGATTCTCCAGCTCCATCGATGCTGCCTGACAGGCTGTGCCTTTCCAGCAATACACTCTTCAGCTCTGATCTCCAGCATCTGCAGTCTTCACTCCCTCTTGGACTAGAAGCTCCAGGTTCTAGTCCCACATGAGGACCTCATGGCCACATAATGTGACCAAATGGGTTGAGTCTCAATCTCTTAAATGTTTCCAATATGCATATTGGATTGGAGTAGCAATGTTCCTTGGTCAACTCTAACTCTGTAGTAGCTGCAGTGCAATAGTCTCCCCACATTAAAGACTTAACACACGCACTTGCCATTCGGAAATGACATCCACATTCCAAGTGATTACCACATGTGCAGAGCATTTGGTGAAAAACTACTTTGCAATACACACACTGGACAGACAAATCAATGCATATTCCTGTGCAAAGTATAGCTCATCCAAATCTTCCTCACATATATATCTTGTCTTATCCTAAACATTTATGCTTTAAGATAAATGACATAAGAAATAGATGTGACACAGAAAGTTTTCAAGAGTTCTTGAGTGCCACATTCACATGGAATTGAACTGACATAATCTTAATGAACCAAATGGTTGTGGAAATAACTGCACAGAGGCCAGTATCCTCTAACCAAGTCACCCTTTATTTATATGTGCATAGAGTCAGCCCCTGAAATGAAGAGACTATGAATCCCCTGTTTATATCTGTCAGCCAAGGCTCCCTTATTAGCCCAAGTTAACAACCCCAATCAAGGATCTCATAGTCAATAAGATCTACCTGATTTCAATCACTACAGTTTTGTCTGTGTTTGGGTAGTTAATAAGTCTGTAATAAACATAGAGGCATTATACTGCTTGATTCTGTGACCTTCCATAGTCTTCCATTCTGAAAGTTATAGGGGAGATGCAGAGTAAGGGCAGTCGATGGTTGCATTGTTTTTAAAAAGCCCATTTCCTGAAACAAATCCTTCGAGGGCATGGAGATTAAGGATAATGGCAGATTGATACAATCTTTAATTGTTCTTTGTGAAAAGGAGTTAGAAAAGGAAGCCTGTTGGGGTGTGAACAACTGGAGCTGTTGATTGTGAATTATTTGGGCTCAATCACTTTTGGGTTTGATGCATCACACAGAAATTTTTAATTGTTCATTCAAAATTTGATTTGTTTGAAAAATATGGGTCTTTGAATCTGCAGACGGAGCTAGCTTGGTGACATAGGCATATGGGAGACATTGAGATCTTGAAAGTAACTGTTTGCACCAAAGTGAGCAGCCTAGGGTTGAGCTTTCTCGGGGTGAGCAGTGCTTTTATATATGAGTCTGACTGAATACAGAACACATTGAACCAATGAATGGTGCAGCACACTTTGGCATCATTTAATAAATCAGATGTGTTCCAGCTCTCTGAAAGATTGAGTCTTTCCATTCTACTTTATGAACCAGAGGTAGATTTTGAGCAGGTTTGAAAGAATCGATAAGGTTGGATAAAAAGAAAAGCTGCAACAAGAAATGAAATAGGTCCATCACCGCAGTTTTGTTTTCAGTCTGATAGACACTGTCTGAAATTGTGGTGACCCAGATTCAGCTATGACCTCTAAAGAGAAGTTGGGTATAGACTTGAAAGGGGTCATTGACCGGGCATTCCTGAATGTATTTTTCCCAAATGCAAAAAATACTATTCTGGTTAATGGAGGGGAAAGGAGGAGTTAGGAGGAAGAACCAGATTCCTTTTATCAAATTGAATTAACAGCAGTACACCTGTTAAGTCTGAAGCTTCTCAGCCCATCTTAGACTCTTTAAGGCTGAATTAGAAATGGATTTTATTAAAGGAAAACATAGATTACAACCTGGCTTGATATTTGTCTCAGTGCAGTTAACAGGGGATCCAGTTCGCTGGCCTAAATAATGGAAGCAGGTATCGCATCATGTGGGTTATCAGACTGAAACAAAGGCAGAAAAAATTAACAATGAACTGCAGATGCTGGAAATCAGACAAAAAAACAGAAATTGCTGGAAAAACTCAGCAGGTCTGGCAGCATCTATGGAGAGAAAGACAGTGTGTTAAAGTTAATGGTCTAGTGATCCTCTTTCAGAACTGAATGAATGATCTTTGAACGAATTTTTTTATATTGTTACGTATATGTTACATTGACAAAAATAATAAATACAATGAAAAGCTTTTTTCTTGTGCCATGACTGATTGTAGCTCGGAAAGGTTTGATCTATATGATAAAGGTCATATAGATAGGGGGAGTGCAAGAGTAAACAATAAGGGAGGGTACAGCCCAGAAACATCAAGTGAGAACAATGGTTGGGCAGACTAACCGGGACAGACTTAATTATTGTTCTCTCCCTCAGGAACTGCTTCTTTTCACCCGTTATTAGACTGATGAATGGGCTCTCTAGCATTAAAAATGCTGATCTCACCTAGCACACACCCTGAGCAGTGCAACATGTATGTCTCTGTCTATTTGCAGCTTCTGATCTGTATACCATTATTATGATCTGCCTGTACTGGTCGTAAACAAAGCTTTTCACTGTACTTCCATACATGTGACAATCAATCAATCTCCACCTATCATTTGCTCCTACAGCCCCATCTAATTTTCAACATTTGGACAAACCTTTTCCTGGCTACAGTCAGTTCTAAAGGAGGGTCACTGGAGTGTTAGCTGTTTTCTGTCTCCACATATTTTGCAGGACCTAATGAGTTTCTCCAACAATTCCTGTCTTTGAAAATAAGAGATGTTACTGTAGTGAGATTTCCTGCTCCTTGCGTCCTTCCAGTTCCAGGACATGGATCAGGATTCCCCAACTCCCAGTAACTCTAAATGTGTTGGCTGTACTATTCTAAGCTCTATGTTCTATGCCCAGGGGCCTTCTCGTGGCAATGTGGTTATGTCCCTACCCCTAGACTGGGAGGCCCAGGTTCAAGAACCACCAGCTCCAGAGGTGATTGTGTAATAACATCTCTGAACGGGTTGATTCGAATGCAAATTAATAAACAGAATAAATAAAAATACTGTCTCCCTCCCCCCCCCCCCCCCCATCTAGGTTCGCTTTGTGGTCGGGGGGTGGAGGGAGTGAGAGTTGTAAATCTTTCTCAGACAGTCCCTGAGCACTGTGCGGATACAGAGACAGACAGTCCCCTCCCCTCCTTTCTGATTCTGTCTGGGGGAGGGCGGCTTTGAGAGCGGCAGCAGGTATTTGGCTGCGTGGAAGAGGGGGTGGGTCTGTTTGTGTGTGTGGACAGACTGTACCACCCGTGCAGAGGACAGTGCGAGGTACCCAGATGTGTCACTGTGTACTGAGGGAGTGTCAGCCCCAGTGTTGCATCCTGACTGAAGGGCTGGAGAGGGCTGCGGTTTCCACACTATCATCAGTGGCTCTCAGCTTCTCTCTCCCTCTCTCTCTCTCTGCGGATCACAGACAAAGGAAATAAATCTGCAACCTGATGATGCGATCTCTATTCCAGAATTGACATCAGGGAAATTGAGCCGGATTTTCGAAAAAATGAGCTGATCTATTGCATTGCACTAGAATCGGGAGGTTTGGAGGCAGTTTTTTTTTGTTTGTTTTGAACGTTTTGGTTTCTCATGCTGCTTGCGCCCATGCTGTGAATTTTCCAATGAGCCTGGACAAAGCTGTCTCTCCTTGTGTAAGTACCCCTTTCTTCTTTGCTCGGTCCTCTCTCTGGGCAACAAAAACAAAATGCACCGCTCTTCAAACCTTCCAGCATCCCAAACTTACCCCTAATGCTGCTTCATGTTGCAACTTTATCTATTTCCCGGATTCCGTTGGAAGAGCCGAGAGGGGATGCATGCCCCTTGAAATATTGATGGAGATTTGCACAGAAGTGCCTCAGTTCCCAGTTTAAAACAGGCACCCTATTGCCTTTACTCTCACACACACTGGCATTCTGCTGCAGAAACGGCGAGGGGTGGGGTTAAATCTGTGCCTGTGTGTCTAAACCTCTCCCTTTGTATGTGCCCGTGTGCTCCTGTATGCGCCTATACTGTTTCCATGAGCAATGCCTGGCATATTAAGTGGAATTGAGGAGCAGGTCGAACTGAGTGAGACAGTTAAAATACCAACAAGAGGTTCACCGAGTGGAAAAAGACGCTTCAGATGTCGCTTATCGACGACTCCAAATAGCTCCATCAGCGAGATTAAAGAGGCGCCGATTATTTTTGGCAATTTTTAAGAGAAAGGCGTAACATTGCCAAGGTGATGTCAGGCAGCAGTGCCACATGGTGTCTCTTCATTTTAACACCTGCTGTTTTCCAAGGGTTTGCTCTAGAAAAGAAGCATTTATATAACGTCTTTCACCACCCCATGAGTCCCTCTTCACTTAATGTACTTCTGAGGATGTTGCTTCTGTGGAATTACAGTAGCAATTTGCACATGTGATTTGGAGATGCCGTCTAATCTAAAAACTCTGTTATCTCACTTTTTAGATTAGAATCAATCTAAACATCATGGCATAGACAGAGAACACAGGGGGCCAACACCTTCAACACATTGTCTAGCTATCACCATTGTTAACAGCTAACCCGAGAATGCAACTTTAAAAAAAAGGTTTTGTGACTTACACATGAAAGAAGTGAAACTATCACTGTATTCTAACAGATGAAAGGCTTAACAATCAATTTTTCAATGTATAATTTCAGTTACATCACATTGTAAATTTTTGCTATAAATTCTATGTTACGATCAAGCCCTCCACTATTACCTGATGAAGGAGCGTCACTCTGAAAGCTAGTGTGCTTCCAATTAAACCTGTTGGACTATAACCTGGTATTGTGCGATTTTTAAATTTGCACATAGTTAGCCCCTACCAACAGGAATGTGACACTGACCAGATCATCACTGAAGGCGGAAACAGAGTTAAAGTGTTTCAAGTCTGGTATGAATTGGAGATGCCGGTGTTGGACTGGGGTGTACAAAGTTAAAAAT
Organism: Chiloscyllium plagiosum; assembly: GCF_004010195.1. Classification (NCBI taxonomy): domain Eukaryota; kingdom Metazoa; phylum Chordata; class Chondrichthyes; order Orectolobiformes; family Hemiscylliidae; genus Chiloscyllium; species Chiloscyllium plagiosum. Next base: position 15,003,569 of record NC_057720.1, read on the forward strand.
CACACAACACCAGGTTATAGTCCAACAGTCTTAATTAGAAGCACTATCTTTCAGAGCGCTGCTCCTTCATCAATGGTTGACTGGCATGAGCCTTCTTCAGAAATGAATGGTGTTGGAATATTAAAAACTGAAAGAACTGTGGATGCTGGAAATCAGAAACAAAAAGAGTAATTGCTGGAAAAGCTCAGCAGGTCTGGCAGCATCTATGGAGAGAAATCAAGGTTAATGTTTTGAGCCGAGAGACCCTGCCTGAGGAAAGGTGACTGGACCCGAAACGTTGACTCTGATTTCTCTCCACAGATGCTGCCAGACCTGCTGAGCTTTTCCAGCAATTTCTGTTTTTGATGTTGGAATATCGTTGTACATGCTTTTGACAGAGGCAGAGACCCCGCACAAAAGGCAAAGGCCTTGTTACTGACAATGAAAGAGAAAAAGAGATGTAAAATAGGTATAAACTGAAGTGTGAAAGGGAGAGAATTGATCCGCTCTACTCAGTGCAAAGGTACAAACAGGGCAAGGTTTGTATGGTAGAGAGAAGAAAAATGGAGAAAAGACATAATGCAGTCTGTTTCTGAATTAATGGGATTCAATATTGTGACCTTGAGGCTGTAAAGTGGAAAATGAGGTGATGTTCCTCCAGGTTATGTTGCACTTTAATGTTTCTCTCTCCACAGGTGCTGCCAGACCTGCCGAGTTTTCCCAGCATTCTGTGTTTGTTTCCAATTTCCAGCATCCACAGTATTGAGCCGCTCATCACTTGTTGCGGTTTGGTTGTGGGAATAGATATTAGACACAAGCTGGGGATTGGTCCCCTGCAATTCTCCAAAGCAGCTCCAGAGATGTTTTCATCTTAGAAAGAAGAGAGGCTTCTATTCAATGTCTCACTTAAAAGATAGTAGAATAGGTACAGAATCATAGAATGATAGAGTGAAGAAGAGACCCTTCACTCCATCAAATCTGTACTGCCAAAAATGTACTAATACACCCAGCCCATTTTCCGTATTAGGTCCGTAACCTTGAATGTTCAAGTGCTCATTTAAATACTTTTTAAAGATTATGAGATTTCCTGCTTCAACTATCCTCCCAGGTAATGCATTCCAGACCCTCTGTGTAAAAAAGATTTTTCTCAAATCCCCTCTAAACCTCCTGCATTTCACTTTAAAACTATGGTCCCTCATCACTGACACAAAGACAGAAATAGCTGGAAAAACTCAGCAGGTGTGGTAGTTTCTGTGGAGAGAAGTCAGAGTTATCCAGTGACCCTTCTTCAGAACTTGTTGTTGACCCTTTAACTAAAGGGAACAGCTGCTTCCTATTCAGCCTGTCCATGCCCTTCATAATCTTATACACCTCTATCACGTGCTTCCTCAACCTTTTGTGCTCCAAAGAAAATAACTGAAGGTAACAGAGCACATCAGATGTGTGTCAGGCTCAGTTGTGGAGAAAGTGAGGTCTGCAGACGCTGGAGATCAAAGCTGAAACTTTATTGCTGGAACAGCACAGCAGGTCAGGCAGCATCTAGGGAACAGAAGATTCGACGTTTCGGGCACATGCCCTTCTTCAGGAATCAGTTGTTCCATTTAAGTGGGGCTTGAACCCATTATTGTCTGATTCAAAGGCATAAGTACTCCAATCGAGCATGGTAGGCACCTCAACTGTGAGCGCAAAGGAAATGGTCATGATTTTAATTTCATTACAATAACCTTAAAGCATAATGCTTCAGATTAAACTGAATATTGTTCACACAACCAGGATATCAGCCCAGACGCACAAACACAGGAAACACCTGCCCAAGACTGACAAAAGCAACTGACTTCACTTCCTAGTAGTAAAATGTATCAAGTGTGGTATCGTTACTTTAGAACATGCCTTCAAACTTTTGTTCAAATTTCAAAGTTGCTCCTCTCCCCCCACCCCATCATTGAAGACATTGCGCCAAATGGATCTTGTCAATGCAATGTTCACATCAGTTCTTAATACAAAGGCAAGAAAGAAATCACTGGAGATTTATATATGGATTTACTTTGTGTCTGTGCTACAGGATATGAGCAATTGAAATGCAAGCCAAATATGCAGTTTAAAAGGTTGTTGATATTTGGGCACAAGTGTTAAACTTACAGAAGCACAAAAGATCCACATCATATTGAATTTTTACTATCACAATGGACCCCTTCACCTGGAATAATAGCCTCTCCTCCTAAAGTTACAGATCAATTTGCATATTTCCTACAAATGCATCAGCACAGAAGCTCTGTTCAAATTAGGACTAGATTTGCAGCTATAGCAGGAAATAATGTAATTTTCCGGGTGTTTTTATACACCCCAACTCTTGTATTGGGCACATTTGTGCCAGTGAGAGTCATTCTCTGCACCTGATAATGTTCATGAATCCAAAATTAAATGTACCAACATTCTGAACCCCTTAATGGACAAAATCAGGAGATGGTAACCTAATCAATCCCCATTTCTTTAACATTTTCCAAGCATGTGTTCAGTATTTAATAATTAATCCTAAACTGGGAGCTGGAGTTTGTCAAGCTCAGCAAGTCGGCAAGAACGTTTCACAGCAGCCCAGGGGTTCTGAAGGTTTTTTTTTATAGCATTTCCTCTCATTAACCTTCAAGAAAAGAGTTATTTTCTGTGAGGGAAAATTAATCGAGGAATGCTCAAATTGCAAGCAGGGAGTAGTTTAATTAATGACAGGTAATTGCAAGGCACAAACTGCTGTTTGGACTGCCAAAAAGAGCCTACTCAGTGAATAAGCTTTAAATGGTGTCTGAGTGATTGATGGAATCCCTACAATGTGGATGCTGGCCATTCAGCCCATTGAATTGATACCAACCCTCTGAAGAGTGTCTCACACAGAGCAACCCTCCCTGTAAGCCCTGCATTTCCCATGACCAATCCACCTAACCCGCACATCTTTGGACTGTGGGAGGAAACCCACACAGACATGGGGAGAATATGCAAACTCCATGCAGTTGCCCAAGGCTGGAATCGAACCTGGGTCCCTGCTGCTGTGAGGCCACAGTGCTAACCACTGAACTATACAATTGGCACCTATGGAAATTGAAAATGGTTTTTGATTTAATTATGCAGGTGATATGGGCATTGTTGGCTAGTTCAGCATTTACCCGTCACTGATTGTCTTTGAGAAAGCGATGATGACCTGCTTTCTTGAACTGTTGCAGTCCACTTGGTGCAGGCAAACGCACAGTGCTGATAGAGAGGGACCTTTAGGTCACAGTGACGGCATGTGATTTTGTTCCAAGCAGCTTGGGGGAAAACATACAGGTGGTGATGTCTCCATATACCTTCCTAGGCGTGGTAGAGAATCGCAGGCTTGGGAAGTGATGTCAAAGGAGTCACGGTGGGTTGCTGCAGAGCACAGTTTAGATGGTACACACTGTGTACACACAATGTCCGTCGATGGTGAAGGAAGTGTGCTAAGTATGCAGGTTCCGCAGGCAGTGAAGAAAACAAATGGTTTGTTGACCTTCATAGTGAGAGGATTTGGGTACAGGAGCAGGGATATTTTGCTGCAATTGTACATGGCCTTGGTGAGACCACACTTAGAGTATTATGACTAGTTTTTTGTCTCCTTATCTAAAGAAGGATGTTCTGGCAAGAGAGGGAGTTTGCCACATTGATTCTTGGGATGGCAGGACTGCATATGACAAGAGATAGTTAGGACTGTATTCACTGGAGTTTAGAAGAATTAGAGGATCTCATGGAAACCTGTAAAGTTCCAACAGGGTTTAACATTAGAAGGGCGATGGAACTTTGACCCCTATTTCAATGAGGTTTGAGTACGGGAGTAGGGAAGTCTACAGTACAAGGTGTGGGGAGACCACTTCTGGACTACTGTGACCAGTTTTGGTCCCTGTATTTAAGGAAAGATATAATTTCATTGGATGCCTTTCAGAGAAGGTCCACTAAGATGGATGATCCCCGTTATGGAGGGATTATCTTATGAGCAAAAATTAAACAGGTTGGGATTCCAGAAGAATGAGAGGCAAACTCATTGAAACAGATAGGATTCTTAAGAGGCTTGACAGGGTAAATGTTGAGAGGAGGTCTCCCTTCTGGGAGAAGGTAGGACCAGAGGGCAGAGTCCTGAATAAAAAGGCACTTATTTAACATTGAGTTGAGGAGGAATTTCTTCTATCAGAGAGTTGTGAGTTTTTGAAACTCCTTGTCACAGGGAGCGGTAGGAGCAGCATCCTTGTGTATATTTAAGACTGAGATAGTTAGATTCTTGAACAGTCAGGGAATCGTGGGTTATGGGGAAAGGGCAAGAAAGTGGACATGAGGAATATCAGATCAGCCATGACCCTCTTGAATGGTGGAGCAGGTTCGAGGGGCTGAATGGCCTACTCCTGTTCTTTTTTTTATGATCTTATCGTCTTAAACAGGGTAAACGCAGGAAGGATGTTTCTGTTGACCAGGGAATCCAGAACCAGAGGTCACATTTTAAGGATACAGTTTTTTGTACTGAAGTGATGAGAAATATCTTCGCCCAGAGTGTGGTGAGATTATGGAGTTCTCTGCTGCAGAAAACAGTTGAGGCCGAAACATTGAATGTTTTCAGGAAGAAGCTACCTATAGTCCTTTGGGTTTGGGGGGAATAAAAAAACATGGGCAAAGGAATAAGGTATTGATTTGGATATTGAATGGTGGTGCAGGATCGAAGGGCAGATTAACTTACTCCTGCTTCTATTTGCCATGCTTCTAAGAAAGTTGAAGGTGGTGGATGGGGTGCCAGTCAAGCAGGTTCCTTTGTTCTCAATCATTTCCAACTTCTCAAGTGTTGGAGTTGCACCCATCCAGGCAAGTGGGGAGTATTCCACCAATTTCCTGACTTGTGCATTGGTGGCCAGGCTTTGGGGAGTTAGGTGGAGAGTTACTTATCATAATTATCACATGTCCAATATCAATTGCAGTCCAGGGTAAGTACAGATGAGACTGAGAATTTTAAAGTATCATCCTCACTGACACTAAATTTGTGATATGTGTCTTTGAATGGAAAATAGGACGAGATTTAGCTTGTTGAGCCTGTTAAACTGGCCAATCATGACGAGCCTGTGACTCGCTTCATATGCTTTCTGTTCTACATATCTCTTTGCATAGCAAAACTCTAACAATGCCAGGCTTAAAAAGTTCTAGTTGATCTCGTAACCATTGCTGCTTCACAAGCAAGTTCCAAATTTCTACCCCCTTTGTAGAAGTGTTTTCTCATTTCACTCCTGAAAGTTGGTCTCAGATACTTAGGCTACATCATGTCCCACACTCCTCAAGGATTTGGAAATAATTTCTTACGATCAACCTTGTCTGTTCCCCTTAATATCTTGATCTTTTACTCCTCTAAAGTTAAGATAATGCTTCGTGCAGCTTCTGTCTGTGTGTTAACACTTTTAGTCTGGGTTTCATTCTGATAAAAGTGATGCTGCATTCCTTCTTAATCCAAAACATCCTTCCACTTGATGCCCACTAGTACACATGGTAATTTTAATCGCATTTATACAACTCTTGAGGAAACTTTAAAACGCTTCCTTGATTGTTGGATCTTAATATGCCTAATGAATGATGCAAAGGTAAAAATGACTAAAATATCATTTTCCCATTTATCCCATCAGACCTGCTCCAGTTCCATTAGCTAGTGCCAATCTCCTGCCCTTCTCCCTGTGAACCATTTCTATTCTAATATCATAGAGTGTCCCCCTTAAGTGCATCAATTGAACCTGCCCTCCACCACATTTTAGATCAAGCATTGAACCAAGGCCCCATTTGTCTCCTCATGTTGACGTAAAAGATCATACAAAGTTATTTAAAGAGCAGGGCAAATCTCCTTAACATATATTATTTTTTTAAAATACAGAGTTGCTTCTCAGTGTGTGGGAGCTTGCTGTGCCACTTTTCCTGAATTGTAAATACACTTCAGTAGTACATTATAGAATCCCTACCATGTGGTAGCAAGCATCAGCCCATCACGCCCACAGAGACCCTCTGAACAAGATTCATTCCATCCAGACCCACCCTATATTTCCCATGGCTAATCCACTCAGCCTATGGGCAACTTAGTGTGGCCAATTCACCCAACCTGCACATCTTTAGACTATTGGAGGAAATACCACACAGACACGGGGAGGGTGTGCAAACAGACATCTGCCTAAGGCTGGAATTGAACTCAGATGCCTGGTGCTGTGAGGCAGCAGTGCTAAATACTGAGCCATCATGCTAACCCAAATTTTTTTTGCCTAATTTTCTACTTTTGTGTGCATTCTAATAAATTTATTTCATTCTCTTTTCATGATTTTCATGATTTTATTTTTGCTTTCTTAAACAGTTGAAAAGGTATTAAGTGAACAAAAAAATCTAGGAAGTTTCCATTTTACTATTTCAATTTCATTTTATTTCTCTTGACTTCAGTCAAGTTTGACACATGGTATGTTGCTGGACATGACAAAGATTCATACCCAGGGACCTGTTCTCTGCAAAGAAAAGGATTGCGTTCAAATCTTGTGCCAGTTTTGTATTTCCTGGGATCCCAAGGGGCCTATAATTTCCTATTGTTTTCTCCAAGGCAATGCCTCAGCCAATCAGAAACTATTTGCCAACCAATCAGAATTCCGTTTTCTCAAATGGTACAAATTGTTGTGCTGATTTGAAACTGGGCAGTCTTGCTTTTGTCCTGTTGAGTGCAAAGCAAAAGAACTTTGCTATTATGTCTGTCTTTTTAGCAGTGCTCAAATTCTGCACTGCCAGTAGCCCTAACATGCTCTGAAATGCCTGTGGTTATAGAAAATGAAGATAGGAGCAGGAGGAGGCCATTTGGCCCTTCGAGCCTGCCCCGTCACTCATCACGATCATGGCTGATTGTCCAACTCAATAGCCTAATCATGCTTTCTCCCTGTAACCTTTGATCCCAATTGAAAATGAATTTGTTCATTGGAAATGAATTCCCTTTATCTAACATATCCATTTCCTTAAGATATCAAAGTTTTGAAGGATTTTATTGGGTAAAAAATATTTCCACTAACAAGGGAGTCTGTAACCAGAGGAGGAGAAAGTGAGGTCTGCAGATGCTGGAGATCAAAGTTGAAACTTTATTGCTGGAACAGCACAGCAGGTCAGGCAGCATCCAGGGAACAGGAGATTCGACGTTTTGGGCACAGGCCCTTCTTCAGGCCCTTCTCCTGAAGAAGGGCCTGTGCCCGAAACGTCGAATCTCCTGTTCCCTGGATGCTGCCTGACCTGCTGTGCTGTTCCAGCAATAAAGTTTCAACTGTAACCAGAGGAGACAGACTTAAGATACTGAGAAAACAAACAAGATGGAAATGAGGAGCTATTTATTTATGTAGCAAATTGATCAGGAATGTACTGCTTAAAAGGGCAGTGGGAAGAGAATCAATAACTTTCTAAAGAGAATTGTATAAATGCTAAAAATAAAACTAAAATTGCAGGAGTGTGGGAAACTTGCTGGAGATTGGGACAAGCAGAGAAGAGGGAGGGCTTGATTGGGTAGATGCAGGAAGGCTGTGGAATATAGAACCAGAGGATATGGTCTCAGAATACGGCACAGGTCATGTAGGACTGAGATGAAGAGGCACTTCTTCATGCGGAGTGATGAATCTTTGGAATTCACCATGAAATAACCTAGAGGTGCAGGCATTGAGTATGTTCAAGACAGGTTTTTAGATTTTTACAGATTAAAACAATCAAATGACACAGGGATGTTTGGGGTGCGGAAAGGCTTTGAAATGGAAGAACAGCCAAGTTGAATGGTGGAGCAGGTTCCAGTGTCTAAATGAACTATGTCTTCTGCTATTTCCTACATGCCTGCATTTCAAAGCAGAATACAGCAGAGCAAGTTATTTTGTAGTCATCATCATTACATTATAGGCGAATGTGGCAGTCAATCTATGTATGCCAAGATCTCACTGACATTAAAGCTTTTGGTGATGTTGATTGAGAAATGGGTATATGAATAGGAAGGGTTTGGAGGGATATGGGCCGGGTGCTGGCAGGTGGGATTAGATTAGGTTGGGATATCTGGTCGGCATGGACAGGTTGGATGAAAGAATCTGTTTCCATGCTCTACATCTCTATAACTCTATTGGACGAGACAATGAGTTAATCCAAATGGTGCGAC
>NC_057720.1:15012220-15014542 GCF_004010195.1 Chiloscyllium plagiosum
ACTGTGCCACCATGCCGCCCACAACTTCAGGTATTTTCAAATCAACCTGTTCCGAAATATAATTACACCGCTCTGGGGCAGGTGGGACTTGAACCCAGGCCTCCCCTTTCAGAAGTAGGGCCACTACCATCGTGACACAACAGTGCCACAAGTAAGGGCTGTCAGTACTCACTCAAATAGTGCCTTTCAGCTGTATATAGAACATTACACAGCAGCTGTGGTCATCTCTTATTGCAGCAGCTACAGAGTATCCTTAAAAATTGATTCAGTGGATCTGGGTGGGTTGTTCTTTGGCGGGTCGGTGTGGATTTGTTGGGCCAAATGGCCTGTTTCCACACTGTAGGAAATCTAATCTAATCTAAAAATTACAGCGCAGTACAGGCCCTTCGGCCCTCGATGTTGCGCCGACCTGAGAAACCAATCTGAACAACACAATTAGGTCTTGACAACACAAGTAACATATCATTAATAAGGATTAATAGGCTTTGCAATTCAGGATTTTCGAAGGAACACAGGCTTTGTATTGGAATATTGCATTGATTGTCTAGTTGTCAGGAAATATTCTGTGATGGATGATCCACAGAACCTCTGATCTCATGTCAGGGAAGGGAGCAGGAGTGGGCTGAGATGAACACAAGTAAAAGAATGAATAAAGTTAGGTTGTTCCCTAACTAATCGTGACCAGCCTGCTTTGGAATGCCACAGAATGTCTTGGCCTACGCTTTGTAGCTGGGGAATGAGGATCATTTGAATAAAAGGTTAACTTAAATATATTAAAGGGAATGCTGATATTTCCATTCAGTTCTTTGATGAAGCTCTTCGTAGGGCTATAAGATGACTCACCTTTTCACTCCTGACATTGAGCAAGAGGAATTGGAAATCATTTGGGCAACCTGTCCATCTAAAAATCTTCTTTATCTCCTACTTTTATTCCCACAGTGAGAAATGTGTTCGGGCAGGATCAGTTCAACCCCAGTGTAACTTGCAGCACAAAGTTATCCACAATTCTGTACAAAAAAAGTGTTCAACTTTATTCAAAATCCCGAAGTTGTTGAAACAGAAAAGGAATGTTAAAAAATAAACTGGATCCATGTCCTAATGAATTAGTAACCTCAAAGGTACAGAACACGGAGAGTTTTTTTCTGGTCTGTGTCTGAGGCAAAGATGGTTTCCAAACTGAAAACATGGAGGGCTGCATTTTAAAATGTTTTGGCTAAATCTGAGTTATCTTATGTTTTTTGGAGGGATTTTCAGAGTCAGTCATTCAGCACAGAAAAGTCTGCACCAGTAATGACTACCACTAAAGGCACGCTAATCCCAATTTCCTTGGGAAGTAACAAATGATGTATTCATTTTTTTCCTGCCATATCTTACCAAATTCCCCACATTAACTGTTCTACTCTGTCCCATGACATCCCTCAAGTCAGATTCCACATGCTATTCCCAGAACAACTCGCCGCTCACCATAGATCCCACAGCATCCCTTGACCCTGCACCATCTTCTGCCAATTTGCAGCCGGACAGAGGGTTGGCAATCTGGCATTGCCCCTCACTGAAGCTATGCTGCCCATGGCTTATTGGCTGACACCTGTTGACCAGTACAGTCCTATTCTCTCACTGTCTAAGCACCACGTCACATGCATTACCTGATCATTACCATTCATCAGATTCCTGATGAAGGGCTTTGGCCCGAAACGTCAATTTTCCTGCTCTTCGGATGCTGCCTGACCTGCTGTGCTTTTTCAGCACTACTCAAATCTTGGCCCCACATGCATTACTTGCCTGTAGCTGCATCCTGTTTACACACTCTCCAAGTCATCATTAACCTATTCCCAAAGCCCATCCTATTCCTAGAGCTTGTCATTGCCCAAGAACATCAAGTACAGGCAAGAAATTGGACAATTCCGAGGATGAGCTGTTATTTACAGATTGCAAAAGCAAATGCAAGCAAAACCAATAAAAGCTGAAGTTTATCCTCACTATACAAATCAGAATTTGGCTTCATGACAAACAATTCTTTTACAGTCAGTTCCCTGCACTACTGAGTATTGGTTCCAGGTATTTGGTTCAATGAATGTGCAGTGTATTTGCTGTGCAGAGCTAGATGTCTCACTATGCCATACACCAAGAGATCCCCTACTTCCGGACTATCTGGAGTCTGGGTAATCCAAGATGGAGGAGAAAGTGAGGACTGCAGATGCTGGAGATCAGAGCTGAAAATGTGTTGCTGGAAAAGCGCAGCAGGTCAGGCAGCATCCAAGGAAAGGGAGAATCGACGTTTCGGGCATAAGCCCTTCTTCAGGAATGAGGAAAGTGTGTCCA
>NC_057720.1:15014659-15016827 GCF_004010195.1 Chiloscyllium plagiosum
TTGGCTGAGACAAGGTGGGGGGAGGGGAAATGAGGAAACTGGAGAAATCTGAGTTCATCCCTTGTGGTTGGAGGGTTCCCAGGCAGAAGATGAGGCGCTCTTCCTCCAACCGTCGTGTTGCCATGGTCTGGCGATGGAGGAGACCAAGGACCTGCATGTACTTGGTGGAGTGGGAGGGGGAGTTAAAGTGTTGGGCTACGGGGTGGTTGGGTTGGTTGGTCCGGGTGTCCCAGAGGTGTTGAAGGGAAAAATTTCTCTCTGTAACAGGCTGCTCCTTTTCTGAGGTATTTTAGGTGTTGGAGGTGACTTCCTTGAATTCCAGGAGCAGCAATTACTGTTTTACATGCTGTTGCGTTGTTTTGGAACTTTGGAGAAAAAGAAAGTCAAAACAACAGCACTTTTAAAAGGGAGAAGAATGGACAAAGGAAGCTCATGGTGAGGTCTGTGCAGGAGAGAGAGAGAGAGAAAGAAACCCACATTGCTAACTTACAGAGTTAGCAGTTACTGCCTTTGCTGTTGAATTCATGTATCGCTGGACATTGGAGTGCATCTAGGAAAATTAAAAACAGTGAAATTCACAATTGACCTTGGAGGAACCTGCTTGGGAGAGGTCACAAGCCAGAAACAGATATGGGAATATTTTAAGTCTGGTCTTACAGTGAGTCTGCTCTTTCTTGATTATATGTTATATTGAGATATGTCTTTTAATTAAACTTCAAAATGTAAGCCATAAGTATTAGGTTAGCCTGGAGCAGTGTTTTGTAGAGGAATAAGACAGTGCTATTTTCTGGGTGGGGGTGGGGGGAACCCAGGGAGATAGTGAGGAAAGAGATCAAGCTGAAACTGGTACAGTTGAGAACAGAAGCAAGTCAAACAGTCAGGGCAGGCAGGGACAAAGCAGAGGACAACATAGTACAGATAAATTAAACTGCATTTATTTCAATGCAAGGGGCCTAACAGGGAAGGCAGATGAACTCAGGGCATGGTTAGGAAGATGGGACTGGGATATCATTAGCAATTGCGGAAACATGGCTCTGGGATGGGCAGGACTGGCAGCTTAATGTTCCAGGATACAATTGCTACAGGAAGGATAGAAAGGGAGGTGAGAGAGTGGTGTTTTTGATAAGGATTAGCATTACAGCTGTGCTGAGGGAAGATATTCCTGGAAATACATTCAGGGAAATTAGTTTGGTTGAACTGAGAAATAAGAAAGGGATGATCACCTTATTGGGATTGTATTATAGACCCCCCAATAGTCAGAGGGAAATTGAGAAACAAATTTGTAAGGAGATCTCAGCTATCTGTAAGAATAATAGAGCAATTATGCTAGGGGATTTTAACTTTCCAAATATAGACTGGGACTGCCATAGTGTTAAGGGTTTAGATGGAGAGGAATTTGTTAAGTGTGTACAAGAAATTTTCTGATTCAATATGTGTGGATGTATCAACTAAAGAAGGTGCAAAACTTGACCTACTCTTGGGAAATAAGGCAGGGAAGGTGACTGAGGTGTCAGTGGGGGAGCACTTTGGGGCCAGCAACCATAATTGTATTAGTTTCAAAATAGTGATGGAAAAGGATAGACCAGATCTAAAAGTTGAAGTTCTAAATTGGAGAAAGGCCAATTTTGACACTATTAGGCAAAAACTTTCAAAAGCTGATTGTGAGCAGATGTTCGCAGGTAAAGGGACGGCTGCAAAATGGGAAGCCTTCAGAAATGAGAAAATGAGAATCCAGAGAAAGTATATTCCTGTTAGAGTGAAAGGGAAGGCTGGTAGGTATAGGGACTGCTGGATGACTAAGAAATTGAGGGTTTGATTAAGAAAAAGAAGGAAGCTTATGTAAGGTATAGACAAGATAGATTGAATGAATCCTGAGAAGATTATAAAGGAAGTAGGAGTATACTTAAGAGGGAAATCAGGAGGGCAAAAAGGGGACATGAGATAGTTTTGGCTAATACAGTTAAGGAGAATCCAAAGGGTTTTTACAAATACATTAAGGACAAGAGTAACTAGGGAGAGAATAAGGCCCCTCAAAGATAAGCTAACTAGGGAGAGAATAAGGCCCCTCAAAGATAAGCAAGGTGGCCTTTGTGTGGAGCTGCAGGAGATGGGCTAGATAGTAAATGAATATTTTGCATCAGTATTCACTGTGGAAAAGGACATGGAAG
>NC_057720.1:15017279-15088050 GCF_004010195.1 Chiloscyllium plagiosum
AGGGTTGTTTTTCAGACTGGAGGCCTGTGACCAGTGGAGTGCCACAAGGGTCAGTGCTGGGTCCTCTACTTTTTGTCATTTATATAAATGATTTGGATGTGAGCATAAGAGGTATAGTTAGTAAGTTTGCAGATGACGCCATAATTGGATGTGTAGTGAGCAGCGAAGAGGGTTACCTCAGATTACAACAGGATCTGGACCAGATAGGCCAATGGGCTAAGAAGTGGCAGATGGAGTTTAATTCAGATAAATGCGAGGTGCTGAATTTTCAGAAAGCAAACCTTAGCAGGACTTATACACTTAATGGTAAGGTCCTGGGGAGTGTTGCTGAACAAAGAGACCTTGGAGTGCAGGTTCATAACTCATTGAAAGTGGAGTCACAGGTAGATGGGATAGTGAAGAAGGTATTTGGTATGCTTTCCTTTATTGGTCAGAGTATTGAGTACAGGTGTTGAGAGGTCATGTTGTGGCTGCAAAGGACATTGGTTTGGCCACTGTTGGAATATTGCATGCAATTCTGGTCTCCTTCTTATTGAAAGAATGTTGTGAAACTTGAAAGGGTTCAGAAAAGATTTACAAGAATGTTGCCAGGGTTGGAGGATTTGAGCTATAGGGAGAGGTTGAACAGGCTGGGGCTGTTTTCCATGGAGCATCAGAGGCTGAGGGGTGACCTTATAGAGGTTTATAACATCATGAGGGGCATGGATAGGGTAAATAGACAAGGTCTTTTCCCTGGGGTCGGGGAGTCCAGAACTAGAGGACATAGGTTAAGGGTGAGAGGAGAAAGATATAAAAGAGACCTAAGGGGCAACCTTTTTCATGCAGAGGATGGTATGTGTATGGAATGAGCTGCCAGAGGAAGTGGTGGAGGCTGGTACAATTGCAACATTTAAAAGGTACGTGGATGGGTCTATGAATAGGAAGGGTTTGTAGGGATATGGGCTGAGTGCTGGCAGGTGGGATTAGATTGGGTTCGGATATTGGGTCAGCATAGACGGTTGGACCGAAGGGTCTGTTTCCATGCTATACATCTGTATGACTCTGTGACCAAGTCTGTCTGTACTAACGAGCATATCAATAGGGGGCAGCAGTGATAGCCTGTAGCTCTGGCTGGAGCACCAACAGGCAAGGCTTGGATGAGATCAGCATGCAGGTGGGCATGGGGTGAGCAAACACAATGAGGGCAAGTGAGAAATGCTGAGGTGCAGCCTGATCCAATCCTTGCAGTGGGTGTCTGTTTCTAAGCGCAAAGTGTGTGTGCACTGCGCAATGCCAGTCTAACAGGGTGCTTCAGAGATGCCACGATGGTCACTTATGTGGTCAGTAAATGTCGGTGCCAAAGCCCAGAGAAGAAGGGTGTGTGTGTGTGGTCAGTGCCAATACAACAGTGCCCTGACATGCAGTTTGGTCAGAAGCAATTCAAATCTCCTTTGGAGCAAGTGGTGAGCTGAATTTGCCAGGTGCCCACTCTGGGTTCCATGCCAGGTTTTCACAATGTCTGGTGTGTTTTATAAGAAGTAAAACTGAATATTAATGACTAGGAGAAAGTGAGGTCTGCGGATGCTGGAGATCAGAGTCGAGAGTGTGGTGCTGGAAAAGCACAGCAGGTCAGGCAGCATCCGAGGAGCAGGAGAGTCAATGCCCAAAATGTTGACTTTCCTGCTCCTCAGATGCTGCCTGACCTGCCGTGCTTTTCCAGTGCCACACTTTTTGACCCTGAATATTAATAAGGTGAGTTGGCTTGTTAACCAGGCATTTAACAAGCAATAATCCCCTTTAATTGGCAACTCACCACTACCTCGTGAGAAACGTGGCGCTCCAGGTATAGAATATAAAAAAAGGCCTAGTGAGGCTGCTTGTGAAATGTACAAATGTCAAGACATGTCTCTAGTCAAATTCGAACACAATGCTGTCATATCCCATGTCATTCAGACCCTTATGAGATTTCACCTGGTGATGTTTCAATGCAACAAATTAACATCTAGGAAACTGAAGTCATTAGCTGATCAAGTAATACAAAGGGTGAACAGAAATTATCTGGTTAAAGACTCTTGCATTCTATGCTGTTTACCCATGTGGATGAGTGAAGAAATTAGGTTCATTTCTTGGCCTGTGCTAAAGTAACTCGTTTCAGCTCAGGAAATGATAGGGATGTTAATTAGCTTCTTGGCTAGAATTGGAGTAAGAGGAGTTCAATTTACTGGTTTCTCACTCTGACCAATACCAAATGACCTTGCTGAAAGATGTGCATACCTGGTGGGCTTGCCTCTGATGTTTTTTCAATGAGTTGCCAACGTGGAAGAAGATTAGCTATGAATTATAAAACAAATTAATTAAGACTGCAGCATACAAGATCTGCTGTTGAACCTGAATCTTATTTAAAATGCTGGAGAACCTCAGCAGGTGTAGCAGCATCTGTGGAGAGAAAGCAGAATCAATGTTTTGAGTCCAGTGACCCTTCTTCAGAACTAAGACTTATTCCTGTGTGCAGCACTGAAACTGCGATGTAGAACATAGAACAATACAGCGCAGAACAGGCCCTTCGACCCTCAATATTGCGCCAACTAGATGATGCTGTGAGGGGACAGGAGAAGGCAAAAGCAGTAAAACATGTGAATGCGGTTTACTGATTTGATGCATCTTTGCTTACTTCAGTGTGGAAGCTCCAGTGTGTCCATGTCCAAATATTGCTCATTCTTTCCTCTGGGTAGCATCTTTAGGGCAAAAAGCAAGAGTTCATAATTCAGGCTGGTGTTCTTTTCTCAGATGTTAGAGTTGAGTAATTTTTTAAGGAAAATAGAGGCACACAAGTGTAGGCAGGAAAATAAAACAAAGAGAAAGCTGTCTGAGACTCTAGAAGACATGCATATTTAAATCGTAGATGGATTGATGGTGCAAGGCAGCTATGGATTACTTAGTATTTAGTTCAGAAATTCTTGACTGTTATGATGGTCAATATGTTTTTTTTATCAAAGGGCAAACTTGTCCGACTAATTTATGAGAGCTTTGCAAGGAAATCTGAACGACATTGGATAGAGGGGAACCAGTTGTGTTTGAACTTCCAGCAGACATATGGCAAGATAGCTCACAAAAGGCGAAGTCATAAGACAAGAGCCCATGGTATTGGAGGTAGTGTAATGGCATGGATAGGGATTTGGCTCATGGGCAGCAAAAAGTGAGTGGGATAAGGGGATCGCTTTCAGGTTGGCACAGGGGGTTCCACAGGGATCAGTGCTGGGACCATAACTGTTCACAAAAGGAAATGAATACATTGTCATCAGATTTACAGATGACTCAAAAATAAGTGGAAAGGCAGGTTGTGAAAGGGATGCAAGCAGTTTATAGAGAGAGTGGGGAGGCAATAGCCTAGTGGTATTATCGGTGGACTGTTAATTTGGAGACCCAGGTTCTAGTCCTGCTATGGCCGATGATGGAATTTGAATTCAACAGAAATCTGGAAGTAAGAGTCTAATGATGACCATGAATCCTTTGTCAATTGGTGGAAAAACTCATCTGGCTTGCTAATGTCCTTCAGGGATGGAAACAGCCATTCTGGTCTACATGTGACTCCAGACCCACAGCTAATGTGGTTGACTCTTAACTATCCTCTGAGCAATTAGGGATTGGCAATAAATGCTGGCCCAGCCAGTGATATCCTCATCCCATGAATAAATTTTCAAAAAATATTGATAGGTTAACTAAATGGCAAAAATTATGTAATGTGGAAAAATATGAAGATATTCGTTTTGGAACGAGAAACAAAAGAAAATGGTGTTAGTGAAATGCGGAAATCAGCAGAAAGCTGCAACAGAGCTTAGGGGAAAACTTGTGCACGAAATACAGAAAGCAAGTACACAGGTGCAGCAGGTTTTCAGAAAGGTTACTGGAATGTTGGCCCTTATTTCAAGGGAGGAGAAGAATAGGGAAGTCTTACTGCAACTGCACAAGGTGTTGGTGAGCCCACGTCTGGAGTTTTAGCCCCTTATTTGAGAAAAGAAAACATTCATTGGAGGCAGTTCAAAGAAGGTTCCCTAGGGTCATCCCTACTATGGATGGACTGTATTATGTGCAAAGGCTAAACAAATTGAAACTCTACTCACTGGTACTTAGAAGAATGAGAGGTGATCTTAGAGTAAAGGGAAGACCTTTTAGAATGGAGATAAGGAGAAACTTCTCTAGCCAGAGAGTGGTCAATCTATGAAATTCATTGCCACAGCAAACGGAAGAGGCCAGGTCATTGAGTATATTTAAGACAGCGATAGGTAGGTTCTTGAGTATCAAGGAGATCAAGGGTTATGGGGAGAAAGCAGGAGAATGGGGTTGAGAAACTTAACAGCCATGATTGAATGGCAGAATAGACTCAATGTGCTGAATGGCCTAATTTCTGCTCCTATGTCTTATGGTCTTATGACCTTATTGAAACATAACAGATTTCTAAGGGGCTTGACAGAGTAAATGCCAAGAGGATGTTTCCTGTCATGGGAGAGGCTAGGATCTGAGGGCGTTGTCTCAGAATAAAGGTGCCAATTTCAGACTGAGATGAGGAGGAACTTTTTCTCTCAGAGGCTTGAGAGTCTTTGGAACTCCTTGCCACAGAGCTGTGGAGGCAGAATTGTCGTGTACATCTAAGACTGAGATAGAAAGACTCTTGATGAGTAGGAGAATCAAGAGTTAAGGGGAAAGGGCAATAAAGTGGACATGAGGAATGTCAGATCAGCCATGATCCTAGTGAATGCAGGAGCAGGCTAGAGGGGCTGAATGGCCAAAACTATTTCATTTGGTCTTGCAGTCTTTATGTTCATGTTCTCAACATGGGCGAGAATAGTATTTATAACAAGATGCTCTGATCCAGAATGGACATTGAATATGTTCAATGAAGGCTTTCTAAAGGAAATTAGATTAAAATTTGACAAAAGGAAATAATTGTGAGGCTGAGGGAAAGAGCAGGGAAGTTGGACAGAGTGGATAGATTCTTTCAAGAGCAACCTCCAAATAACGCTAGGTCAAATCATTTCCTATATGCTGTATCTTTCCAAGTTTATATGCGGTGTTGCAAATATTAGTCATAACTATCCTGAACCTTCGCTGCTCGTATGAAGCACTTTTCAGGCTGAACTCTGTTGAAGCCAAGTAGAAGTTTTGAAACATGTCAGCTGGATTTTTTTGTGATGTTTATGTTTTCATTCCTCTTTGCAAGTAGCTTTCCCTTTTGTGTTTGGCAGGTTTTGTTGAGTTGGCTCTTGCCGAAGATCTCGAGAAAGAAAATTTTGGTTGCTGTTGTAAGTAGACAACACTTCGCCAGTAGGTAAGTGTAAAAGTTTTCAAATCACTCATGGACTGGTGTTACTATCACCGGAGTCTGGTGCTTTCTTAGATACAGATGGTTAGAAACTGCTGCTTCTCTACAGGGGTCAGAGTTCAAAATGCAGCTCACACCGATTAAATGGCGCAATATGGAATCATTTCTAACTCTCAAAGCAGAGGAGAGGGAGCTTCATTTAGCAGCTAACAATCTCATATTTAATTTTGGGAATATTTTGTACTGACTCTAGATGTTTTAATTGACAAGTAGCTTCCTCTGGGTAGGTGTGACTTCTTAGAAGGTAAAAGACAGATAGTGAAACTTGTGAATGAGAGACACTGGACTGTCTGATCTCATATGCTTCAAATTGAAGCCCCAGTATGACCAGTAGATTCACAATCTTTTCTTATTGGCTTTTCCCTGTGGGTCAGTAATGGAAGAGGGACACGGAATCGGAGGTGCTTTATGCCTAATCATATGAGTTTCCAAATCAAACTAATCTGTGGGTGCATTTTCTGAATCCAAATTAACTAATAGCTCAAGCGTTTATTTATTGGTTTATTTATTTTTTTTTGGCAGATTGGAAACCATTTGCTCCTAATCGCTAGATGTCGGTCCCACGTGCGTACATGTGACTCTGTTTTGTTGTGCATGCTGCAATATCAGAGACCCTTTAAAAGAAAGAGCTCATTAGCTATTTGTGAAAGTCAAATACTGACCTTTAATCACCAGTGGTTATGAGTGACAGTAGGTGGGGTGGTGGAGGAGGCAATGTTGAAGACCATTGTTACTGCAGTGGGGTAAATGCTCCAGAGCAAACATTCCAGATGAATGTGACCTGTCCTGGGCCTGCTAACGGCAGCCTTCATGAGAGATGGTGGGGAGGGGGTGAGTGATGGGATGGAGTGAGAGACGCACTCTGTCCTGGGATATTGGTGAATTCAAGATTGGCCTCAAAGTAACATTCCCCAGACTCAAACATCCTTCTGACAGACATTGTTACGAATGACAGTCCTAGAAAATCTATCATCCATGGAAACATACTCCAGCCTGAGGAAACATAAGAATAAAAATTGAATTTTAAAAATTGGATCAATGGATGAATACATCACAGGATAGAGGTGGATTAATGCATGATGCAGTAGAGACACAAGACATGCTCCAGTGCTTGGGAACGAGTTCACATTTCTGCTGAAACTCTAATCATGATGATTTTGGTCACGAGTTTCTTTCAATCACTCCCTTCTCCGGTAGTACCATGACATGACCATGCGAGCTTGCTCAACACCATCTGCTCTCCAACTTCCAATGAGAGTTGTGATTCTGAAATCAGTGCTGCCACCATATTCAAGAAGTATGCTGTCTAACCTACCTCTATCTTTAATCTCTCGCCTTCCAACTGCTTCTTCTTCCCCTTGGCATTCTGACCGAGTTCACACAAAGAGCACAGTCTCAACCTTATCATTTATTACGCTCCTGCCCTTACACGAGTACTTTTGAAGGAAGCCCCTTCTAGCTCTCCATCACCTCGAATGTCCAGTCCTGGTCCACATTGTTAGTATGAGGTTTGTTATGGGTTTTCACTCATGACCTTATTACTGATGTTATATGTCTTGATAATGTCCAGGAATCATCAGTTCTTACCAGAGAAGTCCTTGAGGTATCTTATATGATCTTTGATGGACAAATCACTGCTTCATAGTTTCTCATCAATGTTCATGATTATCTCATTTTCTTGGGAAGTCTGTGCTGTATTTGATAGACTCTTCATTCATGTATTTCCTAGAACCTCACCATGAAATTCCTTATTAACATCAATGATCTCCTCCACTAAACTTCAGACTGTCTGCTGGTGAACTAATGATTCAATTCTACATTTTAATAGCTTCCTTCAGATCTTTAGTTGCCAAAGGGCATGTAAACTCTGTTCCCCTCAATGTATTGGCTGGATTGCTCCATCCTCAGCAGCTCTGTGACTCAGAGGGAGACGATAAAAAAATTATTTCAGTTCTCTTAAGGTCAGTTCCTTCAAGCGTCCCAAAACCAACCAGCAGCCACTGTCATCTTTAGCCCTTTGTTTATTGATATCCCTTGCTGAACGACCTGCCCAGACCACAAATGGAACTCTTAAATTATTTACTTTATTTTTTGAAGATTATTGTTCCACTTTTTCGTCATCAGATATATATTATTGTGAGTCATTTGAGTCCACAAGCTGTTATTCTCAAAACAGGTCTTTCTAATCTCTTAGTGGGCGGCACGGTGGCACAGTGGTTAGCACTGCTGCCTCACAGCGCCAGAGACCTGGGTTCAATTCCTGCCTCAGGCAAACTCACTGTGTGGAGTTTGCACGTTCTCCCCGTGTCTGCGTGGGTTTCCTCCGGGTGCTCCGGTTTCCTCCCACAGTCCAAAGATGTGCAGGGTCAGGTGAATTGGCCATGCTAAATTGCCCATAGTGTTAGGTAAGGGGTACATGTAGGGGTATGGGTGGGTTTCGCTTTGGCGGGTCGGTGTGGACTTGTTGGGCCGAAGGGCCTGTTTCCACACTGTAAGTAATCTAATCTAATCTAATCAAACCTAGTTAATGTACAAGAAAATGCTTATATACATCTTTCCCCCTCTCTCTGTATGGGTAAGGGTAAGTGCTGCTCGCAACCTTCATTTTTGTTGCATTTATGCCTCTCGTATGTCATCCTAAATACTCTCCCTCTCCGCTCATCCTAAAGCACCATTACCACTCTCCATCCTTCCTTCTTCTTCCATCCTTTAGGCTTCACAATCCACACTTAACACCAGCTAACTGCTACCTCGGATACGCCTCATCCATTTCAATCCTTGGCCCTTCACCTTAGCTGCTCAGTTTGAAGCAAGTTGTTCCATCAGGTTGATGTACTAAACCACCTCAGCCTTGGGTTCAGTAGAAGCCTTTGATCTCTGGGACCTGGTCATAAAATTATTCCGGGCAGTCTTGATCCATTTCTTTTCAGGGTTCCTAAAGGTCTGGAGCAAACTGTACAAAATCACATTAGATAGCTAGTGGAGAAAGGTGAGATCCTGTTTCAGAGGACCAAGATTCCTCACCTTCACCTGACCTCGATTAATGAACTCCTTTCAATTGTTAGTTAATCACGGAGCAAAAGGAGCATAAATTAAAGGCAATGTGCCCATGTCAAAATCAAGTCAGTTGTTTATATTAGGACAAGGCTCAAAAAATTCAAAATGATATCACTCGTGGTGAAGTGATGCTGAATTTCCGATTTTGAAATTCTTATATTGCAACTTCCAAAGAATTCACACAGCATTTTTTAAATTCTCAGTGGGAACTGGGAATCAATTCGCAATCAATAAAGTATTTTTGATGAGTTGTTACTGTTGCAAAATATTAACCTGACCTATACCTTGATTGTACAGATATATATGTCTATGCTAACCCCATGACCATATTAAATTATTTTAGTAGCTAGTCACATATTAAAGGAGTTGGAAATGGATCTTATACCATAATACATTTTACAAAAAATATATGTGCATGGGTGGGATGTATGGGATGATACAGCTCTATGCGTTTGTGTAAAAGCACTGTAAGTGAAATTTCCCATTGAATAAATGCAGCGGCCATCAAAATATTAATGAGATGGGCAGCTCCCTGTCATTAGCATTCCATTAGCAATGGAACAAAACTAACTTTCAGCGCAATGGTCAAGTGTGCAAAATCAGCTTCGATTGCAGTTCAAGGCTTTCACTTAACAACTAACACATACAGATTCACATATGATCATGCAGGTTTTCAAATTATTTCTTTAAAACTCCATCTTGTTTTGACAGGAACTATGATTCCAGTCACGGAGTTTAAGCAGTTTACTGACCACCAGCCTGCGTTTAGAGTGTTGAAACCATGGTGGGATGTCTTCACCGACTACATAGCCATCGCCATGTTGATGATCGGTGTGTTCGGATGCACATTACAGGTACGTTTCCAAAGACTTTAAAAGCTGATGTTAATTGTTTTAGTGCCCTTTAGCCACTTTTGTTTTAATACAAGTGGATGCTGACTTTCCCATTTTGTGATCAATTTTGTTTTGTGGTACTTTTTGAGATGCTTCCTTTAAAACCATATCGACAGCGTCTGTTGTATTCCATGCATCAACCTTCTCTGTCACTTCATCAAAAAAATTCAACTGCTTGAGTCAAATACCATTTGTCTTTTACAAATCCTTCTGCTGGCTCCCCTGAAACCTCTCTCTGTGAGTTATTTATTTCTTTGTTGTTTCTATAAACTTGCCAATCACTGATGTGAAGATGCCCAGCTATGAGGAAAGTCCTTACAATTTTCTGGCTGCCACTCTGAAATCCTCTCGCACCTCCTTTGTATCTAGGAACATCTTGAAGAGATTGACCAACTCTAGTTACTACTGTTTTGCCAGTATCCTGTTACTTGATTAACAGTCAGTGGGGGAGCACTTTGGGGCCAGCGACCATAATTCTATTCGTTTTAAAATAGTGATGGAAAGGATAGACCAGATCTAAAAGTTGAAGTTCTAAATTGGAGAAAAGCCAATTTTGACAGTATTAGGCAAGAACTTTCGAAAGCTGATTGGAGGCAGATGTTCGCAGGTAAAGGGACGGCTGGAAAATGGGAAGCCTTCAGAAATGAGATAACAAGAATCCAGAGAAAGTATATTCCTGTCAGGGTGAAAGGGAAGGCTGGTAGGTATAGGGAATGCTGGATGACTAAAGAAACTGAGGGTTTGGTTAAGAAAAAGAAGGAAGCATATGTAAGGTATAGACAGGATAGATTGAGTGAATCCTAGTATTTACTGTGGAAAAGGATATGGAAGATATAGACTGTAGGGAAATAGATGGTAATATCTTGCAAAATATCCAGATTACAGAGGAGGAAGTGCTGGATGTCTTGAAACGGTTAAAGGTGGATAAATCCCCAGGACGTGATCAAGTGTATCCGAGAACTCTGTGGGAAGCTAGAGAAGTGATTGCTGGGCCTCTTGCTGAGATATTTGTATCATCAATAGCCACAGGTGAGGTGCGGGAAGACTGGAGGTTGGCAAATTGGAGGTGACTATAATAATAAGCAGGAAGGAGAGATGGGAAAATTATAAAGCTCAAAAGCAACAAGTTTGAGGAATCAAAATAAGATGTCTTCTCTGTCAAAAAAGTGAAGTATTACATTCCAAATGAGTAAAAGAAGAATTGGTGCTGTTTAAGATGTTCATCGGTGGAGGTTTTGTGGTGCATCACTGCCTCTGAACCAGACAACTCCACGGTTCAAGTCCCACTTCAGGACTTGATGCTCAAGGAAGGCACTTAGTGGCCAAACATACTGAGTGTTAACCTGAGACTCCTTCCAAAGGTGACCGGCTTAGAGAGCTGGTGAGATTCCCAGTCAGCCCTGTGAGGGGAGGAATATTGGAGCCTCCACCATCACTATCAATACAAACTAAGAGCAGAAGTACATTCCTTGAGCCTGCTCTGCTACTCAGTGAGATTGTGACTGATCTGATTGCACCATGTAGGAGACAGTGAGGTCTGCAGATGCTGGAGATCAGAGTTGAGAGTGTGTTGCTGGAAAAGCACAGCAGGTTAGGCAGCATCCAAGGAGCAGGAAAATCGACGCTTCGAGCCAGAGCCATTAACCAGGATTCCTGATGAAGATCTCCGGCACGAAGCATCGATTTTCCTGCTCCTAGAATGCTGCCTGACCTGCTGTGCTTTTCCAGCATCACACTCTAAACGTGATTGCACCATGTTCCTGCCTATCTCCAATAATCTCCACCCCCTTGCAGAAGTCTCCGAAGACAAACACGTGCATGCAAAAAGTGCAATTTGGGCTCACCCTCTGGCTGAAGAAATTCCTCCTCATCTCAGTTCTAAAGGGTCATCCTTCTCTCTGAGACTATGCCCATGGCTCCTAGTCTTTCCTACTCTAGCAGCAACCTCTTCACTCTATCCAGACCTCTCAGTATGCTGTACATTTCAGTGAGATTCCCATCGTGCTTTGAAACTCCATCAATTCCGACCCAGAGTCCTCAACTGCTCCTCATATGACGAGCTCTTCATCCCCAGGATCATTCTTGTAAACCTCTTCTGGACCTCCTCCAACATTAGCACATCCTTCCTGAGATACATGGCCCAAAACTGCTCACAGTATTCCAAATGTAATCTGACCAGAGCCTTATGCAGCCTCAGCAGTACATCCCTGCTCTTGTATTGTAACCTTCGTGAAATGAATGCTAACATTGCATTTGCCTTCTGAACTGCCAATTGAACCTATCTGTTAACCTTAAGAGAATACTGAACTGGAACTCTGAAGACCTTTTGTGCTTCAGATTTCCGAAGCCTTTTACGGTTTAGAAAATAGTCTACACCTTTATTCTTCCAACCAAAGTGCACAACCTCCCAGTTATTGGGACCAGTTTCTTATAAGAGAACAACTCTGTCATCCTCTGGGATTATGGTGAATTTACTTTCATTAGATTACATTTAGATTGTAGAACCTAAAACATTCCAGTAAATGAGCTGGACATGTATTTAAAATAGTTTATTAAATACTATATATTGAATACATTAAGATGTTTGAATATTGCTTGATAGTTGAATAAAGTTTCGGGCACAGTGGCTCAGTGGTTAGCACTGCTGCCTCACAGCGCCAGGGCCTTGGGTTTGATTCCAACCTCGGGCAGCTGTCTGTGTGCAGTTTGTACATTCTCCCCATATCTATGTGGGTTTCCTCCAGGTGCTCCGATTTCCTTCCACAGTCCAAAGAAGTGCACGTTAGCTGGACTGGCCATGCTAAATTGCCCCGTGATGTCCAGGTAAAAACAATGACTGCAGATGCTGGAAACCAGATTCTGGATTAGTGGCGCTGGAAGAGCACAGCAGCATCCGAGGAGCAGTAAATTCGACGTTTCGGGCAAAAGCCCTTCATCAAGAATAAAGGCAGTGAGCCTGACGCATGGCTCACTGCCTTTATTCCTGATGAAGGGCTTTTGCCCGAAACGTCGATTTCGAAGCTCCTTGGATGCTGCCTGCACTGCCGTGATGTCCAGGGATGTACAAGTGAGTTAGCCGTGGGAGATGCAGGGTTACAGGGTTGGGTTGGGCCTGGATGGGATGCTGTTTGGAGGGTCAATGTGGACTTGTTGGGCCAAATAGCCTGCTACCACACTGTAGGGATTCTGTGAAACAAAATATGCAGGTTGAGTGGTTTGCACTTTTAGACTGTGATCAGTGATGCTCATTCATTGACGGGGATGTGCTGCCATCTTCTGGATTGCAATGGTATTATTAAAAGGAGCTTGCAGTAGATACATGAACTTGTCACGGGGCCATTGTAATCTCATTCTATAGATTTATTTTGCTGTATGAAATTTCCCCTGATAATTTTCATACAACAGAATAAATCTATATATTTACGTGCTTGTTGACTGGTGGTTTTTCTTTGAATAATAACTAAAGCAATGAATATTTGGTAAATTTCACTTATTGCCTTAATTACAAGAACATCACAGTTTGAAAAAACTCTCTGCAGTGCTATAGGTCTGCCTCATTTGCCTCAGTGGGTATCAGTCTTGCCTCTGGATCAGAAAGTTCTTGGTTTACGTCCCACCCAAGACAGTCCAGGTTGAAACTCCAGGAAGTGATGCACTGTCTGGTGAGACAAAAAATTCCCTGAAAAATAATTCCAAGGCACTAGGGCAGTTGATAAGGCTGAAGCATTTTCAGTCAGAAATGCCAAGTGGATGATCCATCTCGGCCTCCTCCAGTGGTCCCCATCATTACAGATACCAGTCTTCAACCAATTCAGTTCACTCTACATGACACCAAGAAGCAGCTGGAGGCACTGGATACTGCAAAGTCTATGGGCCCTGACAACACTCCAGCATTGGTACTGAGGTCTTGTGCACCAGAACATGTTGCACTCATAGCCAAGCTGTTCCAGTACAACCACAAAACTGACATCTACCCAACATTGTGGAAAATTGCCCACATCGGTCCTCTTCACAAAAAGACCTTGGTTATTCACTCTATCCATGTCCCTCATGATTTTATAAACCTCTATAAAATCACCTCTCAGCCTCAACACTCCAGGGAAAACAGCCCAGCCTGTTCAGCCTCTCCCTACAGCTCAAATCCTCCAACCCTGGCAACATCTTTGTAAATCTTTTGTGAACCCTTTCAAGTTTCATAACACCTTTCCTATAGCAGGGAGACCAGAATTGAATGCGGTATTCCAAAAATGGTGTCACCAATGTCCTGCACAACTGCAACTTAACCTCCTAATTCCTATACTCAATGCACTGACCAATAAAGGCAAGTATATCGAATGACTTGTTCATTATCCTGTCTATCTACAACTCCACATTCAATAAACTATGAACCTGCATTCGAAGGTCTATTTGTTCAGCAGCACTCCCCAGGACCTTACCATTAAGTGTATAAGTCCTGCTCAATTTGCTTTTCCAAAATGCGGCACCTCACATTTATCTAAATTAAACTCCATCTGCCATTCCTCAGCTCATTGGCCATCTGATCAAGATCCCATTGCATTCTGAGGAAACCTTCTTTGCTATCTATTAGACCACCTATTTTGATGTCACAGAGTCATATAGCATGGAAACAGATCCTTCAGTTGAACCAGTCCATCAACAGTGCTATCAAGCATTACTTACTGAGAAATAACCTGCTCAATTTGCTCTGTTTGGTTTCCACCAGGTAGATGGATAATGTGAGGCTATGCATGTTGGCAGGTGAATAGAGGAGCTGAATATTATTTGAACAGAGAGAGAGATTTCAGAAGGCTGCAACACAGAGCGATTTGGGGATCCTTGTGCATAAATCACAAAACGTTTGCATCCAAGTTTAGCAAGTAATGAGGAAAGCAAATGGAATGCTGGCCTTTATTTTAAAGGGAGTGAGTATAAAAATAGGGAGGTCTTGCTAAACCTATACAAGGCAATAGTCAGACAATGCCTGGAATATCGTGAAGAACTTTTGGACTCCTTATCTAAAGAAAGATTTTTTTTTGATTTGATGTATTATTGACTAATGTTCTGAGGTACAGTGAAAAATATTGTTTTACGTGCTGTCCAGGCAAATCATACCTTACATAAATACAGCAGGGTAACCGAACAAAATGCAGAATACTGTTACAGTTCCAGAGGATGTGCAGAGAACGATCAACTCCAATATACAAGAGATCTTTTCGTAAGTCTGATAACAGCAGGGAAGAAGCTATTCTTGAATGTTTTGGTATGCATTTCCAAACTTTTGTATCTTCTGCCCAATGGAAGAGTCAATAGAAGGAAGGGTGGTTTTCATGATGGACTGAGTTGCATTCACAACTCTCTGTTATTTCTTACAGTCTTGGGCAAGGTAGTTGCATTACTAAGCTATGGTGCATCCAGATAGGATGCTTTATAGAATTTAACAAACGTTTCGTCCCCTGGCTAGGCGACATCATCAGTGCTTGGGAGCCTCCTGCGAAGCGCTTCTTTGATGTTTCCTCACCAGAACGAAGGACCCGATACCCAACATGAGCAAGACGAATGTAGTGTGCAAAATACCATGCAAGGACTGCACTAAACACTATATAGGACAAACAGGAAGACAGCTAACAATCCGCATACATGAACATCAACTAGCCACGAAACGACACGACCAGCTATACTTAGTAGCCACACACGCAGACAACAAGCAACATGAATACGACTGGGACAACACTACTACCATAGGGCAAGAGGGGACGAAACGTTTTCAACAAAAACTTCCAGCTCGGCGAACAGAACCACAACAACGAGCACCCGAGCTACAAATCTTCGCACAAACTTTGAGAATTTAACACCATTGAAGGCTGTTGTGTTGGGCACTGTCTTCAGCACAGGACTGTAGAGTTTAGTTGGGATAGAGTCATTAAGTGTTGTCTGAGACTTGATGGTTATGCTGTTTAACATGCAAGTAGTTCTGTGCTGTAGTTTCAGCAGTTCGATACATCAGTTTGAGGTACGCCTAGTGCTGTTCCTGACACACTCTCCAGTAATCATCTTAATGGAGCAAAGCAAGCATATGGATTATTTTCTCGTGAGATACATTTGAAAGATCAAACTTTGAATAGCCAAACAGTTGGAGTACTGGGTACAGTGCTGATCATCACTTCATTTAAAGGATGTAGAGGCAGTACAGTAAAGATGAAAATCATAATAGATCTACATGGTTATACCTATTCCAGCTGTACAAGCAGTTGTAGGATTTTCCCTCTAACAGGATATCCACCTAACATGGCAATGCTTATGTTATCCCTTGTAATAAAAATGCAAAATAGATTATGTGTTTTTAGAGAATCCACCAGATAATTACAGCTGTTGGCAGTACAGAACTTGAGAGTTAATGAAAAAAGACACATGTTTTTCATTCTGCACTCATCAGGACATATCACAAGAATACAGTCTCTATCAATAAGAGCCTACTTGAATAGAAAGCAGTGTTCCCCTTTAATGAAGGGTCAGTAACGAGGAGGCATAATTATAAGGCACAAGGTTTGATTTGGATTTGAGAAAAAGAGGGTGTTGGGAATCTGGAATGCATTGCTTGGGAAGGTACCTTTAATAAGTATGTGGGTAAGCATTTGAACATGAAGGCTATGGGCCAAGTGCTGGGAAATGGGATTAATGTAGGATTGGTTAGAACAGACCCTATGAGTTAGAGGCCCTGTTCTGCCCAATATGACTCCTTGACTCCAAGTACTTTTGATCAAAATGAGGTAGCTGGAGGAAGATCCTGTGTAGCTTGCATGGACTGATTGCGCTGAATGGCTTGTTTCTGGACTTTTTTATTCAATGTAATTCTATATGCTGACCAAACTTAACCCTCAGTCACTATCACAAAAACAGCAGGGATGTTTTGTTGTCATTTGTCAAGGGCGGCACGGTGGCTCAGTGGTTAGCACTGCTGCCTCACAGCACCAGGGTTCTGGGTTTGATTCCAGCATCAGGCGACTGTCTTGTGTGGAGTTTGCACATTCTCCCTGTGTCTGTGTGGGTTTCCTTCCACAATCCAAAGATGTGCAGGTCAGGTGAATTGGCCGTGCTAAATTGCCTATAGTGTTAGGTGCATTAGTCAGGGGAAAGGGTCTGGGTGGGTTACTCTTTGGAGGGTCAGTGTGGCCTTGTTGGGCCAAATGAATAGCTTGTTTCCACACTGTAGGGAATCTAATTTGTGTCTTTGTGAGATCTTCCTTTTTGCAAATTGTACTTCTTTTTCCTCTCAGACAGCTCTCTGTGTAATTCCCTTCCTCACAGCATAGTGGAGGAGGGCCCATTAAACCTGGTTGAGGCTGGGTTAGATTCAGGATTGACAAGGGAGTCCCACAGGTTGTAGCACGTGGCTAGGAGAGTAAAGTTGGGTGTACAATCAGATGAGCAGTCAAATGCCAGAGCAGATCTGAAGGGCCGAATGGTCAACGGTTACATCTAATTCCTGTGTATGTATGCTACAGTGCTTCAAAAGTAGTTATTTGGCTGGAAGGCACATTGTGATTTTTTTTTTGTAAACGGAAGTTAATTCTTCATTGCATGCAAATCCATGTTAATGTTTTTAGAGTCTGTGGTGACTGCATGTAACTGAGTGAAAAGCTGAGATCAGCCTTGAGACTGAGTGACCTCTTTTTGTGCAATAATCGCTGTGATTATATGATTCATTGATAAACTTTCTATTTAAACTTGCTCACAGGTTATACCTTCTAATGGTGTGTTTCTCTTTACCTGTCTCTCTCCCAGGTCATGCAAGACAAGATCATTTGCCTCCCAAAGCGTATCTCACCCCACAATCTTCACCCTGTTCAAAATCAAACCTTGGTCAACATTTCCTCAGGTCAGTTTGTAACACCAGCAATGCTGCCACTATCACGCCCAGCCTCTCACACTTCAATTGAAATGAAAGGACTGAAAACAAACCTTGATCTTCAGCAGTACAGCTTTATAAACCAAATGTGCTATGAGCGTGCCCTGCATTGGTATGCCAAGTATTTTCCCTATCTCGTCCTGATACACACTCTGATCTTCATGCTGTGCAGCAACTTCTGGTTCAAATTCCCTGGCTCCAGCTCGAAGATCGAGCACTTCATCTCGATCCTGGGCAAGTGCTTTGACTCGCTGTGGACCACCCGCGCCCTGTCCGAGGTGTCCGGCGAAAATCCCGAGGAGAAGGACAGTAAGAGCAGCCAGAAGAGTCACCAGGTCCGAGTGGCACCGGGGCTGCCCAACACTGAAGGCAACCTGGTGAAAACGCAGTCCTTGCGCTCCATTCCCGAGAAGATAGTGGTGGAGAAGCCAACGGTCAGTGCCCTAGACAAGAAGGAAGGTGAGCAAGCAAAGGCACTGTTTGAAAAAGTCAAAAAATTCCGACTTCACGTGGAGGAAGGAGACCTTCTGTATTCCATGTATGTCCGTCAGACCATCATTAAAGTCATTAAGTTCATCTTCATCGTTGCATATAACAGCATCCTGGTCTCTAAAGTCAACTTCACTGTGGATTGCGAGGTCAACATCCAGGAGATGACCGGCTACTGTAAGTTTTCCTGCAATCACACCATGGCCCACCTGTTCTCCAAGTTGTCCATTTGCTATCTGTGTTTTGTCAGTGTCTACGGCCTCACCTGCCTATACACACTGTACTGGCTCTTTTACCGATCTCTTAAGGAATATTCCTTTGAGTATGTCCGCCAAGAGACTGGG
The DNA here is from genome assembly GCF_004010195.1 of Chiloscyllium plagiosum. Taxonomy (NCBI): domain Eukaryota; kingdom Metazoa; phylum Chordata; class Chondrichthyes; order Orectolobiformes; family Hemiscylliidae; genus Chiloscyllium; species Chiloscyllium plagiosum. The sequence goes on from NC_057720.1 coordinate 15,035,328, forward strand.
ATCGACGACATCCCAGATGTGAAGAATGACTTTGCCTTCATGCTGCACCTGATAGACCAGTACGACCCGCTGTACTCCAAGAGATTTGCGGTCTTCCTGTCCGAGGTCAGTGAGAACAAACTGAAGCAGCTGAACCTAAACAATGAGTGGACCCCGGATAAACTCCGGCAGCGGCTGCAGACCAATGCTGAGAACCGGCTGGAGTTACAGCTTTTCATGCTGTCGGGGCTGCCAGACACAGTGTTCGAACTGACTGAGTTGCAGTCTCTCAAGCTGGAGATCATCAACAATGTCACCATCCCAGCCACCATTGTGCAGCTGGTGGACCTTCAGGAGCTCTCCCTGTACCAGTGCTCAGTCAAGATCCACAGCGCCGCCCTGGCGTTCCTGAAGGAAAACCTTAAGGTCTTCCGTGTCAAGTTTGACGACATCCGTGAGCTCCCACACTGGATGTATGGGCTGAAGAGTTTGGAAGAGCTGCACCTTCAAGGCTCTTTGAGCCCTGACCTCTCCAAGAACATCACCCTGGAGTCCTTGCGGGAACTCAAAAGCCTCAAGGTACTTTGCATTAAAAGCAACTTGACCAAAATCCCACCCACAATCGTTGAAACTTCCAGTCACCTTCAAACACTGCGCATTCAAAATGATGGCACCAAACTGGTGATGCTCAACAGCTTGAAGAAAATGGTGAACCTAACTGAGCTGGAGCTCATCCACTGTGACCTGGAGCGAATACCCCACGCTGTCTTCAGCCTGATTAATCTTCAGGAGCTGGACTTGAAAGAAAACAATCTGAAATCCGTCGAGGAAATCATCAGTTTTCAGCATTGCCGCAAGCTCACCTGCCTCAAGATGTGGCACAACAGCATCATGTACATCCCAGAGCACATCAAGAAGCTCTCGAGCTTGGAGCGTCTCTACTTCAACCACAACAAGATCGAGGTTCTGCCCTCGCATCTTTTCCTGTGCAACAAGCTGAGGTCCTTGGACCTGGGATACAACGATATCCGGTTCATTCCGCCAGAGATAGGCGTCCTCCAGAACCTGCAGGAGTTCACCATCACCGGCAATAAGGTGGAGAGCCTGCCCGATGAGCTGTACTTCTGCAAGAAGCTGAAGGCACTGAGAATTGGCAAGAACAACCTGTCCGTCCTGTCCCCAAAGATCGGCAACTTGGCGCACCTCACGCTGCTGGAGCTGAAGGGGAACCATTTTGAGGGGTTGCCTGCAGAGCTGGGCGCGTGCCGGGCACTGAAGCGAAGCGGTCTATTGGTGGAGGACGCCTTGTTTGATGTGTTGCCATCCGACATCAGGGAACAAATGAAGACGGAGTAGAATGTGGGGTCAAAAGGGACAGTCTAAATGTCAGCCATATTGTCACCACTTTTAGAATCACGTGACCCTTGATGGGTGAGTCTGTCGTGAGCTAGTTGTGGTCTTTTGTTTTGCTTATTTTCCTTTTAAGTTGTATAACTTGAGAGAGAGAGAGAGTCACTGCCAACATTTTTACATTAATCTTGTATTTTATAATCCATCATGTTCCTTTTAGCTGCGCTGTGTGAAACATCTGTTGGAATCGGTGAAGATTGAATAATTTGCGGCTCACCTCTGTTGTCATTAACAAATTTTAAGCGATGGATTTTAGTGCATTATAAAACTTCTGGCTTCATGCCAGAGAAACCTGACCAGAGCAGACCATTGCCTTCCCACACTGAAAGGAAGTTATCAGTGTGGATATGACTGACAGAAATATCTGTCTGTGAACTTGTGACCAGCCTTTTTTTTTAAGAAGAAGAGATATTTAATATATAAAATCAGAAGTCTGTGGTGAGACGAGACGGCGATTTCTCCCAAATTTATTTATTTAATGAAAAGAAGTGAAATGTGCCTTTTATAGGGTGTTAATGCCCAAAACTGCTGTGCAGGCTAGTGTATCATGCCACTAAAACACTGAAAAGATATCAGCCAACTGATTCAAATATTCATTGCTTATCAGTTTTTCACTGCAATGTACTAGCAGGGAAAATAGGATTTTGCACTAAAAACAAAGGGGTTGTCATTATGGTTCAGTTGTAACCCAATGTGAGCTCGTACTTGCTGACGGGACACTGGAGGGTTACAGGCTGCGTGGGGACTAGATGCCACTTAGGCAAAGGTGAGGACTGCAGATGCTGGAAACCAGAGTTTAGATCAGAGTGGTGCTGGAAAAGCACAGCAGGTCAGGCAGGATCCGAGGAGCAGGGAAATCGACGTTTCGGGCAACAGCCCTTCATCAGGAAACTAGAAGCCACTTGTTAAATGGAGGCTGCAGAGGAATTAATGCTAAACATAGGAGCTGGAAACTGAGGTACGCTGATGCAAAATCTTGTCAGATTGATCTGCATCTGTATAGTGTATGGGGCAATGGATGACTATAACCGTGTTATAGCATCTCAGTATAGTGGCTATGAGACTGCAGAGCACAAGAGACCAAACTGCTGCGGAGAAGTGTTGGTAAATAAGAAATGTTCAATACATTACATAGAAAATTTCTTTTTAACAATTATATGTAGGCTGGCAGAGCATGATAGGATCAGTATGATGTAGTCAAATACGTAATTAGGAGGATTTATGACAGGAGTTCAAAGTATATGGCCTCACCCTGGTCAAAGTTATTTTTTTATGCAAAATATCTTAAAAAGCACTAAACATCCCCATGTACCTAGATCGATATATGCATATAAGATGTACAATATAATTAATTATCTTATTTGTGGGAGAGGGCCATTTGGAATGTAACTATCAAAATGTGAGCCTGCCAATCTGAGATTACTCAAACTAAATCATAAAGAAAATCATAAAACTAAATCATAAATTGCAAACCAGGATGTTAGTGTAGAATGTGTGACAGTCAGTCTTTACACTGAATTAACTAAGGATTAACTCTGGTTTCCAAACCAAGTGTATCAACAACAACCTACATTTGCACGCACTTTCTATCCACAAAGCCTGCCTTCCTGTCGTCAGTATTTTGCATCACATCTCTATCATAATTTTCCCGTAAAATATTTGTATTCCCACATTCCTAGTAGAAAGCTAAAGCACCTTTTAATGTTTTCTAAATATTTATAATGACTGCAGGCTGCCCAAAAGACACTTTTCTTCAAAGCAAAGGCACCTTCATGTCCAACCCAAAGTAGAACTTAGCCACTGGTTCAACTGCAGAGAGTACACACAAACACTGCTGATGGGTTTGACCATTGGGTCAGAGAGCTAAGCTAATGCCAACTTATTATGCAGCTCCTGCGTCAATGTGAAATGAAAATCACTTAACAGGAATATTATGGCATTAAAGGATAATTGAGTTTTGTTGTCTTAATTGTCAAGGGGAAATTTTAAAGCTTCCTTCCTCAACATTTACACATTAGTCATATCATAAAGTCATTATTCAGGAGTTAAATGTTGAAAGGGTGATGTGGCAGTTGATTTTGATGAAAGGACCAATGGATCTTTTTCTGGTCCACGCTTTAGACAAACAACATTCCAAACTTTATACAACGGGAGATTGTACACAGAGTTTAATGCTTGACTGTTTTGTTCAAAGTTAATTTACCACAAATAGAATTACTTTTGTATCTAAATGAAAACAAATGAAAGAAAAGTGCAAAGAAAAACGTTCAAAGCTACTTATAGAAACATAGACAATAGGAGCAGGAGTAGGCCATTCAGCCCTTCGAGTCTGCTCCATCATTCAATATGATCATGGCTCATCATCTAACTCAGACCCCTGTTATTGCTTTCTCCCCATATCATTGATCTCTTCAGCCTTACGATCTAACTCCTTCTTGAAAACTTCAGTGTTTTGGCCTCAAACACTTTCTGTGTCAGAGGTTTCTGTAGATTCACTGCTCTCTGGGTGAAGACATTTTCCTCATTTCAGTCCTCGATGCCCTCCTAACTGTATCCTCAGACAGTGACTGCTGGCTCTGGGTTAAAAGTGCACAGCTAAAAGTAGAGGGCTTTCATTTTACACTTTGCTTCACAATCCCTGGAATTAAAAACAAATATAATCCTTCATCTTTTATGCTTGAAATCTTAGAAGCAGGAAGCCACAACTTGTACAATCTTGCTCAGAAGCTGTGTGCAACAGGATTAGCCAAGGCAGGAGAAGAATCTCGTGTTTAGGTCTGTTTTTCCAACAATGCCAAGAATTTACCTGGTCTTTAACACACAAATCTTATTATCTGCCCTGTTCTTCAGTTTTAGACTCCTCACTGCACCTTGTGCCAAGTAACCATCATTCAGTTTAAGCTGATAGCCGCTGGCCAATCTGTACAGATGTCACTCCATCATCAGTTACTAGTTATTGTATGAGATCATCGTACTTTCACTTGTCTTTTGAATATTCTCTGTCCTTGTGGAGGCATATATTCTTCTGTTTCGCATGTCAACTCTCTGACAACCTAGTTGAGAAAGAAAGAAAGTCTTGCATTTGATGTCATCCAAAGCTCTGTTTATGTGTCCATATTCACACCAAATCCAGTTCATTTTGTTAGGTTGGCTCCCAGTTAATGAACGCCTTTAGTTTAAAATTCCCATGTTTGTTTTCAACTCCCTCCATGCCCACCTCTCTCCTTCATGTCTGGAATTTCTTCCAGCTCTACAACTCCCTGTCAGACTTGTACTTTTCCAATTTCTAGTTTTACTTGCTTTACTACTAATGGCTATGCCTTTAGCTGGCTCAATTCTAACTTTTGGAATTTACCTTCTCAACCTCTTCCCTCATTCTATCTCCCATTTCTCCTTTTAAATATTTAGTCAAAGGGTACCTCTTGGACCAAGCACTTGTCCAACTGCCCTAATGCTACCTTATGTGGCTAGGTCTCAAATATTACTTCATTGTCTGATTATGTTAAAGGTGATATATTAATGCAAATTTTCAAGCTTTCAGAAACTCAGAACAAGCCAAAGCTCTTTACAGTCAACAGCAGTCCCAAACTAGCAATGTGATAATGAGCAGATGACCAGAAACTTGCAGATGTGATGCCTCCCACTTGTGCAGGTGGAGCACTGGCAGATCAGTGTGCTTCAGCATAACACCAACTGGGGTTTCAAGCTGTGGCCAAATTCCAAAATGTTTCAACTTCCAACCAAAAGAGATGCCCCTTCAAAGTCTTGACTTCACCTGACGAAGGAGCAGCGCTCCGAAAACTTGTAATTTCAAATAAACCTGTTAGATGATTAGCTGGTATCACGTGACTTGTGACTTTAGCTAAGAGAGTACAGCCGATTAAAGTAATTGTTGTGTTGTAAGTATATAAACCATTAATATCCTTTTGGGATATTATTCTATGCATTATTGTTATGGAAGTGTTAACTCATGAAATTGAATTTTGTTTCTGTTATGGTAGCGTGTTAGGAGTTCAGAGAGGTGATTCACATCTTTGTTTTGAAGAAAACCCCATGTTATCTGAAAGGACCAATTGATTTAGCTTTGCTTCCCATCTATGGAAGTTGCATTGTATAATGATTATGTGTGATGCAGAAACTATTGAACACTTGGAAGATGGCCATTTGGCCTCACGTGTCTGTGCCAGCTCATTGACTGACCCACTCCATGAATCTCATTCCCTTGCTTTTTTCTGTAGGAACATCCATTTCCCTTTTGAAGGCTACTCTGGAATCTGCTTCCATCAGTCTAGGGTGCCATGACAACTCGCTGTGTAGGAGAAAACGGCCTCCTCACCTTCCCCTCTAGTTCTTATACCAGGGTTCTGTTCCTATTGAAACTAATGGAGCAAAGCTAATTCTGATTTTATTTTTGCTTATACTAAGGATGCTGAAAAATAATAAAAAAACAAAAGGCGTAGTCAGCCCAAAGAGATAATTTTGGGAGAGCCAGTATTCCTTCAGTTATACAGTCACACAGCATTGAAACAGACCCTTCGGTCCAACCATTCCATGCCGACCATAATCCCAAACTAAACTAGTCCCACGTGCTTGCTCCTGACCCATATCCCTCCAAACCAGTTTCCTATTCATGTACTTATCCAAACATCCTTTAAACGTTGTAACTGTACCCACATCCACCACTTCCTCAGGGAGTTCATTTCACACAAAACCACCCTCTGTGTAAAAAAATTGCCCCTCATGTCTTTTTAAAATCTCTCTCCGCTCACCTTAACAATGCGCTCCCTAGTCTTGAAATCTCCCATCCTACGGAAAGATAACATCCATGAACTCTCAGTATTTTATAAACTCAGTATTTTATAAACTTCTATCAGATCGCCTCTCAACCTCCTACGCTCCAGTGAGAAAAGTCCCAGCCTATCCAGCCTTTCTTTATAATTCAAGCCTTCCATACCCAGCAACATCCTGGTAAATCTCTTCTGAACCCTCTCCAGCTTAATAATATCCTTCCTATAACAGGGGGACTAGAACTGACACAGTATTCCAGAAGAGGCCTCACTAATGTCCTGTACAACCTCAACATGACTTCCCAACTCCTATACTCAAGGACTAAGCAATGAAGGCAAATGTGCTAAATACCTTTTTAACCACCCTGTCTACATGTGATGCAGATTTCAAAAAATTATGTACCTGAATCTCTAGGTCCCTCTGTTCTACAACACTACCCAAGGCCCTACCATTAATTGTATAAGCCCTACCCTTGTTTGTTGTACCAAAATGCAATACCTCACATTTGTCCAAGTTGAACTCCATCTACCATTTTTCTGCTCATTGACCCATTTGATCAAGGACCCTTTGTAATCTTAGAAAATGTTCTTCACTGTCTACTATTGCCACTAATTTTGGTTTCATCTGCAAAGTTAATAATCATGCCTTCTATATTCTCATCCAAATCATTTATATAAATAACAATAAAAGAGGACCCAGAACCGACCCTTGAGGAACACCGCTGGTCACAGGCCTCCAGTCCGAAAAGCAACCCTCCACCGCCGCGCTGTCTGGTCTGTTATTAAGCCAATTATGTATCCAATTGGCAAACTCAACCCTAAATCCCATGTGACCTAACTTTACTAATTAGTCTACCACGCGGAACCTTTTCGAAGGCTTTACTGAAATCCGAGTAAAAAGCGTCTATCACTCTGACCTCATCAATATTTTTCATAAATTACTCAAAAAACTCAATCATGATTTTCCTCGCTGACTACCCCAAAACAATTTTTTGCCTAAATATCCATAGATTCTAACTTTTAAAATCACCTCCAACAATTTAGCCACAACCGAAGTCAGATTCGCAGGTCTGTTGATCCCCGGTTTCTCCTTACAAATTTTCTTATACTTATTCCCTTCTTGAGACTTCTTGAGGGTTTCATTGGCCCAGTTCTGTGGCAAATGTTTGTGGTTGCTCAGCAACAACACGGATGGAGGAAATACTTGTACCTGCCCAAAATATGTGGAATCACATTACCTTTAATCTTCCTGATTGTTCTTATCCAGGCAATATTGCACCAGGTTCTGAGATTAATAGCAGGATAATCTATTTTGACGATGTTGATTGAGGAAGACCTGATGGTCATGAATCCAGATGAGCTTCTTATACTATGGATGCCAATGACACAGGTTTCTTCACATCAGAAATGAGTTTTGGGATGCAGGCATCAATGGCAGAGCCTGCACTTATTAGCCGTCCGGATCAGCCATGATCCTACTGAATGGTGGAACAGGCTCAAGGGGCTCAACAGCCTACATGTCATTGTGGCATAACGTGTTTTGTCACACAAATTGACTATAAACGCGATTGCTGAATTGTGGATGCTGTTTGCATAACACAAAATTTCTGCTGAATGGATATAGTGCATTTTCCATAGCATGAACTTCTACAGCGCAACTTCTGTAGCGGTTTTCCATAGCATGATTTTCTATAGTGCGAGGTTGCAGAGGAACACAACTGTTGCATTAGAGTAGAACAACCTGTAATTGCATTCTTAATTCAAATGATCTTCCTAGTTACCCGTGAGAAAGTGGTTCACAGCTGTATTCTGTGGGGTTGCATTTAGACCATAAGACCATAGGAGCAGAAATTAGGCCTTTCAGTTGATCGAGTCTGCTCCATCGTTCAATCATGGCTGATAGATTTTTCAACCCCATTTTCCCACTTTCTCCCTGTAACCTTGGATTCACTTGACAATCAAGAACTTATCTATCTCGGTTTTAAATATACTCAGTGACCTCGCCTCTACAGCCGTCAGTGAATTCCACAGAGCCACCACTCTCTGGCTGAAGAAGTTTTTCCTTATCTCCATTCTAAAAGGTCTTCCCTTTACGCAGGTGCCCTCGGGTCCTGCCAATGGAAACATCTTCCCAACATCCACTCTGTCCAGGCTGTTGAGTATTCTGTGAGTTTCAGTCAGATCCTCCCTCATCCTTCAAAACTCCATCGAGTGTAGTCCCAGTGTCTTCAAATGTTTTTCATTTGTTAAGCCTTTCATTCCTGGGATCATTCTCATGAACCTCCTCTGGACTCGCCCCAAGGCCAGTACATCTTTCCTGAGATATGGGGCCCAAAATTGCTCACAATACTTGAAATGTGGTCTGACCAGAGCCTTACAAAGCCTCAGAAATACATCCCTGCCTTTATATTCTAGTCCTTTTGAGATGATTGACAACATTTTATTTGCCTTCCTAACTACTGATTCAACCTGCATGTTTACCTTCAGAGAATCCTAGACTAGGATACTCCCAAGTCCCTTTGCACTTCAGATTTTTGAATTTTCTCCTCATTTAGAAAATAGTCCATTTCTCCCCCATCCCAGTCCCTCTGATCCCGATGGTGCCAGAGATTTGACTGGCCAGCAACTTCTGGAGGTGGGACTTTCCCTCCAATGGGTCAGCCGTCCCACCTCCAGCCAATAAAGGGCCCAATAGCTATAAATAGCTGTGGGACAAGCTGGTTAACATCAGTCTCACCTTGTGTAAAGGTCAGCTCTCCAGCTGAAGGCGCTGTCACCGTACTGCTGGGCAGAAAGTTCCAGGCCTTTGACCCAGTGAAGATAAGTGAATGGCGATCTATGTCTGAGACAAAATGGTTGTAAGTTAGAGGAGAATTTGGGGTTTGTTTTCAATGGACCTGTTTCTCTTGCCCCTCTAGGAGTGTGAGGTGGGTTCTGTAGTTAGAAGCCTTGTGTGGGTTAGGATAGTATGCCCTGTTGACAGTACCCTCTGTTCTCCCACTCTGACCCGTCCAGAGCAAGCAGGCCTAATGAGATTGAGGATTGCATTAGTGTTGGCTTTGGTTTGATCTTGTTACTGTCTTTTCACCCAGATGCTGCTTGTCAAGCTCTGCGCCAATTCTATCAAGAGAGGTTTCTGCACTTTATCACTGATGCTGCCTTTTACTTTTGCTTCAAAAAAAAGTGTGCATTATCTTTTGTAATCAGCATATTTTAAAAAAATTTTAATAAACTGGAATTAACAAGTCAAAATATTAAGTCTGTGAATTGTTCTGTTTGAAATCTTCTTTAAAACAAATAATATATTTTGAATAGTTCAACCAAAGAACATTAGAGTTGATTGACAGAACAGTCACTATGTGTTTGAAGTTGTTCATTAAGATACTTGAAGAAAGTCATTCCATGATAAGCTACTGGTTTTATAAGTTAAGACATGTGTTTGCATGACCCACATGGGCCAATTAGATTTTGTTTAGCTTCCTTGTATTGCCATTAGTTAAAAGCCTTGAAATCACTACTTGTGTGGCTGAACAGATTTGTTCCTTAAGCACATCTGACAATAATAATACACTGAATTTCTTTTAAGGGCTTATTTATGATTGGCATGAAACAAAGTGAGACCTCCTAGAGACTGGGGTGCCACTTGTTTTTCTCCTGAGTTAGCTCGGAGCTTTGCAGCACAGTTTCACAGGTTTAGTCATTTACATAACAAAGTCACTTTGTGCCAATGCTATGCTTGGCCTGGATATGCTTCGAAAGAAACATGCTTTCTCCATATCACTGAGATCTCGTTCAGCAGTTCTGGTGGAACTGTTGACATGCGACCAACGCACTGCTCTCTGAGTCATTCCTGTAATGTGAATTGGATCGACTACCAATTCAACTGCAGGAGGGCCACCTTGTGTTCAAAATATAATCGTCACTCACTTATGCACTTATTCATTATGGCAAACAAAACAGTAATTATTTGTGGTTTCTTGTATCCTTGATAATAGGCTTGAAGGGTTTGTGTACTTTTTTTTTGCCTGAAAACCCAAATTATCTTTAAACAAGGAAGAACACTATAAAATCCAAAGTCATTATTTTATTCATTCAACATCTTTTTATGTCATGTCTGAGTGTCCACTACTGATTTTAGAACAAAATTGCCTTTTTATTTTTTTAATGTTGGTTTTTATCACACTGTAACTATTGTATCATATGGATATGACAGTACACTATGATAAGGCTGATTATGTCAGTTGTGAATGTTTGTATTTGTAAATTAAATATTGAATAGGAATATCACACATGATTATGTTTTAACGCAGCTCTAACAGTTATTTGAATGGACTCTTATAGTATCTATCTGCGTATTCAAAGCTGTATAAAGATAAATGAACCTTAATAGTCCCTATTTATGAAGAATGTATTTGCTTATTTAATGCAGTTTTTACAACCTTTTCAGACAGCTGTTACTCAGTCATCAATACTCTGTAAAATAGTTTATTATTGTGAAAAAGAGTTTTAAATTGAACCTCGTGCAATTGTCTGCCAAAATTAGTACTATTTCTATGAAAGAATTCTACACTATGCAGCTTCCTGTGTTTTGAGAAACGAACCATCCATATACTGCAGGATTTAAGTCACAGTAGCTACTGAAAGAAGCACAATAACATGCCCCAGACTATGACAGCTCTAATGTAACTGTTTGTGATACAAATAACTGCTTAAAATATATATCGCAGGTGGCTCGTTTAATGCAACAAGTTGTACAATGTTTGAGAGCTGTGACTGTGTTCAATTATCAACTGTGCAATAATTTCACTTGCATTGGTACTTGGTTTTTAATCGAAATGTACAGAATTTTCTGTGTGCTGGGGCACGTAATGTCTGCACAAGGTGTTGTTAATATTGATTCAGACAGTACTTATTGGACAAGTCCATTCCTTCTGGGAGTTACTCCAATAAAACCCTAAAACTATTTTAATTTGTCAAAAACATTTCATACATGTAAAGAGGAAATTAAACTGACGGAAAAAGAATACAATTTGTTGAAATATTATTGCCTATTCATGTCTTGATCATTCTCGTTTGTAGCGTTGTCCAACTGTATGCAAAGTGAACAGCAAATAACTGTATACTGGAGCACCAGGCTAAACTTTCCCCTTACCTTTAGAAGAAGTCCATAACATGGGACCTTCTGCATCACACTTGTATTAGATATCAGAGGAAGGCATAGTGAAACCATAAAATAACCACAGCTATTTGATGCTGTAATAAATAAATGCAACATGCATTTATTTATTTTACACTTATCTTTACATTACATTTGCGAACAAATTATATTTGGAGTGCTGGCTGGATGTGGGATGATGTATGAGCCCAGTTTGATTTTGATGAATAGGGAATTTATGCATGGAGCCGGACAAAGTGGTGAGACTCTTAACTAGTACTTTGCTTCAGTATTCACAAAAAAGAAAGACATGGTGGACAGAGTCTCGAGAGGAGCCTTTTGATATTCTAGGGCGTGTCGATATAAAAAAAGTGTTGAGTGGTTTTTTTCAAAGGGAAAGGCAAGGGAGGAAATTTCTTGTACAAAATCTTTATATCATTCAAAGTTTGTGAGAAGATTTGTAGCTCGGGTGCTCATTGCTGTGGTTCTGTTCGCCGAGCTGGATATTGTCTGCATGAATTTGACTGGGACAACACTACCATTATAGGGCAAGCCAAACAAAGAACAGCCAGGGAATTCCTAGAAGCATGGCACTCATCCACAAACTCCATCAACAAACACATCGACCTGGACCCAATATACCGGCCACTACAGCGGACAGCTGAAACTGACAACCGGAAGCGGCAGGGACAGGCCACTATAAATGCCGGAGGAAACACCACAGAAGCGTTTCACAGGAGGCTCCCAAGCACTGAGGATGTCACCTAGACAGGGGATGAAACGTTTGCAACAAAAACTTCCAGCTCAGCGAACAGAACCACAGCATCTTTATATCATCTTTAGTCACAGGAGAGGTCCCAAAGGACTGGAGAATGGCCAATGTTGTTCCTTTATTTCCGAAAGGCAAGAGATATAATCCAGGAAATTACAGGCCAGTGAGCCTTACGTCAGTGGTGGGGAGATTATTAGACAAGGTTCTTGGGGCAAGATTTACTCACATTTGGAAAAATATAGACTTACTAGCAATAAGCAGTATGGTTTTGACTAGGTACGATCATGTCTCACAAACCTGATTGAGGATTCTTTTGAGGAAATGACAAGGAAGATTGATGAGGGCAGGGCAGTGGATATTGTCTACATGAACCTCAAACAAGACCTTTGACAAAGTCCCTCGTGGACGGCTGATACAAAAGGTGAGGTCACATGGGATCTGCAATGAGCTGGTAAAATAGATACAGAAATGGCTGAGGTGAAAGTGAGGACTGCAGATGCTGGAGATCAGAGTCAAGATTAGAGTGGTGCTGGAAAAGCACAGCAGGTCAGGCAGCATCCGAAGAGCAGGAAAATCAACGTTTCAGGCAAAAGCCCTTCATCATTCCTGCTGAAGGGCTTTTGCCCAAAATGCTGATCTTCCTGCTCCTTTGATGCTGCCTGATCTGCTGTGCTTTTCTAGCACCACTCTAATCTTGACACAGAAATGGCTTAGTCATAGACTGAGAGTAGCAGTGGAAGAGTATTTTTCTGACTGGAGATCTGTGATCAGTGGTGTTCTGTGGAGATCAGTGCTGGGACCTCTGTTGTTTGTAATAGAGTAGAACGCCTGTATCTGCAGATTCGGTTTCCAGGGTTTCAGTTATCCGTGGTTTACCGCAGCCCAAAAATATTACATGGAACATTCCAGAAATAATTCTGGGAGCTGCTGCCGGGGAGGTAAGTTTCCCATTTAAATGAGTGGGCTCATTACTATCCGTGGTTTTAGGCATCCACGGTAGGTCTTGGAACGTACCACCCATGGATACAGGGTGACATCTGTGTATATAAATGATTTGGAAGACAACGTAGTGGCCTGTTTTGTAAGTCTGTGGACGACACAAAGATTGAGGCAGCCACAAATAGTGAGGAGGATAGCCAGAGTTGAAACTTTATTGCTGGAACAGCACAGCAGGTCAGGCAGCATCCAGGGAACAGGAGATTCGACGTTTCGGGCACAGGCCCTTCTTCAGGAATCAGGAGGATAGCCAGAGTCTACAGCAGGTTACAGATAGGCTGGAAAGATGGGCAAAGAAATGGCAGAAAGACGTAATGCAGGTAAATGAAAAGTGGTGCATTTTGGAAGATCCAGTGCAGGAGGGAAGTACATAGTGAAGGGCAGAAGACAGAGGGGTCTGGGTGCACGGTGGCAACACAAGTGGATAAGGTACTCAAGAAGGCATACTTGTCTTCATCACTTGGGGCACAAAGTATAAAAATAAGCAAGTCAAGTTGCAGCTGCATAGAACTTTAGTTCAGCCACATTTGGAACATTGCATACAGTTCTGGTGGCCGCACTACCAGACGGATGTGAAGGCTTTGGAGAGGGCACAGAAAATATTTACCAGGGTGTTGCCTGGTTTGAAGGGTGTTAGCTATGAGGAGAGATTGGACAAACCTGGTTTATTTTCATGTGAACATTGGAGACTGAGGGGCAACCTGAGAGTGGTGTACACTATAATGGAAGGTGTGGATATAATGAATGGTTGGAGTCTTTTTCCCAGAGTAGAAATGTCAATTACTAGGTGATGGAAGTTTAAGGTATAAAGGGGGAAAGCTTAAAAGGGATATGAGAGGTCAGTGTTTTACATGGAGGGTGGTAAGTGCCTGCAATGTCCTGCCAGAGGAGATGGTGGAGGCAGATTCAACAGCAACATTTAAGAATCATCTTGAGAGATATATGAACAGGCAGGGAATGGAGGGATATAGACCACATAAAGCAATAGGTTTTGAGTTTAGAAAGGCATCATGTATCAGTGGTGGGCAGAGGGGTCTGTTCCTGTGCTATACCGTTTTTAGTTAATAACTGCAGGCATTTTGTAGAGTATTGTTGTGGTCGCTAAGACGTCTGGTACTTCCTTTACAGAGCTACAAATTTCAACTTCCAGTTGATAACTGAAAGGATGATGTGACAATATTTCCTGTTTTAAGACATTTACGATAACAGACTAGAAGCACTATCGATTGAAAATCTTTTTGAAGGCAGGTTATATTTAAACTACAGACACAACCATCCCCTTTTATTTTAACTCAACAGAGAAACCCAGTTCACAGAAATTCTCTAAACCGTCCATTAAATAGTTATGCAAATTTTCCAGACTCAGCGACTCTTAATTCCTAAGAATTTACTTCCTTTCAAAACCTGGAAATATTTAAATTAAGAATGGTCTTTCACAGTGTCCCACTCCAGGCTACACCAGCCCACACCATGTCCCAGAGAGAGTGTCCTACTCTGGACTACACCAGCCCACACCATGCCCCAGAGAGTGTCCTGCTCCGGGATAGACCAGCCCACACCATGTCCCAGAGAGAGTGTCCTGCTCTGGGCTACACCAGCCCACACCATGTCCCAGAGAGAGTGTCCCACTCCAGGCTACACCAGCCCACACCATGTCCCAGACAGAGTGTCCCACTCCGGGCTACATCAGCCCACACCATGCCCCAGAGAGAGTGTCCTGCTCCAGGCTACACCAGCCCACACCATGCCCCAGAGACAGTGTCCCACTCCAGGCTAAACCAGCCCACACCATGTCCCAGAGAGAGTGTCCCGCTCTGGGCTACACTGGCCCACACCATGCCCCAGAGAGAGTGTCCTGCTTTCGGCTACACCAGCCCACACCATGTCCCAGAGAGAGTGTCCTGCTCCAGGCTACACCAGCCCACACCATGTCCCAGAGAGAGTGTCCCATTCCGGGCTACATCAGCCCACACCATGCCCCAGAGAGAGTGTCCCCCTCCGGGCTACACTGGCCCACACCATGCCCCAGAGACAGTGTCCCACTCCAGGCTAAACCAGCCCACACCATGCCCCAGAGAGAGTGTCCCCCTCCGGGCTACACTGGCCCACACCATGCCCCAGAGAGAGTGTCCTGCTCCGGGCTACATCAATCCACAACATGTCTTAGAGAATGTGTCCCACTCCGGGCTACACCGGCCCACACCATGTCCCAGAGAGAGTGTCTCACTCCGGTGTAGCCCATTCCATGCCCCAAACAGAGTGTCCCACTCTAGACGACACTAGCCCATGCTATGCCACCATCAGGGACCCACTCCATGTGGAAATGACAGGCCCACTCTAGGCTTCACAGGCCGACCAACCGATTCTGTAGCTGCGCTGCCCCTGAAAACACCACCACCGCTCCAGAGCCTATCGAAGCATCCTCCTGCTGAAGAGCTCTCTGTATCAGGTAAGTTTGAGGAAAAGGAAGTGGTAGAAGGAAAAAGGAAGAAAAGAAAAATGCAGACGAGCAGGATAAGCCTGGGCACACGAGCCAGATTGCTGCCTGCTCTGCCGCCACCATCTAAATTTAGACTCCAATTCTATTTTATCTTGGAACAATAAGAACAGTTTAAAGCATACTCTTTGCAATCTCACATTCTCAACTCCTCCCTGGGACTTAAGAGACTACAACTACAAATATTGTTTCCATGTGTAGAAACTCTACACCTTCTACCAAGCAAAACAATCTAGACCTTCCTTTAATCTTTAATGCCCCATCATTGAGGGCTGTTGTCGAGCAGACTTCAGAAGAGCATATGATCCCCTTCATTTTACCTTAAATTAGCGACACACTCCCAAAACATAACAATTGTATAAACCTCGTAATTAAAACAGCATTAAAACAAATTAATTCACATAAGCAGTGATTTAGGCTCTGTACATGTAAATATAGGCAGATGATGTATTTATAAAGATCTTAATAGAGCTTGCTTTTATTCCTCAATGGAATCCTTAGATTTAACACATTAGAAAGATTCAAAAGCAGAGATGTACTGCTGAGGGTGTATATGATTCTGGTCAGACCCCATTTGGAATATTGTGAGCAATTTTGGGCTCCGTATCTAAGGAAGGATATCCTGGTATTGGAGGGGGTATAGAGGAGGTTTACAAGAATGATCCCAGGGATGAAGGGCTGGCAGATGAGGGGCAGTGGAATCCTCTGGCACTGTACTCAGTGGAGTTTAAGAGGATATGGGGGGATTAGTGTTCTGACTGAAGCAGAATACCAAGACACCTGGATAGAGTGGACATGGAGAAGATGTTTCCACCAGTAGGAGAGACTGGGACCCAACCTCAGAGTGAAGGGATGACCTTTCAGAACTGAGATGAGGGGGAATTTCTTCACTAGAGGATGGTTAATCTGTGGAACGTATTGCTCAGAAGGCTGTGGAGACCAAGTAATTTAAAACAGAGATCGACAGGTTCTTGATTTTGAACATGTCAGCCATGTTTGTTGGGCCAAATGGCCTAATTCTGCTCCTGGATCTTAACGGTCTTACGTTCATTGAATCATTGAATAATACGAACAGAGCTCTTTTACCCCATCGAATCTAGGCTGCCACTTCTGAAGGGAAATGCAGTTTGTCTAAATCCACCACGTTTTCCCCATTTCTTCATATTCAAATATTTGTCCAGTTCCCTTCCGAAAGCTATAATCTCTTGACTTTATTGACAATTACATCAAGTATCCCATTTGCATAACTACAGCCACTTTTGATTTTCCTTTCCCTAACCTTCTGACTGGTCAGTTTTGTCCTGTTCTTGATTAACCTTTTCTTACAAGTGGCATGTACCAGAGGGCAGGATGCATGGCATTTGTATTTTAACAGAAAGTGCTGGAGAAACTCAGCAGGTCTGGCAGCATCCTGTAGAAAAGAAAAACAGAGTTAATGTTTTGAGTTTGGAATGGTTCTTCATCCTGCATCCACACTATTATGCTTTTATTATGGTGGATTATAAAAGACTGAAACACATTGCATTGTTTGTTAAGTGAATCAGCATTAAAAGATTCAATAGCGGAGACCTTATACATTCACTTGGCTCCTTCAAACATTTCTCCATTTAGTTCCCTTTCCTTGCCAGTTTAATTACTACTTTTCAAATATTTATCCACTTCCCCTCTTAAGGTTATTATGGATTCTGCTTCCATCATAGGTGGTAGTAGAGCATTCCATGGTCCTTTAAGTACATTTGATAAAGACTATTGATTTTGAATTGACTCTGTTCTAGTCTATTCTTTCTGATTTTGCAAATAGGGAGGAAACTTGGACACCACACAAATAATCCACAAATGGCTTTGAAATAGCTAGCAATGAACCTGAAAGAAACTCAGAAGTCTAAAGACTCTTAAAAATTAAGATTTACAACGTTTGCAAATTTGAGTGATATTAATCAGAAACAATCCCCTGTGGTACTATTAAGATAGCACGGTGGCTCAGTAGTTAGCACTGCTGCCTCACAGCACCATGGTCCCAGGTTTGATTCCAGCTTCGGGCATCTGTCTGTGTAAAGTTTGCACATTCTCCCCGTGTCTACGTGGGTTTCCTCCAGTTTCCTCTCACAGTCCAAAGATGTGCAGGTCAGGTGAATTGGCCATGCTAAATTGCCCATAGTGTTAGGTGCATTAGTCAGAGGAAATGGGTCTGGGTGGGTTACTCTTTGGAGGGTCGTTGTGGACTTGCAGGGCCGAAGGGCCTGTTTCCACACCATAGGGAATCTAATCTAATCAGATAGATGAAGGTGGATTCAAAGCTGAAAATAGAGAAAAGTTAACGGAGTTATTTATCTGCAAATCAGATGCTGACTCGCAACTAGATGTGAAACTGTTCAGAATCCCATGCACTCCATATTTATATAGTGGGGGTGCATTATATTTTTGTAAAGCTCCTTGCTATGGCACCGTTATGAGGAAATCTACCATCCTCATCTGGTCTGGCTTACATTGGACTCCAGATCCTAAGCAATGTGGTTGACTTTCAACTACCCTCTGAAATGGTCTGGCAAACCATTCAGTTGCAGCTCCCCATCACCTTCTCAAGAACAACAAGTGATGAGCAATAAATGCTGACCAGCCCCGCTGCTCACTTCCCATGGGTGAATTCGAAAAAGATTCTCGATTTGTCTTTGAAGTGTACAAACATATCATCTTCAGTCCGACCACTTTCAGCTGTTTCATTACTGACCTTCATCATCAAGTCAGGAGTGGGAGTGTTCACTGATGACTGCACTATATTGAATTGTATTGGCAATTCCCCGAGCTGATGAAATTGTCCATACTCACACACAGTAACGTGGTGAAACATAAATGGTGATTTCTACAATCCAGAAAAAGCAAAGTGCCAGGTTTTTGGAAGGGCCATCACCAACCTGCCAATTCCCCATCAAGACGCACACTGCATCCTGACATGAACTGATATCAGTGTGCCTTCAATATCACTGAGTCAAAATGCTGGAAGCCCCTGACAATCTCGTTACTTGTACTGCCTTGCACTGACTACAACATATACTCAATTCGATGGAAATAAAATTTCTCATAGGAGCTTTATTCCATCCTCCATATCCACAAATACAAGGAGCCAGGTCAAAATAATTGCAGACCCATTGTATGGGAGAAACAGCCAGAAAACTACACACGAGAGTTCATCAAAACTAGTTGATGGAATTAGCCAGCCATTGTGAAATACATGCTCAACTTTACAAGCACTACATTCAATCATCCAATTCTAGAATTATAATCATAACTTGATGTATCAGAGGGCTGTGGTGGTGCAATGGTAGTGTCCCTACCTCCAAGCCAGGAAGTACTGTTTCAAGTTCCATCTGTGGCATGATAGCTCAGTGGTTAGCACTGCTGCCTCACAGTGCCAGGGATCAGGTTTGATTCCATCCTCGAGTGATTGTAAGTGTAGAATTTGCACATTCTCCCTCTGACTGCATGGGTTGCCTCATAGTGCTTCAGTTTCCTCCCACAATCCAAAGATGTGCAGGTTAGGTTAATTGGCTATGTTAAATTTCCCATGGTGTCCAGAGATAGGTGGATTAGCCATGGTAAATGCAGGGTTACAGAGATAGAGTAGAGGGGTTCGGTCTGGGTGGGATACTCTTCGGAGGGTCAGTGTGGACCCTATGGGCCAAATGGTCTTCTTCTACACTGTAGAGATTCTATGATCTGCCCCAGATGTGCATCATAACATATCTAAGCAGGTTGATTAAAAATACTTTAAGCATCTTGTAGAGCTCTGGTGTTCCTACCTCCTCTGGACCAGAAGGCTTTATTCAAGTTGGGTTTAAGAGATGTATCATTATATATCTGAACAGGTTGATTTAAAAGGCTCTATAAGATGTTTCAGAAACGCAATTAAAATCTATCACCACCATATTGTCTCCCCAGACAACTACCTTCTCATCAGTTGCATCTGCCTACCCTCACTCAGGAAATATTATATTCATTTTATTTTAGTCTCTTTCTTTATCCCCACACTACCGCCTAACTGCAGTAGTGCTTATTTTCCCAGCACCCATGTTGTGTGTGTGCAGGTGTGAGACACAGTGAAAGACACAAGGTGCACAAATCTTTATTCAATTCCCATAACCAGGAAGAAAGGAAACACTAGGGTGGCCAGTGACAAGCAGTGCCTTCTCATCAAAGGGCAATGCTGCGTGATCAAAAAGAGAAGGGAAGGGTAAGGATTAAGTCAAAATGGAATTGGAGGGGGAAATAAAGCACTCTACTCCCTGAAAAAAAACATTATATTCATTCTGTACGGTCAACCAATTAGCAGCAAGAATATGATGTATTGACCTATTACAAATACATCAGGCTGACCAATCAGAAGTAAGATTCCAGCCAGAGTCCCATCTTCCACTCATTAGTCTGGGAGATGATGGGACAGATATTTTGTTTGAAACTGCAAAGTATTACAAGATCTTCTGAGGAATACTTCATGTAACAATCTTTCTTTCCAGAAAAAGGCTTGCAACATGTAAATCAAGCTGTATTACTGAATTAACCTATGTTGTTAGGTGTCCTACCTGTACTCAACTTTGCTTTTATGTTAAAACCTTTCACACAAAAAAACCTCTTTTGTTGAAAAATTCTTTCATGACTTGTGAGTGTCACTGGCAAGGCCAACACTTGTTGTCCATTCCTAATTATCCTTCAATTCAGTGGCTCTCTGGGCTGTTTCAGAGGGCAGTTAAATATCAACTACTTTGCTGTGGGTCTGGAGTCACATGTAGGCTAGACTATGAAAGAACAACAGGTTTCCATTCCAAAAGGACATTGGTGAATAAGATGGGTTTTTATGACAATTACAATGATTTATGGGCTGCAAATGGACTAGCCTTTAATTCCAGATGTGTTAAATTAAGATCTCCATGATCTGTTATGATGGTATTTGAACCTATGGCCTTGAATTATTAACACAAGCCTCTGTTTGTTTATTTTTAATGACAATTGATAGCTTGATCGTCATCACTGAGATTATAATTCTAGGAATATTAAAGATATAGAATTTCTGATTCCAAGTGCAAATATGTGGAATATCTGTCGCTGTGGCAGAACAACTACTGGTATGTGTAATGGAAGCAGATCATTAATGGTTTGGGGAATTTTCAAAATCCAGCTTCTGCATTGATTATCTGTATCGAGTTAGACTAGCTATGCTAACTTACCCCCATATAATGTGTGACTAATATGTGGAAGTCTCCTCAGGAAAGAGACATGGCTCTGAATTCGTTAACCAGAGATTTCTAAAAAGAAAACTCTGGATGATTTGCATGGTCATTGTCCAGGAATTACCAAGTTTATCAAATGCAATTTTGTCTCTGCCCTGTGGTGGGCTCTGAACACAATATCTTGGAATATCTAGTGCAGGCTAATCTCTTGGATTTGGATTCTGAAGTCCTCTGTTATTTAGGGGGGAAGATATTTGGAACCTTCTTCTGTCATGATTCCGCACCCCCCCCCCCCACCCCAGTTGTCCTGTTTGAATGTGAGGAGGTATTAATAACAGGTTTCAGGCAGGACAAGATCTTCAGATTGTTCATCTCTTTGATATATATTTAATTACCCTGAAACTCATTGTTAACTTGTCTAGTTCCTCAAAACACACGAGATTCTTTTCCCATTAGCTATTGGTTATTGTTTGGTTATGGGACCACTTAAGCTTGCCACTTTTATAGAATTTTCTCATGGTTGTGAAGATGACTGTTTCAATCATCTAAATTCTGTACTGAACCCAATTTGGTCTTACACTTGACGATGGAGAGATAAGCAGGATCTTTTAAGAAACTGGGGATTGATGACAATTTTGCTACTCCTGCAGTGTCTAAAGGATCTTCCGTTCTGGGTTGCTGGTTGTCTTTTGTTTCTCTAATTAATTTCTCACTACGTGAGGGAAGAAGTCTTGATGCAGTAGGCTGTTTAATTACCTTGGAGCCAAAAGTAGCAGGTTCAAATCCCAGCATGGGACTTAATGACAGAGTTCCTGATGTGCATAAACAAGTTAGCTATTAAACCTGCAAACTTTTCTAACCCACATCAGTAGTGGCAATAAGACTGGGGGAGATTTCTGGTTGGCCACTTGGTGGAAAGAGTTGGAATCTTTAATAGTGATTTATTGCTACGAGTATTTATGAAAATACAGTAAACTGTGTACAGGTCGCCATAAACTGGCAGCATTGTTAATCACATAAATTATGAAAAGAAACAAATCCATACAAATTTAGGAGAAAGTCAGGACTGCAGATGCTGGAGATCAGAGGCCTAACTGATGAAGGGCTTATGCCCATAACGTCGATTTTCCTGCTCCTAGGATGCTGCCTGACCTGCTGTGCTTTTTCAGCACCACACTCTCGACCCATGCAAATCTCAGTTTTTATTCTGTCCATGGCTTTTTCTCTTGCTAAATGGCTACAGGATGCTGCTGCACTCCACAGCCGTCAAACCATTCCCTGAAGCTGTAACACCAAGGAGGAAGCATGCTGAAGCAGCCCCTGCCACCACTGACCAGACCCAGAACGTCGCCTCGCTGCCAATACTCCAGCTGCTGCCATGACCAGGAGACTATATCGCAACCCTCAAGGACCAGGACCCCTCTCTACTTCCGAGGACTGACGGGACCGTACAAATTAACTCTGGAGGACCGAGGGATCATTCACCCGAGGGATCATTCACTCTGCCACTGTTGTAGATGTTGCCAAAATACCAGAGGAAAAGGACGGACCTCAGTTGGTCGACCCTGGAACGGTTGGTCAAGCTGCAACCACCATGGTTATGAGGGTTGGACCAGATCCTCTGCTCAACGTCTCCCTACAATCATCCTCCACCACCGCAGCCGCAGAAAGAAGAAAAGATTAATTCAGAAGTTAAATGAAGAGAATAAATAAGAAAAAGAATGATGCGCTTGGTCATGTGAGAGAGAGTGGACATGCTGGGAGCCGGGATTTACCTTACCACTTGCTGCAGGCCCAGTCTAGCTGGCCATCTAATGAGGCACTCACCAACCACAATGATGCATAAAGACAAAGAACAGAACAAAGAAAATTTACAGCACAGGAACAGGTCCTTCGGCCCTCCAAGCCTGAGCCGATCCAAATCTACTGTCTAAACCTGTCACCCAATTCCTAAGCATCTGTATCCCTCTGCTCCCCACCTACTCATGCATCTGTCCAGACGCATCTTAAATTAATCTACCGTGCCTGCCTCTACCACCTCTGCTGGCAATGCATTCCAGGCACCTACCACCCTCTGTGTAAAGTATTTGCCGCATGTATCCCCTTAAACTTTTCACCTCTGACCTTGAAAGCGTCACCACTCATTATCGAATCCTTCACCCTGGGAGAAAGCTTGTCTCTATCCATTCTGTCCATATCCCTCATGATTTTGTAAACCTCAATCAGGTCCCCCCTCAATCTCCTTTTTTCTAATGAAAACAGACCTAACCTACACAACATCTCTTCATAGCTAGCACCTTCCATACCAGGCAATATCCTTGTAAACCTTCTCTGCACCATCTCCAAAGCGTCCACATTGTTTTGGTAATGTGGTGACCAGAACAGTATACTGTATTCTAATTGCAGCCGAAACAATGTCTTGTACAATTTTAACATGACATGCCAGCTCTTATACTCAATACCCCGTCCAATGAAGGCAAGCATACTATATGCCTTCTTGACCACTCTATCCACCTATCCATATTTCAGAGCTCCTGCCTAATTTTGATATAATTGGCTTTGGCCCAGTTTAGTACCCTTCTCTTAGGACCACTCTCTTCTTTATCTACGAGTATTCTAAAACTTACAGAATTGTGGTCACTGTTCCCAAAGAAATCGCCCACTGTAACTTCTACCACTTGTCTTGGCTCGTTCCCCAGTACCAGGTCCAATATGGCCCCTTCCCTCGTCAGACTATAGACATACTGCTCTAGAAAACTCTCCTGGACGTTTCTTACAAATTCTGCCCCATCCAGACCTCTGATGCTAAGTGTATCCCAGTCAATGTTGGGAAAATTAAAATCTCTCATCACCACTACCCTGTTGCCTCTACATCTTTCCATAATCTGTTTACCTATTTGTTCTTCTACCTCATGCTCACTGTTGGGAGGTCTGTAATACAGCCCCATCAATGTAACTGCACCCTTCTTATTTCTCAGCTCCACCCATAAAGCATCACTATCCAAGACTGCCATAGCGTCCTCCTTTAGCACAGCCGTGATACCATCCCTGACCAGCAATGCAACTCCACCCCCACTTTTACTTCCCTCCCTGTCCTGTCTGAAGTATCTATATCCTGGAACATTTAGTTGCCATTCATGCCCTTCCTTCAACCAAGTCTCTGTGATTGAATGTTTAAATCAATCATATTAAAGGCATTCAGCGCCTCTTTTGCCCACAGTTGTTGACAGACACGTGCTAATTCATTAGTTCGAAGGGTGTGGTGCAGTAGCTAGTAAGCAGAAGGCTACAAGAGTTCTTGCAGCATGGAAGGAACCCATCCTGGTTGTCTTAAGCCAGGGTTATCCAGATTAATTTTTGCATTGTTGATCTTGAGTGGCAGTAATCACAAACTAATTATCAAACCTGAGATCTGCTGTTCTTCACAAAGCAATTACATGTTGCTAAGTGAACCACTGGAGAATTTGTTGGACAATTAACTGATTCTTCATCACTTTAAAAGATGAGTCAAGTGGCCAGTGGTTACGTATCCTTGCAAACTGACAAATATAATACTTAATGCAACAGAAGAATTTGATTAGCAACACTTGTATGATTGGGTTCCGGACATTCAGTGGCTATGCCATCTTGTAGCAAGCCAGATTGTCGCAATTTTATTTTTGCAGAATAACTCAAGCAATGTTGCTGCGATGGCAAATCAAAATCATCATTCCAGTACTCTGTCTGGTATTCAATCATGAAACTTCTATAATATATTTATACATGTTGGTGAATATCAATTTCATTCATGGTTTACTGGCAATCCAAACAAAGTTGTATAAGAAAACAGCCTTTTGTATTGTGAAAACCCACTTTCTTTCCTGAAAATATGCATCTACTGATGCAGTACAATTTCTCAACCTTGCATTCATTGTTCCCATGGTGACAGGAGATTGCCTTCCCTGATACACTTAAGCTTTTGTTTTGAAACCCTGCAGTGAAAAAGCTCTGGTTAATTTTGTATTTGTGTTGCTCACACCTTTATCCTGTCTTCTGATTCTGAGTTGATCAGTTATTTGGGCCTGTTCTAGACTTTCTTCTGATAATATTATTAAGGCCACACAATCAATTTAGCTGCAAAAATCTCTGTCTTTCATTTCCTCAGGAAACCAAATTTATAAATGCAAGCTTCATTGTCCAGTTCTGTCCTTGACATATATCTTTGCCTTCCTCCTGGCTCCTCAGTAGCGTGTTTGGTTTGGAGGTAGAAAATTCTCCCCTGGTTTGGTTTGGAGGTAGCAAATTCACCCCTGGTTTGGTTGGGGATGTTGAATAACGACTAAATCATTCAATATAAACTAGGGAGAAATGACAGTTTGGACACAGCTGGTGCAGAGAACGTGCCAGGTTCACTTTACAACTTTAACAAAAAGTAGAATGATGGCATCCATCTATGAGTTACACACATTTGAGTAATGTTTGGGGAACAGCTGGATTTAATGCCTTTTAAACAAGGTCAACCAGGTGTCCTTGGGTTAAACTGCCTAGCAACAGCTTTTTTTTTTGTTTACAGTTAGGTTGCAGTTTCTCAGAATAAAGAGCAAAAGAATTGAGTCAAATTGTTCCTCCATTATGGTTTGGACTCTTGGTCTGCAGAATTTGTGTTTTGTCTATTTCCCACCATGTTAGATCTGTAAAACCGTCTATCCTTGTTGTGAATTAATGCCTTCAATTTAAAGGGGATAGTTTTTAACAATAACATTTACTCCATTTTCTCTCTTGGTAGAGGATGTTTGTTTAAAACAAGCTTATTATAGAGTCAGAGATGTACAGCACAGAAACAGACCCATCAGTCCATGCTGACCAGATATCCTAAATTTAATCTAGTCCCATTTGCGAGCACTTGGCCCATATCCCTTGAAACCATTCCTATTCATATACCCATCCAGATGGTTCTTAAATGTTGTGATTGTACCAGCCACTACTCTTTGCGTGAAAAAATTGCCCCTTAGGTCTCTTTTTTTTAATTCTTTCCTGTCTCACCCTAAACCTATGCTCTCTAGTTCTGGACTCCCCCCAATCTGGGGAAAAGACCTTGTCTATTTATCCTATCCATGCCCCTCATGATTTTATAGACCCTTTTAAGGTCACCCCTCAGCCTCCGATGCTCCAGGGAAAACAGCCCCAGCTTATGCAGCCTCTCCCCACAGCTCAAACTCTCCAACATTGGCAACAACCTTGTAAGTCTTTTCTGAACCCTTCCAAATTTCACAACATCGTTCCAATAGGAAGGAGACCAGAATTGCACACAATATTCCAAAAGTGGCCGAACCAATGTCCTGTACAGCTGCAACATGACCTCCCAACTCCTGTACTCAATGCACTGACCAATAAAGGAAAGCATACCAATAACCTTCTTCACTGTCCTATCTACCTGAACTCCATTTGCAAGGAACTATGAACCTGCGCACTCAGTTAAAAATCACACAACACTAGGTTATAGTCCAACACTAGATTTATTTAGAAGCACTAGCTTTGGAGCAGCACAACCACCTGATGAAGAGGCAGCACCTTGAAAGCTAGTGCTTCCAAATAAACCTGGTGGACTATAATGTGGTGTTGTGATTTTTAACATTGTCCAAGCCAGTCCAACACCAGTAGCCCCAGATCCTGCACTCCAACATCTCTTTGTTCAGCAACACTCCTTAGAACATTACCATGAAGTGTATAACTCCTGCCCTGATTTGCCTTTCCAAAATGCAGCACCTCACATTTATCTAAATTAAACTCCATCTGCCACTCCTCGGCCATTGGCCCATCTGATGGGAGATGTAGTCTATGGGTAGGCAGGAGATGTAGTCTATGGGTACTTTAACAAGGCCTTTGATAAGGTCCCTCATGGCAGACAGATACATGGTGAGCTAATGGTGATACAGGAATCCATGGTGAACTAATAAGACAAACAAAAAAATGGCTGAGTCGTTGAAGCGGAGGAAGAGTGATTTTCTAACTGAAGATCTGTGACTAGTAGTGTTTCGTAGGAATCAGTGCTGGAACCCCTGTTGTTTGTAATATATAAATGATCGGAGGAGAATTGGAAAGTTTGCAGATGACACAAAGGGGAGCTGCAGACAGTAAGGAGGATTGCAGAGGGTGCAGCAGGGTAGAGATAAACTGGAGATTTGAGCAAGGAAATGGGAGATGGAGTTTAATCTGGACAAAGGTGTGATGATGCATTTTGGGAAATCTAATGCAGGAGGGAAGTATACAGTAAATGGCAGAACATTTAGTAGCATCAACAGAGGGATCTCGGTGTAAAGGTCCACAATTCCCTGACCGTGGCAACACAAGTGGATAAGGTGGTCAAAAAGGCATATGACATTCTTGCTTTCATCATACAGTGCATGGAAAATAAAAACTGGTAAGTTGTGTTGGAGCTATGTAGAACTTTAGTTAGGCCACATTTGGAATATTATGTGTAGTTCTGTTCACCACTCCACAAGGAGGATGTGGAGGCTTGACAGTGTACAGAAACAGTTAAAGTAGGGTTGTTGCCTGGTTTAAAGGGTATTCTGAGGAGAGTTTGAACAAACTTGGACATTGAAGGCTGGGGTCAACTTGATAGAAGTTTACAAAATTGTGAGAGAGATGAATAGAATGGACAGTTGGCATCTTTCTCCCAGGTTAGAAATGTTAATTACTAGGGGATATAATCTTAAGGTACAAGTGGGTAAATTTAAAGGAGATGAAGCAAGTTTTTTTTAAAGAAGGTGGTAGGTGCCTGGGGTGCACTGCCAGAGGAGATGGTGGAGGCTAATATAGTAGCAGCATCTAAGACAGATCTTGACTGATATTTGAAGAGGCAGGCAACAGAGGGATATGGACCACAGAGGCAAAAGGCATTTCTTTTCAAACGTTGTCCTATGTCGGTGCTGTCATGATGGGCCAAAGGTCCTCTTCCTGTGTTGTACTGTTCTTTGTTCTGTTACCTTTCCTTCACCAGGTCAAAATCCTGGAACTTCCTTCTGAACAGCACAGGAAGTGACCTGTAACATGTGGATTGCAATGGTTCAGAGCTCACTAGGGCAATTAGGGATGGGTAATAAATGCTGGCTGAACCATCAATGCACTCAGCCCATAAACAAATGAAGGAAAACATCCTATATTTGTCTTTGTCTTCAGTAAAAGAGCCAACAGGCATTTTGAATGCTTCTAATCAAAGCTGACTTACTCCTGATTATTTTAAGTGTTAAAAAATTGGTTTGCTATGATTTTAATTTTTAACTCTGGACATAATTCTCTGGATGCGTGACTTGGAGCTTTAGTATAATTCTTGAAGCTTTCAGAAACATCTTGCAAACTTTGGCAACATAACTTGTTTTTCACTCAGGATAAAAAGCTGTAAGCAACTTGTTAATTGTCCTGTTCCTCGGTAAACAGTTCTATACTACTGACTTTGGGATTAGTATTGGTTTTCCCCAGATTACATTTCAGGACTAGTTTGGGACAGAGTGAATTTGTTTTGAATCAAGTTAATATTCACCATACCAAATATGGCATTTTAAAAATAGGAACTGCATTTGTTCCAAATAGTTCTATCTTTGTCATTCTTGAAAAATTCATCTGAAATGCATCATGCACATTCTTTTTCTTCAACATATTCTCAACCAAAACTTTAGGTGTCTTGGCTTTCCTTTCTGGAATGTACCTAGCCTGTACCTGAAACATTCTATTAAAGACCATCTGTTCTGTGCATGTTGGCCCAAGACCTTGAGAAATAGGAACCATTTGTCCGGTGACCCTTCCTCAGAACAGTTCACTGGATCCGAAACGTAACTTTGATTTCTCTTCACAGATGCTGCCAGACCTGCTGAGCTTTTCCAGCAACTCCTGTTTTTGAATGTAACATGTTTCATTCATTGCTTTAAAATGTCTACACCATGCTTACAGCTCTGGCCTCCAGATCCTTCTGCTGTTTACTTTCCCTGAATCTACATGCAGGCTTAGCCTGTTAAGGGGAGGTAATGGACTAGTGGCATAATCATGGATTGTTAATCCAGAGACCTAGTTATGTTCTGGGGACCTGGGTTTGAATTCCACCATGACAGATGGTGGAATTTGAATTCAATAAAAATCCGGAACTAAGAGATTAATGATGATCATGAATCCATTGTTGATTGTCGGGAAAATCCCATCTAGCTCACTAACGTTCTTCTCCTTTAGGGAGGGAATCTACCATTCTTACCTGATCTGGCCTGCATGTGACTCCAGACCCACAGCAATGTTGTTGTCTCTTAACAATTAGGGATGGACAATAGATGCTTACCTAGCCAGTGATGCCTCATCCTGTGAAAGATTTTTTTTAAAAAGCACAGTGAGCAAAGATCAGTTAACAAAGCTCGCATGATCAAATACACAACAATATTTTCAGTAATCAGCCACTAGATTCTGAATGCCCTGAAGAGTGTCATCATATTTTATTTCTCCATTCTAACCAAATGAATTCTCTCCTTAACCCCTCAAATATAGCCCCTTTCTAAAATTTCCCAATCACTGTTGCTGCACTCACCTTTCTTTCCCTATCTTTTCTGACCACATTACAGTGTTAAGCACCCCGTCCTCCTCATATTTAAGCCATGTTTCTGTCGTTGTCACTGCATTAAATTCCCAACTTCATCTCACTCCCCGCCACCCCCCTCATATGAAGAGGAAGAGGTATCGTGGGGAGGATAGGCGGAAAATGAACCAGTGGGGGAGGGGTGGAGTTGCAGAGTGGAAGGAGAAGCATGGTGGTGCAAACACAGGCGATTATATTTGAAGGGCAGGCCTATATAAAGGCTGGCTTTGCTGGATCTGGGCAGAGAATGTTGTGTTGGTACCTAATAGAATCTGAATCTGGCTATGTATCAGAATGACTCATCAATAATTGAACTGTCTCCAGATACTGAAATCTACTGGTTAAAAACCCAAAATTTAAAAAATATTCATTCACGGAATGCAGGTGTTGCTGCCTTGGTCAGCATTTATTGATCACTTCTAATCATGCAGAAGACAGTTAAGAATCAACCACATTGCTGTGGGTCTGGCGTCGCATTTGGCCCAGACTAGGTAAGGATGACAATTTCCTCTCCTAAAGGACATGAGAGAACCAGATGGGTTTTTCTTTCCTGACAATTAACAATGGATTCATGGTCATCATTCGATTCTTAATTCCAGATGCTTTTATTGAATTCAAATTCCACTATCTACCATGGCATTAACAGTCCAATGATATATTATGACTAGGCCATCCCCTCCCCTGAGGAGGTCAAAATAAAGAGGTCTGAAATTCTGATCTTGACATGAATCAGACCTTATTTCCTACTGTGGATGTGCATTATATATAACTAACATGTTACAGCCAATATGCAATCTAAGTTAATGCTGAAAGCCACTGTTCAAAAATATCCTGTTGACAGTGCCAATTATAAAATCACCACCACCAATCATTGGATTATCTGGTTAAAAATGTATGTAACTCTCTTCTATCTGTTTGCCATCATGTGCATATTTTGTTTACTTTTTAAGATTATGTTCTCTTGCTTATTCTGTAACATACTACTTATCTATCTTTATTACTTATTGTAAATATGCATTTAGGAATGAGGAGGAGAAATTTCTTCCACTAGAGCAGTGAGCCTGTGGAATTTACCAGCCCAAAACAGTTGAGGCCAAAACATTGAATGTTTTTAAGAAGAAGTGAGATATAGTTCTTGGAGCCAGAAGGATCATTGGGTATAGGGAGACAATGGGAACAGGGTACTGAGTTGGCTAATCAACCGTGATTATAATCAATATAGGAAAGATACTATTAAGCTGGAGAGGGTTAAGAAGAGACTTAGCAAGGTGTTGTCGGGAATGAAAGGTTTGAGCTATAAAGAAAGGATGGATAGGCTGGGACTTCTTTCACTGGAGCATAGAAAGTTGAGGAGTGACTTTATAGAGGTTTATAAAATCCTAAGGGGTATAGATAAGGTGAATGACAGGTGTCTTTTCCCGAGGGTGGGGGATTTCAAGACTAGGGGGGATATTTTTAAGGTGAGAGAAGAGAAATTTAAAGAAGACATGAGGGGCAACTTTTTTAACACAGTGGTTCATGTGTGGAATGAACTTCCACAGGAGGTAGCGGTTGTGGGTAAAGTTACAAAGTTTAAAAGACATTTGGATAAGTACATGTATAAGAAATATTTGGAGGAATATGGGCCAAGCGCAGGCAAGTAGAACTAGTGCAGTTTGGGATTATGGCAGCATTGACTGGTTGGACCGAAGGCTCTGTATGACTGACTCTCTATGAATGACAGAGGGGACTTAAAGGGCTGAATGGCCTAATCCAGCTCCTATTTTCTGCTGCTATGCATCTGAGTCCCTCCTCTTCCACCCCACACTGCAACAAACTTCAGTAATTCAAGAAGGCAACTCATCACCATAATTTCAGGGCAATTGGGGTTAGGCAATAAATGCCAGTCTGCCAGTGACCTCCACATCCCATGAGCAACCTTTTAAAAAGGCTTTCTGCCAGTTTGACATCAAATTAATCCACTATTTTGAGCCATCGTTTACAAAGGGTAGGGGCTGAAATCTGCGCAGAGGAGAAAGTGAGAACTGCTGATGCTGGAGATCAGAGTCGAGACTGTGTTCCTGGAAAAGCACAGCAGGTCAGGCAGCATCCGAGGAGCAGGAGAATCAACGTTTCGGGCATAAGCCCTTCATCAGGATTCCTGATGAAGGGTTTATGCCCAAAATGTTGATTCTCCTGCCCCTTGGATGCTGCCTGACCTTCTGTGCTTTTCAAGCACCATACTCTCAAAGCTGAAATCTGCACCTCTATCCACAAGACATCCCCAGAATAAAGAAGGCCATTTAGGCAACATTAACTGGTCCATCCAGAAAGTTGCTCCATTCCTTCTTCATAACACCACCTATTTGCTTCTTGCATGAACATTCCAATATTGTCTCTGGGAATATTGGCTGTGTATTGTTTCAGCAAATATGATTCAATAGATTCAAAATCTACCTGTTTTACTTTGTTAGTTTACACATCCCACATACTTTTTGTTGCATTACCTCCTTCCAAGATGGAAAAGGTCTTTACACAAGTATAGTTTTCTTATCTTCAGAAAGGAATCTAATATCCAACCTGGTTACACTTTTAATGCCATCAATAGTCACTTGTTTCACAGCACTTTATCTTCTGTTAAAAGTGATCATCCTATTGTACATCCAACATCGAAAATTTCAGCTCTCCTGTCTTTTGATGGGTGAAGTAAATTTACCAGGTTTCCTGATCCATATAAAGAATCCATCCACCAGGCCCGCTGTCAAGGATAGGCCGCCAGCATTCTCAAAGATCCATCCCACCCTGGCAATGTTTTTCTACAACCTCTACTATCAGGGAGAAGGTACAGAAGCCTGAACACATGCACCAGCCAGTTTCGAAACAGTTTGATTAGATTACTCACAGTGTGGAAACAGGCCCTTCGGCCCAACAAGTCCACACCAACCCTCCAAAGAGCAACCCACCCAAACCCATTCCCCTACATTTACCCCTTCACCTAACACTATGGACAATTTTGCATGTCCAATTCACCTACCCTGCACATTTTTGGACCATGTGAGGAAACCAGAGCACCCAGAGGAAACCCACGCAGACACGGGGGAGAAGGTGCAAACTCCACACAGGCAGTTGCCTGAAGCAGGAGTTGAAGCCGGGTCTCTGGCGCTGTAAGGCAGCAGTGCTAACCACTGTGCCACCATACCCTACTGTTGTTAGAATACTGAATGGACTCTCAAACTCTTAACATTCACATGTTTCTGTGTTTTTGTTTTTGCCGCTGTTTACCTATCTATGCTGCTTAACTCTGTGATCTGCATTGCTCGCAAGACAAAGCTTTTCAGTGTGCCTAGGTACCGTGACAATAAATTCAATTCAATTCAATATTTGCTCCTTGAAATAGCTAACAACCAATTAAGTGGCTGTTACTACAAAGCTATTAGTGCTCACTGTACGAGTTAGCTGTCATTGGCTGCTATTTGAGAACAGCACAGTGGCTCAGTAGTTAGTGCTGCTGCCTCACAGCGCCAGGGACCCGGGTTCAATCCTATCTTCAGGCAACCGTCCGTGCGGAGTTTCCACATTCTCCCCCTGTCTGCATGGGTTTGCTCTGATTTCCTCCCACAGTCCAAAGGTGGGCAGGTCAGGTGGAATGGCCATGCTAAATTGCCATAGCATCCAAGGATGTGCATGTTAAGTGGATCAGCCATGGGAAATGCAGGGTTACAGGAATAGGTTAGGGGGGTGGAATGCTCCTTGGAGGATCAGTGTGGGCTTGATGGGCTCAATGGCCTGCTCCCACAATGTAGGGATTCTATCATGCTGTGTTTTCTACATCAGTATGCGCACTTCAGAAATACTTCATGGTTGCACGGCACTAAACGTTATGATAGACTCAGGATAACTCTAGGTTCATTAATTACCAAAAACTTTTATTAACCAACTGGACAGGTAAGTAGAGCCTCTACTTGACATCTGATCTCAGTAACAGCACTGTGAATGAACTGCTCCCAGCGTACGATGTTTAACACCGAAGGTCGATTTGAACTTTCAACTGTGTGACTGAGGTCTAGGGTACACGAACATTTCCAGTCCATACTGTTGCTCGACTTAGGTGCTCTCAATGCTGTGGGTTTATTTTTGGCCGAAAGTAGTACAATCTGCTTGCTCTGAGGTTATTCCTTTTTAACTCCCTCTTTTAATTGTTACTCTTTGTTTTAACTGCTGAATTCTAAATTCAAGACTTTGCTGCACTAGTGCCTGCTGTGTCCTTTTAAGTTATGAATGCAGCTAAAATTGAAATTCAGATTTGTCCTACCTAAACCGCTGGGTCAAAATGACACAAAAGTCCAAAGTCCCAGGCTGGTTTACAAGTTAGCTTTGTGATGATTTTGACCTTAGATGGAACCAATGTTTGCTTCATTCTGAAAGAAGTCAGGTTTGGTTGACCACTGTAAATTATTAACTAATCTCAGGTTCTGACAAACAACTCAATTTATAATCATTGGGCTTGTTGTTGAGCTGATATTTAGTATTGGAATGTCACCCTGTTTTCAAAATACAATCTACTTTTTGAACGCTACAAACCTCACCCTAATTATCCCATTCGTAATTATACTTTTGATTTGAGTTATTACTGTCATGTGTACCAAGGTACAGTGAAAAGTGTTGTTT
Organism: Chiloscyllium plagiosum; assembly: GCF_004010195.1. Classification (NCBI taxonomy): domain Eukaryota; kingdom Metazoa; phylum Chordata; class Chondrichthyes; order Orectolobiformes; family Hemiscylliidae; genus Chiloscyllium; species Chiloscyllium plagiosum. The sequence continues at coordinate 15,069,389 of NC_057720.1, forward strand.
TACATGTTTTACAGACATATCATACTAATATAAAGTGCATTAGGGTAACAGAACAGAGTGCAGGATACAGTATTACAGCCATAGAGAAGGTGCAGAGAGATCAACATTAATATTAAAGAGGGCAGAAGTGGGTACTGCAGATGCTGGAGATTAGTGTCAAGATTGGAGTGGTGCTGGAAAAGCACAGCAGGTCAGGCAGCATCAGAGGAGCAGGAAAATCAAAGTTTCAGGCAAAGGCCTTCATCATGAGGTCCATTAAAAAGTGTAACAGTGGGGAAGAGGCTGTTCTTAAATCTGTCCGTGCATGTATATAAGCTTTTATATCTTCCTGATGAAGGGCTTTTACCTGAACCATCGATTTTCCTGCTCTTTGGATGCTGACTGTCCTGCTGTGCTTTTCCAGCACCACTCTAATTTTGACTTTTATATCTTCTGCCCTTGGAAGAGGTTGGAAGAGAGTCTAACTGGGATGTGAGGCATTTTTGATTATGTTGGTTGTTTCCCAATGTAGAGGAGACCGCATTGGGAGCCCTGAAGGACTCTGCGAGTAGGCGTCCAGTCTCCCCAGTGCACTTCCACACACGTCATTTATTGTATCCGTTGCTCCTGATGTGGTCTCTTCTACACTGGGGAGACTGGACGCCTACTCGCAGAGCATTTCAGAAAACATCTCCGGGACACCTGCACCAATCAACCCCACCACCCCGTGGCCGAACATCTCAATTCACCCTCCCGCTCTGCCGAGGAATGCAGATCCTAGGCTGCCTCCATCGCCACTCCCTCACCACCCAACGCCTGGAAGAATCTCCGCTCCACCCTCCTCTCTGACCTATCATCTTTACCCCCACCTTCATCCACTTATTGCACTCTCAGCTACCTTCCCCAGCCCCAACCCCTCTCCCATTTATCTCTCAATCCCCGAGGCTCCCAGCCTCATTCCTGACGAAGGGCTTTTGCTGGTCCTCAGATGCTGCCTGACCTGCTGTGCTTTTCCAGCACCACTGTAATCAGGACAGATTGTTGGTGATCATCACTCCCAGGAACCGGACGCTCTCGACCATCTCCACCTCAGCACTGTTGATGCAGACAGGGGCTTGCCCTCCTCTCTGCTTCCTGAAGTCAATGACCAGCTCCTTTGTATCGTGGTGTTTTTGGAGAGATTATTGTCTTTACACCATTCCATTAAGCTCTCAATCTCTTTCCTATATTTTGTCTCATCATTGTTTGAGATCTGACCTACAATGGCGGTAAGGTCGAGGAATTTAAGGACTTACTGAAAGCTGTTAAACCCAGAGACCTGCCTTTTTAACTTTCTTCACAAAGAATTGTTAGTATATCCCCAATGCCACCTTTTTTCAGAAAGACTTCTCGTTCAACTTGTTGGCACTTTATTTCAATTATCTTTTTGTAGGAAACTATGTTGTAAATTTATCTCCCAGTTAAAAGGTTCAGTCTGGCTTCCCTCAGTACACCTTGTTCTATAAAGTTCAGATCATTGAATTGTTGGAGCCAGTAAATTACAGGAGGTCATTCTGTCCATCTACTCTATACTAGATGAAGGTATTAGAACTGTTTTCTAGTACAACAATTTGACGAGATTAACCCCTTGAAATCCTGCGAAAGAGCTACCTCTACATTCATTTGCTCCTGTAAAGTTACAGCAAAAAGGAAATCTGTTCAGCCCATTACAACCAGGTTACAAACATTCAAAAGGTAATTTGATAATCAGAAAGAACACCAACAGCACTGAGGAAAGTAAATCTTTTAACTAAGATTGACAGGTAACAGTTCCTGCTGTTATTCCATGCCAGCTATAGTCTAACTAACCAGCATATTCTTATGCTGGATAATTTTTTCCCTCGAAAATTGATTTTCTTGCATTTCAGTCCTAATGAATGCAAGACAAAATTTCAACTCCATGTTTCTTTTTAAGCAATATTATAAGGGGGTGAAATAACTGGATAGTTGTTTCAAAGATAGCACAGGCCTTAAGGGCTGAATGGTCACCTTCTGTGCTAGGTGTAGTGCTTAGAACAAATTCAGCCAAGTGGACCTCACAGAATATGAGGTCCCTGATTGAAACGGGTTAACAGCCCCAGTCAGGGAGTCCTGGCTGATAGATATAAACAGGAGTGTCAGGGGTTCTATTCACTCTAGAAGCCAGCTCTGTGCTAGCTGGGTCAGTGTCATGTACTTTGCACAAGTAAATAAAGGGCTACTTGGAGATGGGATACCAGCCTCAATGGAGTTATTTCACTAGAAGTCTAAGATTGCAGGATTTACTTACAGCCCATCCTTCTTCCCCTCCTTCCCCCACCCCTCAACCCCAAAATTCTCTCATCTCACTGCTTTTAATTTTGCCTCAAATTTTACCTCCACATCCTTTTCATCGGTCTTGCCCTTTGCTTTCCATCCTGACTTCATTCCCTCTCTTACCCTCATACTCTGACCCAACTACCTGCAACCCTTAATCATGCTGAGCCTTTCGATGGATCCTGTCAGTCATTCCAAACTCTCACCTTAACTGCCCATTCATTATCACCAACCTCATTGAAATGGGGGCCAATAATTGTCAGCCTGTTTTGAACTTTGACCACTTTCACTAAAATGGTAGCCCCACCCTGCTCTGCAGCCAAACTGAGCTGATTTGGTTCTCACCACCTGCACACACCTGGACACCAACAGGGAACATTCCATTCGGTTATTCTGTCAAGGATATGGCATGATTCCCCTCTTCACCTTTTGCTTTTGGAAAGGAAGAGGAAGGGATCCAACATGCTGGCCCGCAGTTCTATTTTGAGCACCCTCCTAGCTATATATTCAACAGGCCTTAAACCCACCTCCCCGTCAAAGATTGAAGCCAAAGGAATAATGGGACTGAAGTACAGACAACATTCAATTCTCATTTTAAATACATCAATTCTTTCAGTACTACTTTTGCATATATTAAATCTCTGTAATTAGTGAATCCTACAACAATTTGAAAATTGGAATCAGTGGGAGCATCAGAATCCTTCTGAAGAGGAGAGAATACAAAGCTCCACTGGTGGGAGACTATAGGTGTGACATGTTTCAGTGTTAGTGTAAATGTTAATGTCAGCATTTATAAATGTATTTTAAAAATGACTGGAAATAAGACTTTGTTGACTGGTATTAATATAATTGTTTGAATATATTGTAGGCCCATATTGATGCAAGTATATTGCCCAAAATATATGATTTGAAGATGCGGGTATAGACTGGGGTGTACAAAGTTAAAAATCGCACAACACCAGGTTATAGTCCAACAGGTTTAATTGGAAGCACACCATCTTTCGGAGCGACGCTCCTTCATCAGGTGGTTGTGACTATCACCTGATGAAGGAGCGGTGCTCCGAAAGCTAGTGCTTCCAATTAAACCTGTTGGACTATAACCTGGTGTTGTGCGATTTTTAACTTTGCCCAAAATATTAATAGGTGTGACTAAATGTGGATTATTGATTATTTGGAACCCTGAATTTTTAGGCAAACCTTTTAGATTTCCTGCACAGACATGTTTTTTGTCTGATGGTTTTGCAGATATGGAAATTTATTTTAGGAAGGTATTCATATTTCATTTGATATGGTGTCATTGAAAAGATTACATTTGTTTCCCATGCTGGTTGCCCTCAGTGGCAGTGAGCTACCTTTTCAAACTATTGCAGACCACTTAGTGTAGCTACACCCACAATGTCAGGGAAGACATTCCAGAATTTTGACCCACTGACATGGAAGGAACAGATCTCTCCAAGTGAGCATGGTGTGGCTTTGAGAGGAACTTATAGGTGGTGGTGTTACCATGTATCTGCTACCCTTGTCCTCCTAGATGGAAAAGGTCGTACGTTTGTAAGGAAATGTCCATGGACCCTTGAATAATGTCTGGCTCTGGCATAGGGATATAAATGTGGATAGATCAAGCAGACTACTTTGTCCTGGATGGTGCCAAGCTTCCTGAGTGTTGGAGCAGCATTTACCCATACAAGAGGGAGGTGATGGTTTGGTGGTGTTATCACTGGACTGTTAATCCGGAAGCCCAGAGAATATTCTGGAGAACAGGATTCAAATCCCGCCATAGCAGATGGTGGAATTTGAATTCAATAAAAAATCTGAAATTTTCAGTTTCATGATGACCATTAATCCATTGCTGATTGTCAGGAAAAAAAACCCATCTGGTTCACTAATGTCCTTTAGGGAAGAAAACTGCCATCTTTACGTGGTCTGGCCTACGCGTGACTCCAGACCCACAGCAATATGATTGACTTTTAATGCCATCTGGGCAATTAGGGATGGACAATAAATGCTGGCCCAGCCAGCAATGTCCTCATTCCATGAATGAATAAAAAAAAATGTAGGGAGTATTCCATCATGCTCCTGACTTGTAGACTGTGGACAGGCTTTGGGACATGAGGAGGTAATTACTCACTGCAAGATTCCTAGTCTCTGACATCCTCTTCCAGCTACAGCCTACAGCCTGGAGGACTCAACACTGAGTTCCCCAATTTCAAATAACCGCCCCTCCCTTCCATTCCTCTTATCGATCCTTCCTTCAAGCCACCAAGCGAATTCATTCCTCTCATCGACCAATCAGGTCATACCCACTACCCGTCTTCACCTATCCCCACCTCACCACCCTGCCCATGCCACCTCCTTCATCTGCAGCTCTTCCCACATCCACCCCCCAGTCCTGAAGAAGAGTTACGCCCGAAATGTTGACTTCACCTCCTGATGCTGTCTTGTTTGCTTATTCTTCCAGCCTCCTGCTTGTCTAGACCTTTTCTACTTGACTATAAACTAAACTGGACCAACATAACCCTCAGAATCTTCATAGCATGGATTGATACTGAAAATTGTAATGGATCTTAATATTGTGCAACAACCAATAAATGGTTCTACTTCTATCTTTTTATAATGGAGGAAAGATTGTTGAAATAGCTGAAGCTGGTTGAGTTTGGGTGATGGCCCTGAGAAACTCCTGAAGTGATGCACTGTGGCTGAAATGATTGTCCCCCAACAGCCATAACCATCTTCCTTTTGCATTAGATGTTACTCCAACCAATGGAGAGTTTTCTACCTGATTGTCATTGACCTCGATTTTGCTGGGGCTTTGTGATGCCATACTCTGTCCGTTTTGAGTTCAAATCTTTGAATGTTGGTCCAAGCTGATTGAGATCAAGAGCATGAGTGGTCCTCCTGACTGAAGATTGTTGGGACTGCTTCAGCCTTATCTTTTGCACTGTATTGGCTGCCCCATCTTTGAGGATGGGGATACTTGTGGAGTCACATCCAGTGAGTTGTTTAATTGTCCATCACCACTCATGATTGGTTGTGACAGGACTTCAGAGCTTGGATCCTATCCATTTGGTTTTTGGAATTGCTTATTTCTGCCTTCTGGCCAAACCCTAGCTCTATCTGACAGAGCCATAGATAGCTTTAAAACTTATGGCCCCTTTTGAAACTTTGGCAATGTATCAATTTTTTTGGTACCTCTATTTTTAGTTGGTTCTTTATCTGTCGGCAAATCAATGTAGGCTACCACCTCAAACAGTAAGAACTCATCATGTAGTAAATGTGGGGGAGGGGAGGGGGTAATGTTATTTCTTTTGTTGGCTTTCCTCCACTTCTGGCCAGATCAGATTTAAATTGAACCTAATACTTGAAGAAACTGTCTTTTAAAATTCTCATTTTGTAGAGATGGCTGAAGGATCCCAAACTCAAAGTTTTTGAGAAGATTTGTAGCTCGGGTGCTCGTTGTTGTGGTTCTGTTCGCCGAGCTGGGAATTTGTGTTGCAGACGTTTCGTCCCCTGTCTAGGTGACATCCTCAGCGCTTGGGAGCCTCCTGTGAAGCAATCCCAAACTGCTAGAACACTGCATTCTCTCTACATGTTGGTGGGACTGGAGGGTTTAAGTTACACGTTTGGGTCCAGTATGGGCCCCAGCAGCATCGTCAGTGGCTGCAGAGTTTGGCCCAGCCCGGTCCTCATGGTAGCGTCATTGTCAATAGAGGCATGATGGCACCGAAGAATGGTGACTCTGTTTGAGAAGTGGCAGTGGCGGCAAAGGGACTGATACTAGCTGACTGCTTTGTGCTGGTGTTGGTCTCAGCATCAGGGTGGCAGAGCCCAGATCCAGGCCCGTGGCTAAGCACTTAACCAGAAGGACTGTAAAGTTGAACTTCTGACTTGGTTTGTGTTTTACATAAAAGTCCAGTCATTGGAATCACAATTGTTCACTATTTCACAAATAGAGATGGGGGCTGACCATCAGAGTTTACAGTTGCACACTGAGGTTCGATGGTTATCGCTGGGCAAGGTTCTCTATCATGTTCATGAGCTCCAGTGAGAACTTACAAAGATTTCAACAATGCATCAACTGCCATATGAAGAGTTATTGTCAGATGATTGATGGAGGCTAAACTGGCCTGTCCCACAGATATTTCCATCCATCTCAGTGAGCTGAATACAAAAATGCTTACATGTTTGCAGACAAGACCGCTGTTGTAGGTCACAACTCAAACAATGACAAGACAGAGTACAGGAAAGAGATTGAATGCTTAATGGCATGACGTAAAGGCAACAATCTCTCCATCAACGTCAGTAAAAGAAAGGAGCTGGTCATTGTTTTCAGGAAGCCGAGTGAAAGGCTCCTGTCTGTATCAATGGAGCTGAGGTGGAGATGGTTGGGAGTGTCAGGTTCCTGGGAGTGATGATCACCAACAATCTGTCCTGGTCCACCTATGCTATGGTCAAGAAAGCACAATGTCCCTACTTCCTCAAGAGGGTCAGGAAGAAACTGCAGAGAGCTGTGAACACAGCTCAGTCCATCACACAAACCAGCCTTCCATCCATTGACTCCATCTACCCTATCTGTCACCTTGGGAAAGCAACCAACATAATCAAAGATCCCTCCCACCCTGCTTAGACTCCCTCCCACCCTCTTCCATTGGGCAGAAGACATAGAAGTTTGAATAAATACACAAACAAACAGAATTACGAACAGTTTCTTCCCTGCAGTTACCAGACTTTGGAATGGACCTCTCAAATGTTAATGTTGGTCTCTCTCTCTCTCTCTCTGCATCTTCTCTACTGCTGTAACACTGTATTTTGCGCTGTGTTCTGCTACCATGGTGCACTTTGTATGATACAATCTGCCTGTATACCACACAAAATAACACTTTTCACTGTATCTTGATACATAGAGACACAGAGTCATACAGCATGGAAACAGACCCTTCGGTCCAAGCAATACATGCCATCCATAATCCCAAACTAAACTAGTCCCTCCTGCCTGCATTTGGCCCATATCCCTCAAACATTCCTTATTCTTGTAGTTATCCAAGTGTCTTTTAGACGTTGTAATTGTGTGATTTCCCTTTCATAAAAATGTGTTAACTTTGTTTAATCCCATTAATACTTTCTAAGTGTGCCGTTATTCCATCTTTTATGGGAATCTCTAACTTTTTCCCCAACTGCTGATGTTAGGCTAATTGATTTGTAATTCCTGGTTTTTCTTCCACCTCTCCTTTTTTCAACAGTTGGGTTATATTTATCAGCCTCCCAACTGCCAAGACTGTCCAGACATGTGACAGCAATAAATCAATCAAATGCAGGGTGAGATCTTGACTGTCACAGAAACTTTGAGGTTTCAGGTCAAAACTGGGCCTTTGGCAAGAGACAGTGACAGGGATTCACTTGAGATGTTCCCACGAGCACCATCAGCGGCAGACACAGCTGTCAAAATGCACAGCCTCACATCCAGAAACCTTAAAGAACTATAAGAAAAGTTTGAATTCTACTTTCTGTCAACAAATGTGGAAGGTCATGACCAGATACATGATCTGCTTAGTCATCTGATTCATCACAAAATCTGATGTTTAAAAGAAAAAGAGGAATATGCAGAGCTATGGATGGATCACATAATCAAGTTGAAATTTGAAGAGGTGTCTTTGTACAGGTTTTGGCTGACTGTGGTACATGAATATGAGACAACCTCTGACTGTGCTATTGCTGTACACTTTCAGTTTGCAACAACATTCCTGTGTGAGCTAGTATTTCGAACACAGGCATACATGAACAACAACAGAGGGGAGCTCTTCACCGAGGAGTGAGGTTTGGCCCTCTCTCCAATTCCTCCTCGGATCAAAAGGTATTTGGTTTCTTTCCTGTGCACACCAGAAGGCCCAAGCTTCTCACTAACCTGATTAAACTGTAATTTAATCTACTCTGATCCATTGTTCATGAATAGTTAGAAATAACTGAGTTGAGCAGTTTGAGAATACAGGTCTGTGTTCATAGTTGAAGATGGTGTACCTTTGGCGGTCAATTTAAAACATTCATGCTTTTGATTCCTCTTTAACTTGTTTGTGCGCACTATGTTGCAAACCACTCTAAGGCTATAACCATAGGAAATGTGACATTTATGAGCAATTCATTCAGCTGAGAGACTGGGTGTGCTGTGGAATTGTTTCTCACTGGAGTGTGCCTGGACAGGGAAAAGGTTGGGGAGCACCACTCCTGCCTTGGCCATTCTTTCAATTGGGGGTCACTCAACTAAATCTGCACCCATCGCTGTATTATGGGCTCTACCCAAGAACTAGGCAGCACACCAATATTTCTTCAAGGTTCTTGAGAGTATAGCTGTGATAAAACTCAAGACTGACTGGAGTTCGATCATCACTGAGATTGCAAGCTGTCACTTTGGTACTTTCCTGTGCCCTCCAGGTTTGTCACCAGCAGTCGTATCAGGGAATTTTAACTTGTACTTACTTGAGGCATAGTCTGTAGGCAGTAGGTGCCTTTCCAGTCAACATCCATGATCCTGTGACAAAACTGGAATGTTTGTTATGACCGTATGCCTTTTGGTAACATTTTGTTAGCATTACATAATGGGGAGGTGATAGCCTATAGTGGTGTCATCACTAGACTATTAATCTAGCAACACAGGTAATGCTCTGGGGTCCTGAGTTCAAATCCCATCATAGCAGATAATGGAATTTGAGTTCAATTTTTTAAAAAAATGTGGAATAAGAATCTAATGCTGACCATGAATCCATTGTCGATTGTCAGAAAAACCCACCTGGTTCACTGATGTCTTTAAGGTAATGAAACCGCCATTCTTACCCAATCTGGCTCCAATGTGACTCCAATGTGGTTGACTCTTAACAGCTCTCTGGGCAATTAGGGATGGGCAATAACTGCTGGCCTACCCAGTGATGCCCACATCCCATGAATGAATAAAAAAAATTACAAACCAATCCAAGCTTCGGACCACAGGCCATTCAGACCTCTTACCCAAGCCATCAGTCTCAGAATTTTGCAGGTAGTTATTGGAGAGTTTGTTTTCAGTGAGGATGTTGAAGCTGCATTATCAATTGGAATGGAGGGAAATGGTTGAAGGCTGGGTTTGAGAAGCTGTAGTTTCATAACCTGAGAATGGAGGCTGTCAGTTTAAGGATAAGGAACCCCTAACTGATTTGGCCCACGTGACCTCCAGTCCAAGTTAATTCTTTAAGTCTTAGCAACACCCAGTCCCCTCAATATGGGCTGGAAAGAAGGAGATCCTATAAACTGGTAACAGAAGGTGTCAGGAGAGGAACCTGACCACTCCCCACCTTTAATAGGCTAAACTCAGAGTGGCAGATAGAGTTTAATTTAGATAAATGTGAGGTGTTGTATTTTGGTAAGACAAATCAGGGCAGAAATTGAACAATTAATGGTAGGACCCTGGGGAGTGTTGCCAAATAAAGAGAAGGGTACAGGTGCATAGTTCCTTGAAAGTGGAGTCACAGGTAGACAGGGTGGTGAAGAAGGCTTTTGGCAGGCTTGCCTTCATTGTTCAGCGCATTGAGTATAGGAGTTGAGACATCATGTTGCAGCTGTACAGGACATTGTTGAGACAACGTTTAGAATGCAGTATATAATTCTGGTTGCCCTTCTATAGGAAGGATTTTGTTAAAATTGAGAGGGTGCAAAAAAGATTTACAAGGATGTTACTAGGATTGGAGAGTTTATGTTGTAGGGAGATGCTGAAATGACTGGAACTTTCTTCCCTGGAACTTCAGAGGCTGAGGAGTGATCTCTCTCGAGTTTATAAAAGCATGAAGGGGATGGACAAGGTGAATAGCCAAGGTCTTTTCCCCAGGCAGGGGAGTCCAAAACTAGAGGACATAGGTTTAAGGTGAGTGGGAAAAGATTTAAAAAGGATCTGGGAGACAACTTTTTCATGCAGAGGATGGTGCATGTATGGGATCAGCTACCAGAGGAAGTGGTGGAGGCTGGTACAACTACAAGATTTAAAAGGCATTTGGATGGATAAAAGAATAGGAAGGGTTTCAAAGGATATGGGCCAAATGTTGATTGGGATGTCTGATAGGTACAAGTTGGATTGAAACGTCTGTTTCCGTGCTACACAACTCTAACTCTGTTCTTGATGGAGTTTAGAAGGATGAGAGAGGGATCTGCTTGAAACTGACAGAATAATGGATAGAGTGGACATGGAGAAGATGCTTCCACTAGTAGGAGAGACTAAGACCCGAGGGCACAACCTCAGTGACAGGGTGACCCTTCAGAACTAAGATGTAGAGGAATTTCTTCCACCAGGGGTGGTGAATCTATGGAACCGATTGCTGAAGGCTGTGGAGGCCAAGTCATTGGAGTGTATTTTAAGACAGAGGTTCTTGATTAGTAAGTGGAGAGAATGGGAGAATGGGTTTGAGAAACATCAGCCATGATCAAATGCTGGAGCAGACTCGATGGACTGAAGAGTCTAATTCGCTTAATCATTTCATTCAAATTTATTATTGAAATGCACTAATCAGATGTCTATAGTAAGTCCATGACTAACATTATTTCATTTTTAATGTTCAGTTATTTAATGATCCTATAATCTTATTTTCATGTCATGAATTTTGTTTTAACTTTGTTTATCGCTGATCTGACCACAGACCTGCGACACTTATCAAATCCTTGTCGGACTGGCCTATCCCCTTTCTGCCTACTGATCAACTTGCAGTCTCTCCTGTTCCCTGACCGACCCACCCTCTAACCGAACATCCTGCTGATTGCTTCCCTGTTTTCCCTGCTGTAAATCAGGAAGGGTTTAGTGGGAGAGCCTGAGTCAGGATCAGCAAGATGGCTGATCCATAATGACCAGGAGGGTCACCGTGGGGTGTTAGCAAGGAAGAGGTGCAAGAAGCAGCAAGTGGAAAGTAAGCAGAAAGTTACTCTGGACTGAATCTTTTTTGTTTGGCTCAAGTGTTAGTTTTGTCAAGTTTTTATGTGTTGCATGATGCAGGACGCAGTGAGATCCCTTACCTCATCTTTGAAACATAAACATAAATAGTTGCAGGCCATTCGGCCCTTTGAGCTTGTTCTACCACTCAATGTGATCCTGGCTGATCATCCAACTCAGTGCCCTGTTCGTGCTTTCTTCCCCACACGGCTCGATCCTTTTGATAGTCATAGAGATGTACAGCAAGGAAACCGACCCTTCAGTCCAACTCATCCATGCTGATCAGATATCCTAACCTAATCGAGTCCCACCTGCCAGCACTTGGTCCATAACCCTCTAAACCCTTCCTATTCATATACCCATCCAAATGCCTTTTAATTGCTGTAATTGTACCAGCCTCCACCACTTCATCTGGCAGCTCATTTCATACACGCATCACCCTCTGTCTGAAAATGTTGCCTCTTAGGTCTCTTTTATATCTTTTCCCTCTCACCCTAAACCTATGCACTCTAGTTCTAGACTCCCCCACCTCAGGGAAAAGACTTTGTCTATTTATCCTACCCATGCCCCTCATAATTTTGTAAACCTCTATAAGGTCACCCCTCAGCCTCTGACGGTCCAGGCAAAACGACCCCAGCCTGTTCAGCCTCTCCCTATAGCTCAAATCCTCCAACCCTAGCCACTCCCTGTAAATATTTTCTGAACTCTTTCAAGTTTCACAGCATCCTTCCGATAGGAGGGAGATCAGAATTGCATGCAATATTCCAACAGTGGCCTAACCAATATCCTGTACAACTGCAACATGACGTCCCAACTCCTGTACTCAATGCTCTATTCAATAAAGGAAAGCATACCCAATGTCGTCTTCACTATCCTATCCAGCTGTGACTTCACTTTCAAGGAACTATGAACCTGCACTCCAAGAGTTCAAGATCTAACCCCTTCTTGAAAACATCCAATGTTTTGGCCTCAACTAATTTCATGTAGTAGAGAACTCCACAGGCTCACCACTCTCTGGGTGAAGACATTTCTCCTCTCCTCAGTCCTAACTGGCCTACCCTGTATCCTTAGACTTTGAACTCTGGTTCTAGACTCCCTGGTCATTGGGAACATCCTTCCTACGTTCACCCTGTCTAGCCCTGTTAGAAGTTTATTGGTTACAATGAAAGATCATCATTCCTTAATTCCATTCCTAACTTATCAGGTCTCCATACCCATCCTTGACATCAAGGCTGCATTCAACTGAGTGTGGCATCAAGGAACCCTAGCAAAACTGGTATCAATGGGTTTTGGGGGCAAACTCTCCACTGGTTGGAATCATATCTGGCACAAATGAAAATTGTTGTGGTTGTTGGTCAGCCACCTCAACTCCAGGATATCTCTGCAGGCCCAACTATTTTCAGGTGCTTCATCAATGACCTTCCCTCCATCGTAAGGTCAGAACAAGGGGTATTCGCTGATGATTGCACGATGTTCAGTACTATTTGCGACTCCTCAGACACTGAAGCAGTCAATGTTCAAACATAACAGGATCTGGACAATATTCAGATTAACTGTTCCAAGACAGTAACATCCCATAAATATACCCCTTGGCAAAAAGTAAATTCAAACACAGATTCTTATGGGCAGGAGAGAACAACATCCAGAGAGAGATTTCAGAGAAAGTCAGAGAAGTCCTTTACTGAAGCTTGCAACTCTTCTGGACTCTCACATTTTGTGACTGCCCCAGTGAAACAAAACTAGGAAAAGCCTGAACTGGGAGAACAAGCCACTCCCCTTCCGTTGATAAACTGTTAAACACCCAAGACTCCTCGGCACCTCTGCCTTTACGACCACTCTTCCAAAACAAACAAGGACAAAATAACCTTTTTTAAGTGACAGCACCGTCACACTCAGGACTGATAGAAGCAATGATACCAGGCAATGCTAGCCTGGTCCAAGATTAGTACAGTCTCAGCCATCTGGAGGCAATATAGGGAGAAACTCTATGATCTCAGTGTAAGTGCCACCATCGAATTTCCATAATCTCTGTTACTACGTCCAGCTACCAAGATTTATGCTCTCTCTCTATTGCCTGAAATATCTTCCTTCACTTGCTCTCATCCACCCCAACCTCTGGCACCATTAACACAACGTGTCCTCAGTATTGCCTACTTGCTTGTTTGAGACATTAACACAACAAAGGCCGTCTCACCCATATTCTCCCTAATATCTGCACTTATCTCATTTCAAGAAGAAAATAGCTCTCCATAGAGCAGAAAGAGCCAAGACTAGTGGTCATTAGCCTGATATTTGACTTCTCACTCCCTGGTGATCTGACTTACTGGCCCAAGTGGCTGACTAACCATGTCCAAGCCCCTGGACTGGTACCTGATATTATAGAGACTGCCCTTGGCTTATTGTACCACAACATCTGAGCGATGGCTCTCTTCTGTTAACTGAGGACTGTAGAAAACTGTGGGCAAATGTCCTGACTTTGTGTTGCAGTGGCATTTACCACAGAGAGCTGAATTGAAAGCCTGCTATCTCTGGCTGGGGAGGGGGTGTGGTGGGGAGGGAGCAAAGTGCAAGGCAGAGATACAAAAATAGGTAGGCTCAGTCACTTTGCACTAAGAATAAGCAAACAGCCTAGAATGCATCCTGGTCCAGTCTATGAGCTGGTTGCATGAACCTGAGCCTTATAACAGTATTACAATGAGGGTTTTCAGTGTAGAGGTGTCCTGTAAGTGGGTCAGATGTGCCATGAGGGTTGTTAAAGGCTGGCACATGGGGTGCCACTGTCAGTGGCCATGGAGCATGCCACAACATTAAGGCCCTTTGGAGCAAACTGAAGTTGCCAGACATCTGTTCTGACTTGACATCAAAAATTCTCAACATTTAGTTTCCTCTGTGTCTGGTAGGATAATAAGCAGCAAATTCTGCAGGAGTGGCACCTGGAGTTTAATTTAGACAAATGTGAGGTGCTGCATTTTGGAAAGGCAAATCAGGGCAGGATTTGTACACTTAATGGCAAGGTCCTGGGGAGTGGTGCTGAACAAAGAGACCTTGGAGTGCAGGTTCACAATTCCTTGAAAGTTGAGTTGCAGGTAAATAGGATAGTGAAGAAGGTGTTTGGTATGCTATCCTTTATTGGTCAGAGCATTGAGGATAGGAGTCGGGAGGTCATGTTGCAAAAGTACAGGACATTGGTTAGGCCACTTTTGAAATGTTGTGTGCAATTCTGGTCTCCCTTCTATTGGAAGGACGTTGTGAAACTTGAAAGGGTTCATAAAGGATTTACAAGAATGTTGCCAGGGTTGGCGGATTTGAGTATAAGGAGGGGCTGAATAGGCTGGGGCTGTTTTCCCTGGAGCGTCGGAGGCTGAGGGTAATCTTTATAAATGTTTATAAAATTATGAGGGGCATGGATAGCGTGACTAGACAAGGTCTTTTCCCTGGGATGGGGAGTCCAGAACTAGAGGGCACAGGTTTAGGGTGAGATGGGAAAAATTTAAAAGGGACCTAAGCGGTAGCTTTTCATGCAGAGGGTGGTGCGGGTATGAAATGAGCTGCCAAAGGAAGTGGTGGAGGCTGGTACAATTACAGCATTTAAAAGGCATCTGGATGGGTACATAAATAGGAAGGGTTTAGAGATGTATGGCCCAAGTTCTGGCAAATGGTTTCCGTACAACATCTGAAAGTTGAAGCGAAAATCATGGGGTTTTGCAACTGGCAAATGGGACTAGATTCATGTGCGATATCTGGTCGGCATGGATGAGTTGGACCAAAGGATCTGTTTCTGTGCTGTACATCTATGACTCTGTCTCTGAGTAGGTGACCTTCTTCCTCTTCCTGACAGCACTAACTTGCACTCACTCTGCAACTCAGTTACAATTTATGCCCATTTTGCAATTTCCCTGAGAGAATGTGTAAACAATTACGTAAGTTGCAGAACCCCATGATTTCCACTTCAACTTTCAGATTTTGTACAGAAACCATTTTATGCAATGCCATGAGGAGTTTTTTTTTGATTTGCAAGACATGTAGCAATTTGTCAGTTGGATGAGAAAGCATGAGCATTTGTGTTAGTTGTGGTACAGTATTCAAAGAGATGCAGATACTGCTTTTATTCAAAATATTCCCATCTTTTCCTTGGCAAGAATAAACAAAATAGCCTGAAAACCAAATCAAGGGAACATCAATTTCAATTTTACTGCTTGAAATGCTCATAAATGAGATGGTTCATTGTTCCACTGCCTCTTCCAAAGGGAATCAAAATAAGCGTTAAGCATGGGGGAATAGTAATTGATTCCTCTGGTACAGTGTTCAGTGTGATTCATGTCCTTGCGTGAATATGAAAGCATATCTTTGTAGAATCTGCTTGTATGTGGAGACTGGTGCGCAACCAATTACTGAGAACAAGAACAATGATTTATTAATATACGAGAGCACTTAATGTAGAAAGATTTCCCAGCACATTTCCCAGCTGTATAAGGAAATAAAATGAGCAATGAGGCAAAAACTAAATGTTAAAGTAGGACAAGGACCTTGGTCGAAGAGATGGGCCACAAGTAGGATCACCAAGAAGAAAGGCAGGTAGCAAGACCGATCTAGGGAGGAAATTCTAGCACAAAGGATAGATGCTGATATATGGGGTGGACAATGGCTGTAATGATCAAAGGTTGGTTTCAAAAGAGCGAGAGATGGTGGCTGGGCAGAGAAGGCTCAGGGACCACTCGTATACAACAACTACGATTGTAAGAAAGTAACAATTCTGGAAAGTAGTCAGGCGCATACAGTCATTGAGTCATACAGCATGGAAAGAGATCCTTCAGTGTAACCAGTCCATTCTGACCATAATCCCAAACTCAAGGTTTGCGTAAAGATTTGTAGCCCGGCTGCTGGTTGCCGAGCTGGGAAGTTGTGGGTATGGTCGCCGAGCTGGGAAGTTGATTTGCAGACGTTTTGTCCCCTGTCTCGGTGATATCCTCAGTGCTTTGGAGCCTCCTGTGAAGCACTGCTGTACTGTGTCTTCTGGAATTTAATTGGTTTCGTTCCCACTGCTTCCGGTTGCCGGCTCCAGTCGTTCTTTGCAGTGGTTAGTATACCAGGTCTAGATCCATGTTTTTATTGAAGGAGCCCATGGATAAGTGCCGTGCCTCTAGAAATTCTCAGGCTGTCCTCTGTTTAGCTTGTCCTATGGTCGTTGTGTTGGCCCAGTTGAATTTGTGGTCCTTGTCATCTGTGTGGACCGCTACTAGTCATGGCGTTTAGTGGCTAGTTGGTGTTTGTGGATGCAGATTATTCATTGTCAGCCTGTTTGTCCTGTATGGTGTTTCGTGCACTCTTTACATGGAATCTTGTAAATTACATTAGTCTTGCACAGGGCACAGGGTCTTTTGCTCTGGTGAGTTGTTGTCTGAGTGTGGCTGTCAGTTTATGGGCTGTCATGAATTTGAGTGGGCAGAGAATCTGTTAGTTCAGAGATGTTTTTTATATAAGGTAGTATGGCTCATGTGTTGGGTCATGGCACATTCTCGTTGCATTGTTTGTCTGTTAAGCATCTGCAGATGAATTTGCGGGGATATCAGTTCTTGGTGAAGACTCTGTGGAGGTGTTCTTCTCATCGCAGATTGGGTGTGCTGCAGTGTGTTGTACTCCTTTTGAACAAGATCCTAATGCAGCTTCTCGTGTGTGTGTTTGGGTGGTTGGTGTTGTAGTTCAGGATCTGGTCTGTGTGTGTGGCTTTTTTGTTTACTCTTGTTGTGTGTTCACCGTTCTGTGTTCTTTCTGCTATCACATCCAGGAATGGATAATTCCAAACTAAACTAGTCTCCCTGCCTGCTCCTGGCCCAGATCCCTCCAAACCTTTCCCGATGTCTTTTAAACATTGTAATTGTACCCACATCCACCACTTCCTCAGGAAGTTCATTCCACATGCAAACCACTCTTTGTGTAAAACCTTTGTCCCTCATGTCTTTTTTAAATCTCTCTCCTCTCACCTTAATATACCCCCAGTTTTGAAATCCCCCATCATAAGGAAAAGACAACTACCATTAACTCCATCTATACCTCTCATTATTTTTTATAAACTTATGTAAGGTCGATTCTCAACCTTCTACTCTCCAGTGGAAAAGGTCTCAGCCTATCCATCCTTTCTTTATAATTCAGACCTTCCATACCCGGAACATCTATAGTTAGGACTTGATAGTTAGGGGAATCGACAGGAGATTTTGTGGTCAGGATCGGGATTCCCAGAAGGTATGTTGCCTCTCTGGTGCCAGGGTCCTGGACGTCTCTGAATGTGTTTTTTAAGGTTCTAAAAGGAGAGGACGAACAGCCAGAAATCGTGTTACATATTGGCACTAATGATATAGCCAGAAAAAGAATTGAGGATATCAAAAGTGATTTCAGGGAGTTAGGATGGAAGCTGCAGAGCAGGATGAACAGAGTAGTGTTCTCTAGTTTACTACCGGTGCCATGAGATAGCGAGGCGAGGAACGGGGAGAGGGCTCAGCTTAAACGTGGCTGTGCAGCTGGTGTAGGAGGGAGGGCTTCAGATATGTAGATAATTGGGATACCTTCTGGGGAAGGTGGGACCTGTACAAAAAGGACGGGTTGCATCTGAACTGGAAGGGGACCAATGTCCTGGGTGGAAGGTTTGCTCGAGTAGTTCGAGAGGGTTTAAACGAGTATGGCAGGGGGGTGGGAACCTGAGCTGTATACCGGAGGTGAGATTTGATGCAGATGAGGCAATAGCAAGAGGTAGACCAGCTAGTGGGAAGGATTTTCCTGGGAAGGAACCAAGGGATCGGTTAAAGTGTGTTTGCTTTAACGCAAGGAGTATCAAGAATAAAAGTGACGAACTTAGAGCATGGATCAGTACCTGGTGCTATGATGTTGTGGCCATTACAGAGACATGGGTTTCTTAGGGGCAGGAATGGTTGCTGGATGTTCCAGGGTTTAGAGCATTTAAAAAGAATAAGGAGGGGGGAGAAAGAGGAGGGGGTGTAGCACTACTAATCAGAAAGGGTATCACAGTTACAGAAGCTTCCATTGTCGAGGAAGATCTGCCTACCGAGTCAGTATGGGTGGAAATTAGGAACAGCAAGGGAGCAGTCACCTCGTTAGGGGTTTACTACAGGCCCCCCAATAGCAGCAGGGAGATGGAAGAAAGCATAGCTCGGCAGATTTTGGAAAAGTGTGGACGTAGAAGGGTTGTGTAATGGATAACTTTAACTTTCCCAATATTGATTGGAACCTCCTTCGAGCAGAAGATTTGAATGGAGCTGTTTTTGTAAGGTGTGTTCAGGAGGGTTTCCTAACTCAGTACGTTGACAGGCCAATGAGGGGAGAGGCCATTCTAGACTTGGTGCTCGGAAACGAGCCAGGGTAGGTATCAGATCTTGTGGTGGGAGAGCATTTTGGTGATCGTGAC